>NC_045603.1:97860824-98191240 GCF_009762305.2 Zalophus californianus | reverse complement strand
TTTGAAAAGATTAAAAAAAGAAAAAAGAAAGGAAAGGAAAAATGAGGAATAGAAAATGAGTTATACTGGAAGTGGAATGGGGATAAAAAAGTACAGTGAGGAGTACGGAGGTTCAATTTTCACGTTTCTGTCGTCCAATGCCTCCAAGGATCACCAGGGCTTCCTTAGCACTTAACTTATCAGAAAAACAGGCAAGCTGAAAAAACTCAGGAAGCTGGAGACAAGGAAGAATTCACTTAAGAATAAGATGGCAAGAGCTAGAATTGAACACCTTTCACACAGTAGTGAGGTAAATCTCTAGGATGTCAGGCCAGCAGCCATGGTCTCCAGGGCGCTCATGCCTCCCTTGTTCTCACCTGGCTTCCTTCTTCCCACCTCCAGAAAATGTGTATGAAGCACCAGGTTGCCCCATTCAACTAGTGGGAGAAATTCTCAGTTGGACTGAGGAGTAATGGAACTCTAGGAATAGGCAAGCCTCTACAAGGTCCCAGAAGTAGTTCTCTGGAAGGAGCACGCACAAGCTGGCATCATTTAACACCACTGGCCCCAAAGGCCCAGACACTAACCCTAAGGACTATGGCGTTAGGCTTTCAGCATCCCACTCGCTCCAAATTCATCCCAAGTTCCACTTCTAGCTTCTTTCTCATGAAGCCCAGATGTCAGGAGGCCGGGTCTGTTGTCCAACCAGGCAGGAAAGGCTAAGAGATGCTTCTCCCTGTGCAGGAAGGGAATTAGATCCAGGCCTTCTGCTTCCTAGATCTTTTTCCTGTGGTCCCTTGGGACCCTAGTGTCCAAACTCTTAGATTCTCAAGGCACTCCCTTGGGCCTTGGGGCAGGATTCCCATTCTCTGCCTCTCCATCTCCCTGGAATTTTCCACTGCAGCTGCCTCCGCTCCCAGACACCCCTCCCTGGGCAAAATTCCCGGCTCCCTCCGCCTCCCCTTCCTAATCACACCTCATTCCCACCCCCAGCCCAGAGGCCCAGCCCACAGTCCGGCCCACTCCCCACGCTAACCCCGGTGGTCCCAGTTTGAGAAATGGGAGGCCAAGCCCTTACACGAGGGTGACAGGGAGGGTCCCAGGCTCTCTCCAGGGCGGGGAGAAAGGACAGTGGAGAGGCTGGTCCCCTGTGGGGCTGGAGTGGGGGGAGTGGCCCTCCTCAAATCCCCATATAAGGCAGGGCAAGCAGTTAGACTCCTGGATTGGCTGATTCAAATGAGCATTCCACCTGGCAACAGTGTTTCTATTGGCTCTCAGGAAAAATAGGAGGAAGGTGGATGGAGGTTGTTGGTAGCGGTGATTGGAGGGGGGGAGGGGAGTGGAGGTGACCGGAGTGGGGGGTGGTTACCAGGGCAACAGGGTAAGAGCCCAGCAGGGTGTCCGAGACGGCAGGCGGGGCTCGGAGGTGGAGAAGGGGAAGAGGAAAGGAGGGTGGGAGGGAGAGGAAAGAGACGGGAGGGAGCGAGACAGGGAGACTGGGTGGGGGGTAAAGCAGAGGGGAGAGGGAGAGAAATGAAGCAGGAGAGTACAGAGATGGAGAGGGTCAGAGATCGCTAAAGACATCAGTGAGTGAGTCGGAGAAACAGACTGAGATAGAGATGGAAAGATCTCAGAGAAAGATGATCAGAGTCCGGCAAGGAAAAACCTGGGTGGGGCTCCAAGATTTTTGAGGAGATGGAGACTGAGAAACTGATAAGAAGAGTGGGAAAGAGAAATTGGGAGGTGTGTACACCATAGGACCAAAAGATGGCATATATAAGCACTCAGATACCAAATGATGATGATTGATCAGTGTGTCTTTCTTATTAAGAAAATGAAAATGATAAGACAATTAATGATAATGATAGACAAATATGGGAGGGCACACATACCAAGGATATCCTTTTCCAAACCCTAGCCTTCCACTCCACCCACCTTCCTGACCATTAATTCACCCAGCTCCTGAAACCCCCAAGCTTCTCAAAATGATCCAAAGATACTGAGACTGCAGGCCAGGAACTGAGGATGAGTGGAACGGGGTGGGGCTGGAACTCCAGACCTTGCAAAAGAGGCAAATAGAATCCAGAAAGGCTGGGGAAGATGGCAGCAGAGGAAAGAGACCAGCAAAGAGAGGGAAAACGTAGAAGATCAATCAGGACCTGAAGAGAAGAATTGGGGGAAATCTTCGAAGGGTATAGGGCCAGGTGTCGGACTCACATGATACAGGAACAGTGTGGTCCGGGACAGGGGGTAAGGAGATCAGAGATGGAAGGGTTGAGGAGGGGAATGAGAAGTGGAGAAGAGGCAACAGAAGAATGAGAGACGTGAAGGATAAACGGTTGCGAGGGAGGCGTCTGGGTACAGATGAATGAGCAGGGATGAAGAGAGAAAGACCAGGCAAAGACGAGTGAGATGGGATGGGCGAGTAAGAGCGGTCCAAGATGGAAGAGAATGAAGGAGCCTGGAGGGCCTCTGACTCCTCTAGAGCTCCAGAAAGATCCAGGAAGGGAGGAACCCAGGAGGGCTCACAAAAGTCCGCCTCGGGCAGGACAGAGGGTGGGTTGCCCTTTTGGCTCTCCCATCCCCTCTTAAGGCCACCCAGAGAAAGGCGATGCAAGACGAGAGGGGAAAGCCAGCGTGATGTGGAAGTATCCCCGCCACCCTCTTCCTCTTCCTTAAGCTTTTGGTTTCTCAAATACCTGCCTGGCCTCTCCATCTGCTTTTCCCACCCCATCCCTTGGCAAAATTTCAGGGTTTCTTGGGGGTGGGGGTGGGGAGGGTCAGTAGGATTCTGGCCATCCCTCCAGTCCGCCCCCAAAAGACAGACTCCACTTTCGCAGGCAGTAGGTCGGGATTCGGAGAGGTCCCTCCCCGCAGGAACCCCACCCCTTCCCACCTCCTCGCCCCACTCCTTTCTCCGCGACCGTCAGTCTCTCCACTTCCCCCTCCTGGTCCTGTCCTCCCTCCCGCCTCTCGCGCGCTCCCTCCCCTCGCTTTCATCCTCCTATCCCCACCTCGCCAACCTCCGCTTTCATCCCCCTCCCCTCTCCTCTCCTCCCCGCTCCCGCCAGCCCCACCCCTGGGAAGCCCCTCCCGTCGGGCAGCGCCGCCTTTATAAGCGGGTTCCCTGGCCGGGGGCGGCAGCGGCTGGTCGGCGGCAGCTCTGCTGGTGCGGGGGCGGCGAGCCGAGGACCGAGCGACCGCGGCCGGAGCGCGCCGGCCACCGCCCGCACCGCCCTTCCGCCCGCCCTCCGGACGGCCGCAGCCCTGCGGGTCTCCGCTCCAGACCCACCCCCGCCCCACCCCGCGCGCCTCTGCCGCCTCTTCCAGAGACCCAGCTTGCTGAGCGGCCGCCGCTGCCGCTGTCGCCGCCGCCGCCGCCACCGCGCCAGGTTCCGGCCGCGGCCACCCTCCGCCGTCCAGGGCTCCTCCGTCCCGGCCCCGGGACCCCGGCTCCCCGCCAGCCCCGGCCCCGGCCCCGGCACCATGTCGGAGAAGAGCGTGGAGGCAGCGGCCGAGTTGAGCGCCAAGGTACGGGCGGGGACAGCGGCGGCCCGAACCCCGCGCGACCCCCGAGCTCCGCGCCGTCTGGCGCCCCACGCCGCCCCCGACGGCCCCACGCTGCCCCGGCGCCGGGTCCCGGCGGACCCCACTCCGCCCTCCCCACCCCCTCCCTCCCCTGCCCGGCGCTGCCTACCCCGCTTCGCGCGGCTCCCGCCAGCGCCCTCTAGCTTCCTGAGCGCCGCGCGCCGCGGCTCCGGCCTCGCCGCTCGGCCGGCGCCCGGCCCCCTCCGCCGTCCCCACCCCTCCCCGGCTCCGGCTCGCGCGCCTCTACCCCGTCCGCTTCCCGTCGGAGCGCGCCGCGGCTCACTTTACCGTGCCCCTCCCCCGCTCCCTCTCTCCGCGCCCCGTTTCCCCGTCTCTCCTTCCAGTCTGACCTCACCTTTCCTCTGCTAAGCGGTTTGACATCCTCCAGAGTAAACAGGACTCTCCCGGGAGGCTGCTTTGCTCTCGGGCCCCTCCCCTCGAGGCCCGACAGCCTCTTGCTTCTCTCGGACGGCTACTGCCTCCGTCTGTTTTCTCCTTCTCTCCTTTCCTTCCGTCTGTATCCGTTTCTTCCCCCATTGGCCTTCTGCTCTCTTTTCTCTCCGTAGCCTCCTCCAGCCTCTCCCCCTCCCCCCCGCAACACACACACTTAAAGAGTCTTGGATTCCTAAAAATCATGACGGGGGTGAGAATCGCTTTCGAGAAAGCTGAAGCTCAGCGTTGCATGGCATTGCATCGAGCCGTCCTTGCTCTCATCGTCTCCCTTCCCTGGCCCCATCCCTTTGCCCTTGCTTCTCTTCCAGCCTTCCTCTAATTTCCCTAGGGAACCTGCTGAGTATCGCTTTGGGAAATTAATTCGGCCAGCGTTTGGGGGCTGGGAGCCCGACTTTGGTGGGGGCTGGGGTTGGTTGTTGAGGAGGTCACAGAGGTCTCCTAGAGGCCCCCCGAAGTGAAAGGGGGCCACCAACGGGATTAAAGGCAGTGGCAGAGAGGGGCTGTGTGTGAGAGCTGATAAGGTGTGCGGTGGGGCCCTCCGGTGGGCTGTGTGGTGGCATGTGACTTTGCTGAGTAGGTGTCTTTGTATGTCTGAAATCCAGCGAGTGTGTGGGACTGCCCGTGTCAGTTACATGTGTGCATGTGGAGACGGGGATGTTCTGGAGCCATGTTGCTGCTTTGTGAGTGCCGAGAGGCTCCACTGCCCTCTGGTGCGGTCTCAAGAGTGTGTGCCAGAATGTCCAAACACCGGGCCATGTGTCTCCGGATCTCGGGGGCGCTCCTCTGTCGCTGGGTGTGTGAATTGGTGTCAGCCTGTGTCAGCGTGTGTGCCTGTGTTGAGTAAATGAGGCCAGAGAGCTGCTTAGCACAAGACCTCACTCACATACCCTCCTGGAAAAGGGATCATGGAAGGACAGTGACCAGAAGGACGGGACAGGGGAGGAGAGGGCCCGGCCCCTTGGACTTTGGTCTCTGGTAGGCTCCCTCCCTCCCCGCTCTAGAATTCTCCCTCCCTTCCTCCCTCCCTCTCCCTCCCTCCCTCCCTCTGTCAGCCTGGATGGGAAACTCAGGCCAGGGCAGCACAGACCTGGTGCTGGGGCCCCCAGAGAGAAGGCGACCAGCCCCTGCCTCTCCAGGCCCAGGATGCAGGGGAAAGCTCATCAGGTAGTAGGGATGCCCTGTGGATCATGTGGCCAAGAAATGAGGACAGGGAAGTGGCAGGGAGAAACCGAGCTAGAGTGAGAGGGTCCTGTGTCCTGTGTTCCCCTTAAAGGGAGAAGGGAATTGGGTGTCCCTCCAGGTCAACCATTCTGCACCAACCCCTACTGCTGTCCCTGATCCTGATCCAGAAAGGACACACCCTCCAGGGTGATCTACTCACACAAAACTTCCATCCACATGGAATCAGATACGCAGAGTTGTATACCAACACCAGATCAGATCACACAGGGACGTCCACAGTTGATCAGATCAGCGCCTGCCATGGGCTGTTGGGGAGGGGGGTGGGAAGAGGGCTGGAATCTAAACTGGAAGAGCCCGTATGGTGTCCAGAGAGAAGGGACCCAGGAGCATCCCCGTCTGCTATAGCGGAATGGGACATTAAAGGTGTGCCTGCTGAGCTCCTGGGGTGAAGGAGGGAGGGTACTCCAGACAGGTAACCTTCCCCATCTACAGTCTTCATCTCATCATCCCAGCCCAGACGCAGACCTTGTTTGTCTCTCTTCATCTACCATGGCCAATACCCTCTCCCTTCCATGTTGCCTTTAATCCTCCTGTACTGCCATTCCCCCTGGAAGTGGTTACTTCTACCCTTCTACCACGCTAGTGCGCACACCACGGGCACACCACACCACCCGCCGGGTGTAGGGAGGAAGAAACTACTTGAACTGGTTTGGAGTAGGTGTGCATCGTGCTAGAATGCTCTCCCTGTTCCCGTCGTGTTTGGCCATGTAGGAGCCTGAGGAGTAGGGGGACACACGGACGGAGAAACAAAGGCATTCGAGGAGGCCGAGGGGGAAGCTGGGAGAGATGCCCAGGAGAGAGAGTACTCAGGAAAAGGCCCCAGAGGTAGACAAAAGGCAGAGCAGGGCAGGCAGCGGGAGGGGGCAGGCCAGGAAGGCGGAGGGACCTCAAGAGGGGGTGGGGCATCGGGGCTGCGAGCAGATGGAGGGGATTTGCTTTGCTGAGCTGAACTCTTCAGCCCGTGAGGTTTTGGAGAACTTGATGGGAGTGATGAGCAGTGACCTCGGCTTCCATTCCTCTGTCTTCATCCCTTTCCCTCCTCCCTTGAGTCTTGGGGACGGTGTCTGGTCCCAGCCCCCCTGTGGCCTTGTGGACCCTGGGACCTCTCTTCTGCCCCTGAGCTGCTGTAGCCAACTCCTTCCTTCTCACGGCCCTCTTAAACTCACTGCAGAGGGAGAACGGGGCGAGAGGGACCGGCTGCAGCTCATTGGTGGTGACAGGAAGGTGACCTCTTTCTCTCTTGCAGGACCTGAAGGAGAAGAAAGAGAAGGTGGAGGAGAAGGCCAGCCGAAAAGAGCGAAAGAAAGAAGTGGTGGAGGTGCGGAGGGGTCGGGGGTCAGGTGGAGGAGACCCGCAGCTCCCCTCCACTTACCTGGGCGTGGGGGTGGGGGGGCCGGGTCCTGCCTCCGCTCTGGCCCCTCCCACCCTTCGGTCCCGACGCCCCTGCGTCCGTCCCCCCCCCCCGCCGTTGGTGGTGGCGGAGGCACGCGGCCAGCCTGGCCAGCCTGACGCCGCTCCCTCGGCCCTCACCCTGTCCGGCCCCCACAGGAGGAGGAGAACGGAGCTGAGGAGGAAGAAGAAGAAACTGCCGAGGACGGAGAGGAGGAGGATGAAGGGGAAGAAGAAGGTGGGGAGGGGCAGGGGAGGCGGGGCTCAAAGGAGCAAGTCCGGGTGGGTTTGAAGAGCTGAAGCAGGGCTGAGGGCAACCACCGGGGGTCTGTGCCAGAGCTTCCTGCCCTTCCCCCATGACCCGTTTCTGGCTCCTCAGATGAGGAAGAAGAAGAAGATGAGGACGAAGGGCCCGCGCTGAAGAGAGCTGCTGAAGAGGAGGTTTGGGCTGGGCTGTGGGGCCCGAGGGGCTGTCAGGGATGCAGCAGGGGCTGGGAGCCCTTTGGACTTGGACCTGGATCCCTGTGGTGCAAGGGCGGGGGCTGGAGCAGGGCAGGGACAGGGGGCGGTCCCCCTCCCATTTTGCCGCTAAGCCCAGCTCTCCTTCCACAGGATGAAGCGGATCCCAAGCGGCAGAAAACAGAAAATGGGGCATCGGCCTGAGCCCCCTGCCAATGGGCTGGGGGTGGGAGGCCCCTCCGGGCCTGGAGGTGGGGGTGAGAACAGACGAGTTGCAGCCACTCTTCACCTGGCTCCTGGCTCTGGACCCTGCACCAGAGCTGCCACCCTCTTTGTCCCCAGCCTTTCTCATGTCCCCTCTCCAGACACCGCCCCTTGTATCCTCACTCTGCCATTGTTCCACCTCTTGACCTGCTCCATCTGAGCTCCCCAGCTGGTCCCCAGTCGCTCCTCTCCCTGTCCTTGCTCTCTCTCTCCCTCCCCCCCCCCCCACGACCCCGGTAGCCTCTCCTTCCTCACCACTGCATCCCAGCCTCATGTCCGGTCCATCCCTACCCTGCCTGATCCCTGGGTCTCCCTCAGATCCCCTTCTCTCAGACAGCGCCAGGCCGGGGTGGGGCCAGGGTTGGGGCCGAGCCCCACAGCTGCCCCCTTCCCCTCTCCTCCCCTTTTTGTATAATTTAATAAAGAAACGGTCGCGCTTCTGTTTTTAACTTGTCTCCTGCTTTCCCGGGGCAGGGGGAGGGGGGTGGCAGACGTCACATTCCATCAGGACCCTTGCCTTCTATAAAAAAGCAGCTGTATTCTCCTACCACCCACCACTCAAGAAGACAAGATCTGCACTCCAGGGGTGGACATGGAGCTTGCAGCTTCTCTGAGAACTAACTACTTTCCTGGTTTTGGATTCTTAGGGATGCTCCTCCCCAGCAGAACATACACACACTTCCCTGCTAGCCCACACCAGGTCTAGACACTGCTGAGCCCAGTGGAAAGCTACCAGCTCTTGTTGTGCTGAACCAGGCAAAGAAGTAGCCTCAGAAACAGGAAGTCCCGCCCCTGAAGTGGGAGAGGGCTGGGAGGCCTGGGTCTCAGCCTCCTGGGACCTGGAGAGAGAGTTGTCTGGCATCAAACCTGTCCTCCACCTGGTCGTGAGGAAGTGAGCACTTGGTCCGGCAGGGGAGAAGTCCAGGGCCTCTTGTGGTTCCCAGGTGTGGTGCAAGTTATTGGCACCCATACTCCACCTCTCTGGGCTGGGCTCCTCTGGCTGGATGGGGTGGGGAGCAAGAGTTCCCTTCTGTCAGACTTCCTTCCCTAGTTCTGTCTCAGTTTTTCTTGAGTTTGATCTCTGTTGCAGGATTTCTGCATTTGTCCATATCTCCCTTGCCCTGTTAGTTCAAAACCTCTGGATTGGGAGAAGCTGCTGAGTACACAGTGGTCTTGAACTGTTTGGGGTGTGTGTGTGTGTGTGTGTGTGTGTGACCCCACCATTCTTCGAGAGGACATCCGTAACTCACCCAGAGTCTGGACCACAGACACACCTTTTGGCTTCATAACTCCATAACTGACCTTGGTCAATTAATCTTTGAGGCTGCCTCAGTTTCTTCATCTGTATAATGGGGGATATCAGATTTCACGAGTTACTATCTGTAAAGTATCCAATACAGTCCCTCCACCCCATATCTTCACCTCCACCACAATATTACTCAGTGAAGGCTCAATATAATGTAGCTTTTCTTCTTCTGAGGACTTGGGGTGCCCCTCCCCAGACCTACCATCTTTTAGGTCTGCATTATTCCCAGGAGCCATGGGATGGGTGGGGAGGCAGGTCTCATGCTAAATGAAAGTCCTGGGAGGTTAAGGGAATGAGGGAGGAGATGAGTACCAAGGGAAAGGTTTGCCAAGAAAATGTTGAGACCGGAGCAGCAGCTTAGAGGTGGGCCAGCAGGTAGTTCCAGGCAGATAAGGCTTGGAGAGAATGCAGAAGTTCCCCAGGAAGAGGAATAGTCAGAAGGGTGGGGGAGGTGTCGGCGGGGACACCCAGGCCTGAGGAAATAAACAAGGGGAGCGCCACCACAGAAGTGGAGGGTAATGCTGCTGGGAATCAACCCCCTCAGACTTTCCACTGCGAAGCGAAACCGTGAGCCTTGGGGTGGGGGTGGGGGGGCAACGGGGAGGGGAAGTGGGGAAGGTGGAGGAAAGGCAGAAGGACAGGGGTGAGGGCCCTGGGAGCAGCAGAACTGCCTCCCAGCTCAAGACAGCCACCTTGCCTCCACTCTGCTCTCTGCTAGTGCCCTGCCCATTTGCTGGAACCCCCCGACTCTCCCCCCTCCAGCTCCTGCTGCCTGATCTGTCCAGCTTGCCTCCGGATTCCAGCCTCTGGTCATTGGTTCTTCCCTCTATCTCCAGGTCTCTGTCCTTGTCCCTCTACTAGATTCCCTTCCTCCACCCCATATCTTTGCAGAACTCTCTTTTGTCCATCTGTCCCTCCTTTCTTTCTGACCTCTTCCCTTTGGGGGGGCTCAGTGTGGCCCAGGCCTAAGGGAGATGTGTGAGGCTCAGTTCCTGGTTCTGCTGCTTCTGCAACTGCGGTGGGTGGCTCCAGGTAAGATGGGGCTGACCCTCTGGGAGGGCTGCCCTCCAGACCCACGGGTGGGGGAGGGGGTGGTCAGCAGGGATGTCTGGACCTTACAGACGCCACGTTCCTTAGCTTGGGTGGATTCTTCTAATGCCTTGCTTGGGGCACTCTTTCTGCCCCCAAAGCCTCTTGTCAGTCTTCCTGTTGGGTGGGGAAGGGACAGAAACCGAAGGTCTTCCTCAGCCCCGTTTCTCCTTCAGGCAACTGAGGCTCCTTCTCTACTCCTAAGTCTTTTGGCTCACGGCCCCTCCTCTTGGCCTCTTTTTTCCTCCCCAGTGGAGGCTCCAGGGTCTGGGACAGAGGTCCCGACGGTGGTGTGGGCCCAGGAGGGGGCTCCGGCCCAGCTCCCCTGCAGCCCCACAACCCCTCTCCAGGATGTCAGCCTTCTGCGAGCCGCAGGGGTCACTTGGCACCACCTACCAGACAGGTATGCACCCCTAACTTGGGCAACAGGACCCCCACATACAACAGCAGTGGCATCCAGACTCATAACCGCAGGCCCAAGCTAGCCCTCTGTCTCCTCGCCTGAGCTGTCAGTCCCTCTGAAGCCAGAAGCTCAGCTCTCCCCGCCGCCTTCCAGCCTTTCCTCGGAAGCCTGCTCCCCTCACACCTGCATCCCTTCTACACCTGCCTCTCCAGAGAGTGGGTGGCGCTGGCCCGACCCGAGGGGAGACGGGGATGATGACTGTTAGCGGGCCAGAGATCTGTCTTCCTTTTGGGTGCCTTTCCTCATCCTCGAAGTGGGGTTGGACCGCCCCTTGCGCCCCCCCCCCCCCCCCCCCCCCGGGCTTGTTCCCCCTCGCATTTCTCAGTGCCGTCCCTCTCTCCCGCCCAGCGGCCCTCCGGCGCCCGCGCCCAGCCTGCGCCCCGCCGCGCCCTCCGCCCGGGGCCCAGGGCCGCGGCGCTACGTGGTGCTGATGCGGGCGGCCGGCGGCCTGCGCAGCGGGAGGCCCCCCCTGCAGCCCCGCGTGCAGCTGGACGAGCGCGGCCTCCAGCGCGGGGACTTCTCGCTGTGGCTGCGCCCGGCCCGACGCGCCGACGCCGGCGAGTACCGCGCGGCCGTGCACCTCCGGGACCGCTCCCTCGCCTGCCGCCTCCGTCTGCGCGTGGGCCAGGCCTCCAGTAGGTGGGGGCGGGCCGCGGGGAGCGGGGCTGGAGCCGGGGCGCCGCGGTCCCTGTCGCCCCGGGAGGCAGGAAGAGACGGGGCAGGGGCTGTGCTTCTTGGGAGGCGCCCTGGGCCCCGCCCGAGAGCCCCCGGGAGGGGAGCGGGAGGGGGTGGGGAGCAGAGTGGAAGGGGCGCCCCCAGAGAAGCACGTGTGTGGGGAGAGGACCCTCCGGAGAGACTGTCTCACCCCTGGAGCTCCCCTCCTCCACGCACCCTGGGAGTGCCAGGGGGGAGGGGAGGAGGCACCCCTGGGTTGCGGGGAGAGTGCAAGGCTAGAGTGACTCATTTCAGACATCTGTAGCTCAGGGGGTGGGCTGAGTGGGGATCCTCAGTCAAGGCCTGGAGAAAGGGAAGGGTCCACCATGCCAACCAAGTATACTGGAGGCCTGGGGGGGCGGGGGGCGTGTGCAGGGGAAGGAGGCAGGAGATCCCGGAGCATCCATTTTAAGCACCTCCAGGTACCAGGCATTGGACTTGGGGGGGGGGGTTAGGGGAGGGGGTTTTGCGGGCGGTGGTCAGAGGAGGGTTGGGGAGGAGAAGACAAGCGTTGGCAGTGGGGCTAATCAAATCTTCTTTATCCGTGAGCAGTGACTGCCAGCCCCCCAGGGTCCCTCAGGATCTCCGACTGGGTCATTTTGAACTGCTCCTTCAGCCGCCCTGACCTGCCAGCCTCTGTGCACTGGTTCCAGGGCACAGTCCCTGTTCACAAGTCCCCCCATCACCACTTAGCTGGAAGCTTCCTCTTCCTGCCCCAAGTCAGCCCCTCAGACTCTGGGCCGTGGGGCTGCATCCTCACCTACAGAGATGGCTTCACCGTCTCCCTCACGTACAACCTCACCGTTCTGGGTAACTCCTCCAGTCTGCCTTCACCCTTGACCACAACCCCTCCCTGCCCCCCATCACCTCCCCCTGACTTATGGGTCCCCAAACCAGGTCTCCGGCAGCTAGCTCTCACTGTGAATGCTCTGGGCCTCACGGCCCCACTCCCTTTTACCTCGAATTGCAACCTTTCAGCTGCCTTCCCCACCTCTGGCTTTTCCCTGGGCCATCCAGCCTCACTGGGCCACCTTTGGCCTCCTGGTGGCCCGGCCCACACGGGGGGCTCTGAGCATCTTCAGTTCATCCACCTTACTCTGCTCCCTTGCACTCTTCAGAGCTGGACCACCTCCTTTGCTCTTCTGCCTCCCCGTCCCTGCGGCCCCAGTGCTCCAGCCTCTCTGTACCTCCCCCTCTCCGCTACAACTTTGGCTTCCCCTTCTTTCCCAGGTCTGGAGCCCTCAGTGCCTCTGACGGTGTATGCTGGAGCAGGTTCCAGGGTGGACCTACCTTGCCGCCTGCCCCCCGGTGTGGGGACCCCGTCTTCTCTCACTGCCAAGTGGACCCCTCCCGGGGGAGGCCCTGACCTCCTGGTGGCTGGACACCATGGCAACTTTACCCTCCAACTGGAGGCTGTGAGCCAGGCCCAGGCTGGAGCCTACACCTGCCGCATCCATCTGCAGGGACAGCAGCTCAGTGCCACGGTCACTCTGGCAGTCATCACAGGTCAGCCCCAGGTGGGAAAGGATGAGCTCCCATCGCAGGGGAGCCTGGACAGGGAGGGCAGGCCGGCTGGGCCAAGACCGGGCAGATCCGCCTCACGATACGAGGCCACCGTGTGCAAGTTGCAGAGGCTGCCCTGGTGGCCCCCTCTTTTCTCGCCCCCACATGAAGAACTGAAACTGAAAATCTCCCCTGAGTCACTAGGTGAACATTCCACTCTCCTCTAAGGGACTCCCCTGCTCTGAATTGGGAGGAGGGTCTGAGAAGTTAGAAGGAGAGGTGGCAAAAGTTTGAATGGTTCAAAAGAGGTGGACTCTATCTCTAGAATCCTCGTCTACTTGGGGACCAGTGCTTGGCTTAAAGTTGCAGGAAGTGGCTTGGATTTGGGGAGTTAACAAATCAGTCCCTTGGTCAGCAAATATTTACTGAGCGAGGACTGTTTTTTTTTTTTTTTTTAAGAGAGTATAAAACAAACACAGAAAAAAAAAAAAAAAAACAAACCACCACCACCAACAACAAAAAGCCAAAACTCAGAAGGTGTGTGTTGATGGACTGGTAACTAGGAGCCACAACAGCCCAGCTGTGTCTGTAGTATTCACCTGGGGTCACTAAAGAGTAGCACCTTGTAGTAGGTGCTTAATGTGTACATTGGTTGAGTGACTCAGTGAGTACGCTGACAGGTCATACATCTCCCAAGGGCCAATGCTGACTTTCCACCTGCTCCAGGATAGCTCTCCCTAGATGTCATACCCACACCGCAGCCTCACTCCGAACCCCATCCTTTCCTCACACTACGAGTCCTCTTGCTGACTTAGCCTTTCTGTCTGTAACTCCACCTGTATCCCGCTCCACTGAAACTTGGCCTCCCGTTTCCTCCACATCCAGTCAGCCCACAAAGCCTCCCAATTTTGTCTGTCCTAGGTCTTCTTGAGGGTCACCTGTTTCCGGTTAGTTGTCTGGGCTCTCTGCACAACAGCTCAGTGGGAGAGATTGTTGCCCCTGTAGAGAAGGAATTTCTCAAATCACAGGCCTGGGAAGTGCCAGCCTCGCGGTCTAAGGTCGGGTGTCTGTGTCGCCAAATCCTCAGGTGGCTCCCACCACTATGCTCAGCTCAAGACCCTTCAGCACTGGAGTCCTCCTACCGGTCCTCTCTCTCACCGTACACCTTTGAGATGCTCTGTCCGTAGACGGGCGGGTCAGTTCAGTATTCTCTGAACATTCAGAAAAGGGGGCAGAGTTCATTCAGGGGCCACCTCAAGGCAGGGGGCACTGATGTGAGCCAAGTCATGGAAGCAAAAAAAGTGCAAGGTGTATGGGAGGGGGGCAACACACCTGACTGATCTTGGGGTTTCTGAGCATTTGAGTGGGAAGTCGTGTAAAAGAATCCGAGATGGTATTTGTTACGTGATCCTTCTGGGCCCGTTTGAGTTTGAACAGTCCCGGAGGGCAGTAGAGAGCTTGGAGGCTGTTAAGCTGCAGAGGGATCTGCCCGGAGCTTTGTCTTGATAAGATTGATTTGGCCCTGACCCCGATCTCCTCCCCTCAACCTCACCCAATCAGAGCCCAGGTGAGAGCCTGAGTGCCAGGTGATCGAGACGGGGGAGTTGGATCTATGGTTTCAAGTAAGGGGGTCGGGCCCCCAAAGATCTCTTCCCTCTGATTTTCTCAGTGACTCCCAAATCCTCTGGGTTAACTGGCAAGCTGAGAAGACTGCTTTGTGAGGTGACCCCGGCGTCGGGACGAGAGCGCTTTGTGTGGAGCCCCCTGGATAAGCACTCTTGGAGAGGTTCCCCAGGACCCTGGCTGGAGATGCAGGAGGCCAGACTCCTTTCTCAGCCCTCGCAGTGCCATGTGTACCGGGGAGAGATGCTTCTCGGGACAGCGGTGTACCTCCCTGAGCCAGCTGGCCCAGGTCTGAGACCCCACAACGCTCCGGACCACTCCGCTTGACCCCACTTTCCAGACCCCTCCCCGCCCGCATTCCAGATCTTTTCTTTCTAACCTCGGGCTCTTGTCCAGGCCCCAACCCGCTTCTGTCATTCATTAGCTGATGATCCTGGATAAGCCCCTCAACTCTGGGCCGCATTGTGTGCGTAATGTACGAGGGTGTGGCAAGATACCCTTCCAGCGAGGACCGGCACCTAACTCTGTACTTCCTCTGTAGGTGCCCGGCGCTCTGGGAGGGCCCCAGGGGCCCTGAAAACAGGCCATCTCCCTCTCTTTCTCATCCTTGGTATCCTCTTTCTGCTCCTTTTGATGACTGGAGCCTTTGGTTTTCACCTTTGGAGAAGACAGGTGAGCCGGGGACACCCCTCAGCCCCCACCGGCCACTGGCTTCCCCTCTTTTCAGTTTTCTTTTTCTTTTCTTTTTTTAAGATTTTATTTATTTGACATGAGAGAGACACAGCGAGAGAGGAAACACAAGCAGGGGGGATGGGGAGAGGGAGAAGCAGGCTTCCCGCGGAGCAGGGAGCCCGATGCGGGGCTGGATCCCAGGACCCTGGGACCATGACCTGAGCCGAAGGCAGACGCTTAACGACTGAGCCGCCCAGGCGCCCCTCTTTTCAGTTTTCTGAGTGCTGTCTGGCACCCCTTCCTCAGGGGAAATGACCAAGGTGGACTCCTCATCCTGCCTTGAGAGCCCCCCCTCTTCATAAACCTCTCCAGGGACTCCTTGTGCCTGAAGGACCCAAGGGAGGCTTGAAGGGGCTGAGAAAAGGTCTGGGACCAGAAGAGGAGGGCAGGGGCCTGGAAAAGAATAGATGCGCTCAGTATCCTCCTTACTGTCTTTCCCTTCATCCTTCCCCGCACCCACCCTCCGTGTCTTCCCACAGTGGCGTCCAAGAAGATTCTCTGCCTTAGAGCATGGGACTCACCCACCTCAGGCTCAGAGCAAGATAGGGGAGCCGGAGCCGGAGCCAGAGCCGGAGCCGGAGCCGGAGCCGGAGCCGGAGAAGCTCTGACCTGGAGCTCAGGCAGCCCGCAGATCTCCACAACTTGGTCCAAATAAACTCCCTGTCAGCAGCAAGCCTGAGTCTGGCTTTTTCTGTCCAGGGAAAGTTCCTGTCTCTGCCCAGCCTCTGGGGGCTCCCTTCTCCCACCTCAGCTTTCCGACCTACTTTCCCCAGCCAATCTCTCTTACTTTCCCCAGCCAATCTCTCTTATCTTCCTCTTTTCGGTTCCTGGCCTCTCCGTGATTCTTTCTGCCTTGGTCTTTCTCTTGCTCTCTCTCCCGGGTAGTCGTTTTTTCCTGAAGCTCCAAGAGCCCTCACCCCTTACCTCTACAGCTCCCTTCTGCCTCCTTTGCTCATATTATGCTGGCTGCCCTGGTTTCCTTTGTATTTTTGTTCCCCTGGCCCACCCCACCCCACACTTGGCTCCATTTCACTTTGTCCTTGGCCCTTTTGCTGCAGTGCGCACGCGCAGACACACACACACACACACACACACACACACACACACACACACACACACACACACACACACACACACACACGGCGGAGCCCTGCCATGTCACGTCCTCCAGGGGATCAGGTCTTGCAACCTTTCTGGGCAGCTGGCTGAGGTTCCTGCTTGCCTCCTCCCCACCCCCATGTTCCTTGGCTCTGGCAACCTGTCGGGTCCCAGGCACGAGAACACACTGCCACCCAGTGGCCACTGCTTGTCATGCCATGGGAGGTCACTGGGCAGGCAGGGGCAGGCTGGAGGAGACCAACAGTGCAGTGGTCCAGGCGGGCCCAGATCCCCGCGAGCGAGCACCACCTCTGCGGTGTTCACTTTGTGCGGTCCGCGACTGAGTGTGCACCAAGCAGCCGTCACATCCCCTGTGCACTCTCCAGGAGAGGGACCGAACCATGCCCGCCTCAGGACACAGAGCCCCGGCCCTGGCAAGGTTATGATCCAGGTCTGACAAAGGGGAGTGCTGTGAACAAAGGGCCCCGTGGCGAGAAAAATGGCCAGCAAGACAGCTGGCTATGGCACAGCTTTGGGAGTCCAGAGACCTGGCTTCGGATCCTATCTCTGCTGATGTGACCAGAGCTGATCTCCTCAGCCTCAGTTTCCTCCTATTAAGTGGAATAATGGTAATGACCCATGAAAAGGGGTTGCTGTATCGGATGGTCAAAGGGCTTTGAAAACTCAGGTGCCCCCGTGTATATGATGTGCTTGTCTGGTTCCCCACTTGTGGAGGAGGTACCTGGCCTGTTCTGGTCACGCCAGGAAGGGTACACAAGCCCCACAAGCCTGCATGCCTCCCTCGTTGTCTGTCTCTGTCTTGGAAAGAACATTCCCCTGAGCCGGGCTGACTGTCCTTCAGCAGAGCACACGCACAACCTCGACCCCCAGCAACACCCCCCCGGCAGGGAACCTAGACCTCATCTGCGATATGCGCAGCGCTCTGGACTCAGCTGCACACAGCTCTGCCAGGGAATGTTAACCCTGGACAGGAGGAAACAATGATTGGAAGGGAGTGGAATGAGCCTGCAGGAGCAGGAGACGCATGGTGGCAGACACCCTACTTCGTATCCCACCGAGCCTGGGTGCCACGTGCACAGTGACACAAACCAGGAGGCTGAAGACATATCCCTGTGGAGACACAATGGTCCGAGACTTGGGGACAGAGGGGTACCTTTGTTCTGGGCAGAGCCTCAGAGGGTGAGGGGCACCCTCTGAAGCCTGAGTAATGAACCATTTAAAGCAATCTGAGTTTCTGAGCCTTAGGATGGTGGTAACCCTTGCCTTGTCACAGGTAGAGAAACAGTGACACGGACAGAGGTGCTGGCACTCACCAGAGATCATCACGCTGTAAGGTGAAGTCCTGAAGTTCCTTTGAGAAGCCTCGAAAGCATCATCCCCACCCTTTACTGTGGGCTGGGGACAGCTGCTGAGGAGACTCCTCAGGTCTGCCCTATGACCCTGCTCTCCATATAGCTGTAGTGGAAGCCCCCATGTTTTATTTTATTTTTATTTTTATTTTTATTTAATTTAGGTTTTTTTTGCCCCCATGTTTTAATGGGGCAGGGGTTTCCTGGAAAGTTCTGTGGGTGGCAATTTTCCTTTCTACTGGGTAACAACCTATGCCCTTTGGGCTTATGAGAGTAGTCATCAAGGATTCACCGTCATCTATGTGGGGACTTCCCCATGCTCCTGAATGAAGGGGACAGGGAGGGGACAGAGGCAGAATGAAAGGCCACCTGGTTCCTCTCTACCCACTAAGAAAGAGAAGAGCAAGAGGTAGAAGGAAGAGGGGGCATGGGGCTTTTGCACACAGGGCTCCTTCTTTCATTCTTACTCCTTCCTCTGTGGGGTCTCTCCTAGGGGTGACGCATTCCTGCTCCTGCCCCTTCCCCCCCAAAGCCCCATTCCCCATCTGGCAGGATAATCTCCGACCCTTTTACTGTCCTCTTAAGGCCCCCAAGGAGCTAGGTGAATTTATCTTGCATCTCCAAGTTCATTGGCAAACCAGTGTTCCAGGTTGGGGTCCTGGAGGGGAAGGGACATGAAGGAGGCAGGGAGCTCAGGAACCTTCAGTGGGGGCTGCGGTGGGGGATCATCTTAAACCCTTGTTAAAAAGAAAGGAAATGGGGTGCCTGGGTGGCTCAATCGGTTAAGCTCAGGTCATGATCCCAGTTCCCTGCTCAGCCAGGAACCTGCTTTTCCTTTCTCTGCTGTTCCCCCTGCTTGTGCTCTCTGGCTCTCTGTCAAATAAATAAATAAAATAAAAAAAAAAAGATGCTCTATTAGTTACCTATTGCCACATAACAAGCCACCCCAGAAGTTAGTAATTTAAAACAATAAACTCACCGTCACTCTCACACCGTCAGGAAGCTAAGAGCAGCTTAGCTGTGTGGTTCTGGTGCAGGGTCTCTTGTGAGGCTGCTAAGATGTGGGCCAGGGCTATGGTCATCTAAAGGCTTGGTCAGGGTGGAGGATCTGCTTCCAAAAAGGCTCCCTCAGGTGGCTGCTGGTCAGAGGCTGTATTTCCTCCGTGAGTGGACCCCTTCATAATGCTGCTCACTGCAGAGCGACTGGCTTCCTCAGGGGGAGAGAGTGGCCAAGAAAAAAGCTACCATGTCTTTATAACCTCATCTAGAAAGGGATATACCATCACTTCTGCCCCAGTCTATTGGTCACACAGACCAATGCTGGTACAACATGAGAGAGGACAACATAAAGGGTGAATTGGAAGTAGCAGGAATCACTGGGGTCCATCTTGCTTATGATAGCTTGGCTGTCATGGGGGAAGAGTTGCCTGAGAGAGAGAGATAGGCCAAATGTGGAGAAGGAGCATCTCTGAGTTCCTCCACCCCTAGCCTTGCAATGGGCCTGACAGCCTCCTCTACTGTCTACTGTCCAGAGGTTCTGGAAGCCAAATGAAGTCCAGGGTCTTGCCAAGTCAAGTGTGTCAGGCAAGAGGCCATACTGTGCTCATTCAGACCCGTGGTCACATTTGCCAGTGTGCCCCCCACTTTAACTTGGTCTTCTCATGTCCCTGGCCAGGGCAGACACAGAAATTTCCCTGCCCCACCACCCCCACCAGGCAGAGGTGTTAGGGTTCAGGCCTGAGGCCCTGCTGTTGCCGCCCATCCCCCTCCAAAGGAGACGAGCAAAGAGCTTAGGTGTCCCTGCTCAGGCCCACCCCCAGGTGGAGTTAGCCCTTTGAAGGGAATGGGGTTGGGGTGAGGATGGCTTCTAGCTGCTGTGGCTGACAGTTTCTCCAAGGGCTGCAGGTGCAAGCTGGCTGAGCCCAGGCCGAGCTCTGAAATTTGTCTGCTCCAACCTCCCATGGGAGGCGGGAAACCTAGGAGCCTCCCTCTGAGTTGACAAACATGGTCATAGAGCTAGGGACAATACGGCTGGGGTGGAGGTGGGTCAGGCCTCCAAGACTCTGTTTCCCAAACAACAGCCTCGGTCACCCTTCCCCCACACATCTCCAAGCCCTGCCCCCAACCCCCTTTGCAGAGGGTGGCGGTGCAGCTACAGAAGGTTCTGGTAAGGAGGCCACCACAAGACTGCACCTGGGGCTTCCAACTCCCTACTCCACAGGTTGCTCTACCCCTTCTCCAACAGCCTGGTCCGTGACACTCCATCAGCAGGTCACCAAGTGGGTTTCGCTCTTCTCCCCATCTTTCTCCCACCTTCGGCTCCTTCCCCTCCTCCAGCCTGGAGACAGAATACACACAGCAAAAGTAGCTCTCTACCAGGAAGCAGGAGACTTCTGGAAATCCCCATGTTCCATGCTTACAGGCCTGTGATGGAGCAAACTGCTTCACTTCAGTTTCTTCTTCTGCAAAAGAGGAACAGTAATACCCACCAAAATGTCTGACATGTGCAAATGTATGTGAAAGTGCTTGGAAAGTGGAAAAATCACTCAGTCGATGTGAGGGATCATGGTGGCGCGAAGCCTCAGGACGCCCCAGATGTGCTTGTCGCCCTCCTACCCCTTCGTCACTGTGGGAGAAGACTTCTCTTAGCTGTCAGCCTGGCCTTCGTTTTTGTTTGTTTGTTTGTTTTTAAGCAATCTCTACACCCAATGTAGGACTCAAACTCATGACCCTGGGATCAAGAGTCACATGCTCTTCCAACTGAGCCAGCGAGGAACCCCATCTTGGTCTTTCTTAATGCAGAGGAGAGGCCAGGTGGGGGTAAGGGGGGCATCCAGAGCTGGGGCCCCAGCAGCTAAGTTGGAATCCCAGTTCCACCAATATAGTTTACCAGCTCTGTGATTGTTAGCAATTTTCTTAAACTCTTCGAGCCTTAGTTTCCTCATCTGTGTGATCTGGAGAAAAGCAATTATGCCCTATCATTGTCATGAGGATTACATAAAATACACAACCATATAAAGCACATAGCAATCCTAACTGCTCAGCAGAAACTTCCTCTCTCCTCCTGTTATCTTTACCTTCTTTGGAAACCCCAGAGGGAGAGCCAGGTTCTTGGGGCCTGTTAACTCCTCAGAATCCAACTTCGTGGGTGCTCAAGGTCACAGACACAAGGGCTGGACAGCATCACACAATCCATCTGGTCCATCGGTTGTAAATTGGTGGCCCTAAGCTAGATCCAGCCCTTCGGAATGCTTTGTTTGACTCACTCAGGGCTAGAACAACAACAGAAAATTAGTTGCCAATATTAAAATTAGGGGATATCATATAAATGTTTGGTTTTCCACCTTCCCTTGAAAGTTTGGCAGAACAGGCAGGCAAGTTTGAGTTTGCATCCTGGTGCAACCTCTCCTATCAACTCAGCCCGAGCTGTGTGGTCAGTGGCTGCCCTCCTTACAAGACGCCCATACCCTCCAGTTGACCCACCTCCGTCCCCGCCCCTCCCTACATTTATAGCCAGCCTGCTTTCCCACTCATGTTACCTAGCAGGCTCCTGTAGTCATTTGGTTTTGTGATCCTTGGCTTTCCATTCACTCATTCATCCATTCATTCAAAAAGTATTCAACAGGAATTTAAATAAAATAAAATAGGGGCCCCAGGGTGGCTCAGTGAGTTAAGTGTCTGCTTTCGGCTCAGGTCATGATCTCAGGGTCCTGGGATCGAGCCCCGTGTTGGGCTCCCTGCTCAGCGGGCCTGGGGGAGGAAGATGAGCAGTAAGTGTTTAAAGGGTACAGAGCTTCAGTTGGAGAAGATGAAGAAGTTCTGGAGATGGATGGTGGTGAGGGCTGCCTAATAACATGAATGTACTTAATACCACAGAACTGTAGGCTTCAAAATGGTTAAAATAGTAAATGTTATGGTATGCATATTTACCACAACAAATTTAATACCAATAAACATCAATACAATCAATACAATTCTATTTCTTTTTAAGAGAGAGAGTGTACCCGCATGCCCGAGCAGGGTTTGGGAGTGAGGATGGAGGGAGAGAAACTTAAGCAGGCTCCACACTCAGCGTGGAGCCCAACGTGGGGCTCAACCCCAGGACCCTGAGATTATGACCTGAGCCAAAATCAAGAGTTAGACGTTTAAACCGATTCACCCACCCAGGCGCCTGTCAATATTTTTAATAAAGGTTTCAGTACGTAGTAAGGGTCTACCAGGCCCAAGGCACTCTGCTGGGTGCTAAGTAAGACAGTTGTGGTCACCACTCGAGCCTGCCAGAAAGACACTAAACAATAATTTCATAAATATAACACGTGCTTGCAAGGGAGAGGAAGCATGGGGTACTGGGAGATCTTATTAAGGGAAGCTTGTTTCAACTGAGTAGCTTGAGAGGAGGGGTCACATGCAGAGAGGATAGCGAACCAACAAGATCCAGACACACAAGTTCTGCTGCGAAGTGCGGGGGTAGGCCGGGGGTGCCCCTTCACCGATCTTACCTCTGAAGCACCTGCCTGCCTCCAGACTTCTTTTAGGTAAGAAATCACCTTCAGTCTCAGTTAAGCCTCTATTATGTTGAATTTTCTTTCACTTGCAGCAGAACCCAATGTTCCCTGATACACACTTCCCAGGGAAGCCTTTCTTGATCTCCCAGTTGAAATAAGGTTCCCTATAATAAGATCCCCAGCAATCTGGGCTTCTCTTTTGTAGCATGTGTCCAATTGTGATGACATTATTAATTGTCTAGTGTCTATGAAACAGACTGGAGTGGTGACCACATCTAGCTTACTTATTACATCCCCAACACACACAGAGCGCTGTGGGCCTGGAAGACACTTGAAGAGGGGTGCCTGGCTGGCTCAGTCGGTAAAGCCTGCAACTCTTGATCTTGGGGCTGTGGGTCTGAGCCCCACATTGGGTGTAGAGATTACTTAAAAATAAAATCTTAGGGGCGCCTGGGTGGCTCAGTCAGTTAAGCGTCTGCCTTTGGCTCAGGTCATGATCACAGGGTCCTGGGATCGAGCCCCACGTCAGGCTCTCTGCTCAGCGGGAGCCTGCTTTTCTCTCTCCCTGCTGCTCCCCCTGCTCAGGCTCTCTCTCTCTGTCAAACAAATAAATAAAATCTTTAAAAAATAATAATAAAATCTTTAAAAAACACCCAACAAAATTCAACCTTGTTGAATATATGAATGAACGGGCAGAACTGGATTAGTTCAGAGGTTAGAAACTTAAATGCCTATTAGGACCTGTGAGGTAATGTAAATGAGAAAAGCAGGCTGGCTGTAAACAAGTCTGCAGGCAGGGGATGAAGCCTGAGGAGGACACACACCCTCCCTGTAAGGACAGCCCTTAGAGGTTGCACCGAACACTTGCACGTACATCCATTAACTGAAATTGAGTCATTTAGCCACATCCAGATGCAAGGGAGGCTGGGATTCAGTATACATTAAATCTGGGCAGCCATGAGCTCAGCTAAAAAAGGGATGGTTCTGTTACTAAGGAAGAAAGAGACAACGTTTTGGGGACAACGAAAAGTCTGCGCAGAGAAATAGCGAAGATCTGAAGAAGGAACAAAAATTTCCTCAATTAGTGGTTCTCAAAGTGTGGCCCATGGCAGGGAGGGGGTCCCTGAGACTTTTTCAGGGAGATTTTGAGGTCAAGCTGCTTCCATAAAAATAATAAGACACTATTGGCTTTTGTCACCATGTTGACATTGTGATGATGTTGCAAAAGCAATCTGGGTTAGACTGCTGCCTTAGCACAAATCAAGGCAGTGGAGCCAAACGGGGCTGTAGTCATTGTGCTCTTCACCGCCAGGCACTTGCAGTGAAAAAAGAATAAAAATATTAATGCCACTTTCACTTAAGAATGCCTTTGATGAAGCAGTAAATATTAATGTTATTAAATCTCAAACGTTGAGTACACTGTGTATAAAATGAGAAGTAGCATGACGCCTTTCTGCTGCAAATGAATCACAATGTTGTCTCAAGTAGAAACGCCTGCGTTAATTGTTGGAGTTGCAAGCTCAACTAGCCACTCTTTTCATGGTAGGGAGAGGGCATGGTCACATGGGCACATTTAAATGAGCACTCAGGCTATTGGTGGAGGATGGCCTAGAGGATGAAAGAATGGGGAGGCCAGGAGACAGAAAGGAGGCAGGGGCTTTGGTCCAGGCACAGGATGGGGATGGCACTTGGGGTTGGAATGGATGGACCAGTGGTGGTGGGGCAGAGTGACTTGGATAGACTTCTGAGAGAGTTCAAAGGTAATATCCACAGGAAACGGCAAATAAACACATGGGAGGGGTTGGGTGAAGGAGTCAGAGAGTATTCCCAGTTTATTTGGCCTGAGCAGCTGGGAGGTGGCAAAGCCCTCGCTGAGCAGGGGACTTGCAGGGGAAGTAGGTCTGGAGGGTACTGGTAAGCAGGTAATAAGTGTAGTGTGGGACATATTGGGTTTGCTATGTGTGGTGAGAATCCAAGTGGAGATGTCCAATGGGCAGGAGGATCTACACATCTGGAGCTCGGGAGAGACCCGGGCTAGAGAAATACTTGAGCGCTGGCCAGAGTTGAAGGGCCAGAGGAAAAGGGTCTGCTCAATCGTCACTCTGGGGGTCACTCTGCAGGCCTCAGCCCAGGCCCCCTCTGCCACACTGGGCCACCTATAGTGCCTCTGGTCCCTCCCCACTGAACAAATGCCCTCAGGACCCTGGCAAGGGGCTTACCAAATGACCTCATGTGCCCCCCACCTCCCTCCCACTTCTCCTTGCCTTGAAGCCCAAACCAGATTGTGTTATCATCAAGGCCATCTTTTTTCTCGTTACACAACAAGAAGTTCAGCGACACTCTGTGCTCCAGCCTAGTTCTGCTCAAATTTTTCCCTTGACTTTGGCATTTTCACTTTGACATCTTTCCCTGAGAGGTAGGGGGTGGGGACCCCAGTCCCAGATGGTGACGTTGGGGGTTGGCCCAGTCCTGGGGTGTGGAGGAGCCTCACCACCAGGCTTCCTGTCTCTTCGTTTACATACATCTCTGCAGAAGTAACAGGCACTCTCCCCAGTGGGCTCCTGGTTGCAGAGCTCCGAGACCTCACGTAGACACACCTGTGTGAGAAGCAGAGGGGAGGAAAGACACAAGCCCGGAGGTAAGACGCATAGACTCAGCTTCATTCTTTTCCACGGGTCTGGGAAGGGGAGGAGAATGTGGTGGCAGATGCGTTGGAATGTTCTGGACTTCCAGTTCTCTGCCCACAACTCTGGCCACCTTCTCTTGTGTTTCGCACTAAATGAACTGTGAGATTCAAGAGGCCGGGGCTATGGCAAATTTCTCTCCACATCCCCCTGTGCTCAGCTCAGTGCCCGGAGCAGAAGGTGCTCCTCAGACGGGCATTGAGCTAGATTGCAAGATCAGAGAAGGCACGGAAACTGGAGGCCACCCCGGGCTGAGAAAGGCAGTGGGAGACAACTAGTCAAGGGGCCGTGGAGGAGGAGGTAGGAAGAGGGGAAAGGGGAAAAAAGAAGAAAGGGTGGGAAACGGATAGAAAGAATAAATATATATTAAGGAGGAAGGATGCCTATAAAAAAAATAAAAAAGGGGAAACAAAGGAAAAAGCAAGAAAATGAGAAGGACAAGTGAAATCTAGTCTAGAAGCAATGCTTCCCAAGTCAATTTCCCCAATGACTCAATTGCCAGAAGTTCACACCAGAAACCATATTTGTCTGCAGCATTTCATAAGCCTTATGACAGAGGTAGGTTTCTTTTGCCTTTCTTTTCTGTTTATATTTATTTCCACATTTGGGTCTACTTTTGGGCATTTTGGGGATTTTTGAACAATATGTGTAAGGGCTCTTCCATTTTAATGAGCTTTAAAATTATTAACGAAATTCTCTGAAAGGGTTGAAATTGAGCCCTTAGGTACGCAATGCTATCAACGTGATAGATACATATTCTTAGGTAAATACGTCATTAGAAAAACAGGTTCAAAGAAAGTTTTAGATGTCTCAGCTGCTCTAGAAAAGGAGGCTAGGTGGTTTCGAAAAGGATTTGCAGGTCCCTCCTGGGCTTGGTGTGGTGTTGGGGGGATGCAGGAGGTGTTACCCCTCAAGACGGAATGCCCTGTACAATCCCGCCTCTTGCCTCCACGCTTTTTGTCTTTTCCCCTCTCCTATGACCTCCATGGCCTTGCAGCATTGTCCCCAAGGTGTCCTAAAGCCTTCCCTTCCAGACATATTCTGGGACAAGGACCTTCTCGGTACCGTCAGATTCCTCAAAATAGAAAGGCCCCACTAACCGCTAATTCAAACATTTTGTTCTGGGTGGGATAGCTCTTCCTGAAATTTCCGTTTTCATGGGGCAAATTTTTAGGGGTGCAAGGCTGACAGTAGAACCTGATGGGGGAGATCACTCCGTTTCATATTTCGACAAATAATTTCTTGTGCTGTGTTAGATTCTGTGGGCTCATACAAAATGGCCGCCCTCTTAGCCTCAGAGGAAGGAGTCCCCAGAGGACAGGTTCAAAGAGAACTCCCGACATGATTTCCCTTTTTCAGTTGGGGGGCACTTGTATAGAAGAGGTCTACCTCAAAATAAAAACTCCCCCTCACCAACTGGTTCTAGGCAGAAGCCCTGTAGCATCTTAGGCCCTGATCTGGGCCATAATGGTGAGGTGGCCACAAGGGAGCTCAGTAGACCGAGGGCCTTGCGCATTTTAGACACTCAATAAATGTTGAATGAAATAACTGATGAAGGTGGGCGATGGGAAGGGACAGATAGGGGCCTGGGTTTGTAGGGCTCTGAGGTTGAGCTCTGTTCTACACCTTTTGGGAGAGGTAGGGGAAGAGAGGAAGGAGGGCACGGCACCCCCCACGTGGGCGTCTGAGGCAACGAGAGGATGGTGGAGGTTGCAGCCACCGAACCACAAGGGTCCCTTAGAGGGTCATGGTCTCTAGGAAGTTTACATGAAGCCAGTGAGCAGTAGAGAGGGTGTGTGCGGTGGGGAGCACATCCCGCGGTGGGGGGGCACATCCCACGGTGGGGCTTGAGGGGCTGCCTGGGGGCTCTGGGGAGAAGATGAAAGTGTCTGTGGGACCACAGACTGTTGCTGTGGTGGGGCTGTGCCCTCTTCCTCTCCCCAGTCTCGCTCCTCATCCCATCTGGGGGGCCAGAGCAAGGGCAACAGGAACCTCAAGAGCTCGGAGAGTTCGTGAGTTTGTGTTGCCATTTTGGTCTCACGGTTCTCTTGGTCTCTTTTGATCTCTCTTTTGGTCTACTGCTCTGGGCATGGGTGTTGCCTTTCAGAATGTCTTCATCTCTTTCCCTCTGACTCTGCCCGGTTTGCACTACCCTGGGCTTGGCATGGGATCAGGGATTGTGTGAAGTGTAGCTAGCTGTGGCTTTAATGAGCTGCTCCGGGTCTCTCCCTCCCATCCTCCCTCATCCTCCCTTGGGGCCTCTGTGTGTTTCCTGGAATTTCTCCTTTTCCCTTGGTCCACCCTGCAGACATCTCCCTTGCACCCACCTCCGGCTCCAGGCTGTGCTCTGCAGGCTTCCTTCACATCAAAGCTGGTTGAAAGCCTGCATTCCTGCCAGAGGCCTGGATGCCTGTTCACTGGCAAGAAGGGGCTAGAGCTTAGCGGCAGCTGGAGGTGGGGATGAAAAAGGAGGAGAGGCAAGGGGCACCCTGGGCAAGACCAACAGAGCCAGAATTGGTTCCTGGCGTCTGAGGCCAAGAGGAAGAGAGGTTCAGGTGTGGGGAGTTGAGTATGGGAGCCATCAGTGTGGGGAGGCACAGACACAGAAATACACAGATGTGAGCGAGAAACAAGGAGAGAGAAAGGGAGAAAGAGAGGGAGAGAGAGAGAGACATGGGGGCCAGGGCCTGGGGGACCAGCAAGCCCTCCCAGCCTCTCTCAAGGGGCTATGGTGTACAGGATGCTACTGTACTGGGGCAGAGCGCCTCTGGGGAGGATGAGGATGTGGGAATCAAAAGCCTGCTCTCTGGGGTGGCAGCGGAAGCCCAAGTCACCAAAGCAAGCAGCAGCTGGAAACCCATAGCCTCCTCCACCGAGCTGAGCCCTGGGTGAGTTGGGGCAGTACAAGGAGCTGGAGGTGGGGAAGTAGCCCTCTGCACAGACCTCAGGATCATGGCGTGAGGAAGAAGGAATGACCACCATTCGGGAAAGGGTCAAGAATGTCCCTAGCCTTCCCTAGGCATCTACACTGAATTTGGACCCCAGGGAAGGGATATTCCAAATGGAGACTCCTTTACTTTCCGCTCACCAAGGACATATTGAGTCTGGGATGGGGGGGGGGGGGGGACAGTGGGAACCACTCTCAGATGTAAGAGCGGCCATACCGCACTCTCTCCCCTCAGCCTTCCTCTCAGCACCTCCATGCCCCATGCTAACTTGTAAACAACTACACCTGTGACCAGCCTCTGTCCTCCATTTCGGGAAACCTTCTTGATCTCTTCACTTCCTATTTCCCCGGTTAAAAAAAAAAATTCTATCAGGGACATCTGGCTGGCTCAGTTGGAAGATCATGCAACTCTTGATCTCAGGGTCATGAGTTTGAGCTCCACGTTGGGTGTAGAGATTACTTAAAAAATAAATAAACTTAAAAAAAAATTCTGTCAAGCCCCTATCTTGTATTAGGCCCTGGGACATTCCTCTTTCAGGCAGATGGAGTGACTGGAGATGGCATCTATCTATCTATCTATCTATCTATCTATCATATGTAATATATATGATATATATCTTCCCCCAAACCTCATTAGGAAGCCCATGTCCCCAGCACATCTGAGGACTACATGCCTATCATGGGTCGGTGCCCAAAAGGGAACAGAATCTGCCTCCGATGGTTCAAGAGACTGCAGAAAGGGGGTTATTCTCAGAGGTGTGAAGAGGGAACCAGCCAGCACATGGAGGGAGTATAGCTGTTGCCAGAAAGTATGCCCGAGGAGGAAGAGAGTTAGGAAAAATACCCCAGCCTCTTTCCCTCACCCTCTCTCATCTTGTGGGTGCTTCCCACTGGCCAACCCCAACTAGTAGTGGGGTGGTGGTGGCAAGGGAGCTGGGTGGTACGGTCTGCAGAAGTCAGCCTCCTTGTAGAGAGCAGGACAGGGAGGTTGGAGAATAGCTCAGGGGTGGGAGGGGGTTGGGGAGAGGGGGTGGGGGGGGCCCAAGAGTAGGCAACGTGGATTGGGGTGACTTGGCTTCATCTAGGCCAGGGTTAGGTGTGGACACATTCTTAAATGACCCACTTTAGTAACAGAATTAATACGTTGAGTACAGAAAGAAGTCAGTGATTTTCCCTCCTCCATTCAATTCAATTTGGTTTAAGTTAACCAAACACATCCCAAATCTCTTTTCGATGCTCCAGCTGGTGCCAGGTCTACAGTGGTGGCAGAGCTGGCTGGAGCATCATCTTCATCTTGGAGGAGATCAAGCTGCGGGGCGGGGGGGGGGGGGAAGAATGGGAGCCCAAATCAAAGACTGGGCTGGGGGACAGAGAAACAAGTCTGGACACAGGATCTCTTCTTGCCAAGCTCTGGACCAAGTTCATGCTGACACTGCCCCCCAAGGCAGCCACCCCTCTGAGGCCTACTTCCAGTCTGAGCCTGGAGCTCAAAGGTACAAGCCCTGTTCCCATCTGCCTTCCAGACATTATCTGGTGGCCTTCCTCCAGTCCCCACTCCCTCCATGTCATCTGGTCTCCTTCCTAAAGCTCTATACAGACCATGTCCCGTCTCTGCTCAAAACTCAGCAGTTCCTCCTAGTTGCCTGCAGAACAAAGCCCTGACCCTCTAGCCTCCCTGTCAAGATTCTCAACCAGGCCTCAGATGCCTTCCCACATCCCACCCCCTCCCTCCCTGAGTCTCTCCAGACTCCCAGTTGGGATCTCGGCCCTGCCCCCTGACAGGCTGCCTGACTCACTGCTGTGGCATGGTGGGGTGCCCCCACCCTGTCCTCCCCCCCCAGTTTCTGATTCAGCAGGTCTGGGGTGAGGCCTGAGAATCTGCATTTCTAAACAAGTTAACAGCTGCTGCCGATCCAGGACCGCACTTTGAGAATCGATGCTCTGGGCTCCTGGGTGGCTCAGTCGGTTGGGCATCTGTCTTTGGCTTGGGTCGGGAACTCGGGGTCCTGGGGCCCAGGATGGAGCCCCGCCTCAGGCTCCCTGCTTATCAGGGAGCCTGCTTCTCCCTCTCCCACTGTCTCTCCTCCCTGCTTGTGCTCTTGCTCTCTCTCAAATGAATAAATACAATCTTAAAAAAAAAGAGAGAGAGAGAGAGAGAGAATCGCTGCTCTAACCTCAGGCTGCCCATTGTGCTAGGTTCATTCAGAGCCTTTCTACACACCCTCCCCTCCCCCCCGCCACCCCAGCCGCCACCATCTCCGGAGCTCACAGAAACCAAACAGCATTTTTCTGCTTTCCCTCAGAGGCCTTACAGGGTTGGTCTGAGAGTGAGCAGGGAGTTACTCTCTGCTCCTTCTCTCCCTCACCCCCACAGTGTATCTGGCCCCAAGTCCTGGCAATTTGCCCTCAGATGTACCCCTCAGGGCGGTCTCTTTTTCCACATTTCCATAGTTTTGACTTGTCTGAGTTTGGGCCTGTCTTCTCTCACCAGGATTGTGGCAACCTTGCTTCCTGGGCTTGGCCTCCTCCGGCTTGTCTTTCACAGAGCCGCTGAAGGGAGCCACTCTGCAAACCAAATCATGTCCTTTTTTTTTTTTAAAGATTTTATTTATTTGACAGAGAGAGACACAGTGGGAGAGGGAAAAGCAGGGGGAGTGGGAGAGGGAGAAGCAGGCTTTCCCCCCAAGCAGGGGGCCTGATGTGGGGCTCGATTGCAGGACCCTAGGATCATGACCTAGCCAAAGGCAGACGCTTAACGACTGAGCCACCCACGTGCCCCTAAATCATGTCCTTCTTGACATAAAGTCCTTTACTGGCTCCCTGGTGCCTAGGGCCATGGCCTGGCATCACAGCAGGGCACTCAAGGACCTTCACGGCCTGGCCTGGCCTGGCCGCCCGTCTCAGTCCCCAGCAATCTGCCACCTTCTCTGTGAATCCTTTTCTGATTCCACTTCAAGAACCCACTCTGGCCTGGGCACAGCCTTGTGTAGCACGTCTGGATGGGTGTCTGCTTAGCAGTCAGCATGTCTAGGTCCCTGGCTCGGCTGTATGGGTGAGATTGCCTATGATCTCCCTGTATCCCTTTGAGCCCCAGGCCCAATAAATGCCTGCTGACTAATGATTGGTATCTCCTTCAGGCCCTGCCCTTTGTGCGGGGAAGGCCCAGGTCCCTGCCTGCCTCAACAAGGCCACGATGAGTCGAGGGGCTGCTTTTAGGCACCTGCTCCTGGTGCTGCAGTTGGGTGAGTGCTCAGACCTTGGGGTTCTGGTGGGAGGAGGGGCTGACTGGGAGATGCAAAAATGGGGGGATGGCCTTGAGGCCTGACCTCCCTTTTTTCCACCTAGCGATGCTCCCCGCAGTCCCTCTGGAAAGAGAGGTGGTGTTGGCGAAGGTGGGAGACACAGCAGAACTGCCCTGCCATGCTACCCCAGGGAAGAACATAGGCTTCAACTGGAAACATTCTTCCATGCTCAAGATTCTGGGGCGTCAGGGCTCCTTCTGGCTTACAGGTAGGGTGGCCCAGCTCCCCATCCAGGGAGGAAGACACCATGGACTGAACATCCCTGGTGTCAGAGCCCAGCTTCTGGTAAACTCTGAGATCCCAGAGGGGTCTGGTTGACAGGCTTAGGTGTGCTCTCCCAGTCCAGGGTTTCCCTGTGCCAACTGTGGGTGGCCCAGGGAGTGGCTCTCGGTGTCTATTATAATTTCAGAATTTTAATGTTCATGGCCTTATTTTAATGGATCTTAGAGAAATAACTATCATATAAAACCTGTAATTTCATGGATATTATTGCTACAGACCCAGGATGATACGTTTTTACTTCCATTAAAAAGCAACACAATGATGTTTTTTCTCACTTTTAAAGTAAAAAGAATTAAGATCTCCATACTTCTTAGAAACGTATTTTGCAGTAAAGGAGTTTTACTGTCACACTGAGGTTTGCCCTTATACTCTTCTTTAAATAATAATTCTTTCTTGTATGTATGGCCTCTAATATTCAACTTGTTGAATAGAAGCACCATATGAGAAAACCTCATCAGCATGAAATATGTTTTTGTAAATATGTTTTTATTTTATAAGTTTATTAGATTTACCATTGTTTGTATTTCATTGCTTATTTTTATTTTTATTGTTTTTTTAAGATTTTATTTTAAAGTAATCTCTACACTCAACGTGGGGTTTGAATTCACAACCCCAAGATCAAGAGTCATACCCTCCACCACTGAGCCCACCAGGTGCCCCTCATTGCTTATTTTTAATATCTTTTTAATTATGAAGAATTTAAACATATATAAAAGTAGAATAATTAGATAATGAACCCCCATGTATCCCACTCAGCTTCAGCAATTATTGTTTCATGGTCAATTAATGGTTTCCTTTCATCTACATCCCTAAACCTCCACCACCATATTATTTTATAGCAAATACCAAACATTGTATTATTTAGTCTGTAAATACTTTGATATGTATCTCTAAGATATAATGACTCTTTTTTTTGTTCCCCTCCCAAAATGTAATGACTCATTTATTTTTAAGATTTTATTTATTTATTTGACAGAGAAGAGAGAGCATGAGGAGAGGGGAGGGGTAGAGGGAGAGGGAGAGGCAGGCTCCCCAGTGAACAGGGAGCCCAATGTAGGGCTCGATCCCAAGGACCCCAGGATCATGACCTGAACCAAAGGCAGATGCCCAACCCACTGAGCTACCCAGGTGCCCCAAATGTAATGACTCTTTAAAAAAACATATCCACAGTATCATTATCACCCATTAAAAGTGAAGAATAATCCCTTAATGTTGATAAATATCCAGGCAGTGTTCAAATTTTCCTAATTGCCTCTAATATTATTTTTACATTTGGTTTATTTGAATCAGGATCCAGATAAAAATTTAGGCATGGTATTTGGTTGATATGTCCCTTAAATCCCTTTGAATTTACATATTTGTTCCCCCATATTTTTTTTCTCTTACCACTGATTGGTTGAAGAAACGACGCAATTGTCCTGTGAAGTTTTACACGTTTGAAAGGAGCTGGCTGCATTCCCGTGGTGTCATTTAACATGTTCCTCTGTCCCTTGAGTCTCCTATCAATTGGTGGTTAAATCTAGAGACTTGATTAAGTTCACATTTAATTTTTTTAAAGATTTTATTTATTTATTTGAGAGAGAGAATGAGAGAGAGAGAGCACATGAGAGGGGGGAGGGTCAGAGGGAGAAGCAGACTCCCTGCTGAGCAGGGAGCCTAATACGGGACTCGATCCTGTGACTCCAGGATCATGACCTGAGCCGAAGGCAGTCGCTTAACCAACTGAGCCACCCAGGTGCCCCACATTTAATTTTTTTTTAAAGATTTTATTTATTCATTTGTCAGAGAGAGAGAGAGAGAGAGAGTGAGCAAGCACAAGCAGGGGGAATGGCAGGCAGAGGGAGAAGCAGTCTCCCTGCAGATCAAGGAGCCCAATGCAGGACTGGATCCCAGGACCCTGGGATCATGACCTGAGCAGATGCTTAACTGACTGAGCCACCCAGGCACCCCTTTATTTTTTATTTTTAGAGAGAGAGAAAGCATGAGCTGGGGATGGGAGGGGCAGAGGGAAAGGGAGAGGGAGAATCTTAAGGAGGTCCACACTCAGTGCAGAAGCCCGATGCGACGCTCGATCTCATGACCCTGAGATCATGACCTGAGCCAAAATCAGGAGTCGAATACTTAAACTACTGAGCCACCCAGGCGCCCCTAAACTTTCCTTTTTTTTTAAATAAATTTATTTAATCTAAAAAAAGTGAATGCATTTAAAGATGTTACATTAATAAGATAGGTAGATCTGGCCAAAATCATGTATAAGATGTGTGAATGGTTGATGTCTGGGGAAATATGGCTTTAGTCCAAGACTCTGACTTTACTAGCGAGGAAACTGAGGCCTAGGGAGAAGTCCCTGCCCCGAGTTTGTGCCCGGTTAGAAGCAGAACTGGGGCTAGAACTTTGGTCTTTCATTCAGAAAGGTATGGAAAGGTATCCTCAGTGCAATCAAAACTGAATTGGCCACAGTGCATAGAAAACCATCTTTGCTGAAAATGGATGTCTCCTCTTCCTGCCTCTGTCCAGTGGGAGAGAAGTCCTCCATTTCTGGCAAGGAGGTTCTTGCTGGGGCCCCAGAGTGACAATTCAGACACCCACCCATGTCCACTCTTTCATGTTTGGACATGAAGAAAAAGGGGGATATTGGGCTGGATCTTTATTGACCCAAAGCCATTCCCTAAAATTAACAAAACCCCCAATTCCTGATCTCTTTCTGATAAAGGCACACAAAGCAGAAATCAGCAGGTTAACTGCCCTTTGTGTGCCCATGTCCTTTCCTTCAGACAGCTGTTTAAAGAGGACCCTATGGGAGCGCCTGGGCGGCTCAGTCAGTTAAGCGTCTCCCTTTGACTCAGGTCATGATCTGGAGAACCTGGGATTGAGTCCTGCGTTGGGCTCCCTGCTCAGTGGAGAGCCTGCTTCTCCTTCTCCCTCTGCTCTTCCCCCACGCTCGTGCTCTCTCATTCTATCTTAAACAAATAAAATCTTTTAAATAAAACAAACAAACAAATAGGACCCTATGATCAAACTAACCTGTGTACTTTCTTGGCCTGTGGGCTCCTAGTACCCATTATGTAATTTGCACCCTGGCAGAGCTCAGAACACTCCCACAAACTCTGCAAGTGATTTTTCTTGTCCTAGAATTTTATTCTGCTGAATTGCTTGAAATAATCAGACTTTCAGCTGAGACTTTATTTATTTTTATTAATTTTAAAGTTAAAATGATTTGAAAAAGCAACACAGGTACATGGTAAACATTTAAAACCATACAAATGATACCCAGTGTGTTGAAAACAAAATTCAGCTGAGTAAATTTGGAGATCTAATTGGCTTTATTCAGTGATTCATAAATTGGGTAACATCCCGACTAGCAAATAGAAAAGAGCTCTGAAGAGCTGTAGAAAGGAAAGGTTTTTAAAGGCAGAAAAGGGGTGGGGAAAAGGAAGTTTATTAGCAAAGAGTGTATTGTTTCAGGCAAGGTCACCTGCTTGAGGGGACAGAAGGGGTCTGTCAGGCACATTTCCTCATTACTGCTGACCAGGTAATTCCAGATTGACTCATTAAATGTTCTGTTCCTGGGAAAAGCTGAAACTGCAATTAGGTTAGGTATTAAGTCTTGGTTTGCTGATGTGGGGGTTAGCATAATTGACTCCATTTTGGTCCCGTTGGCTCTTGTTTCACAGTTCCCCTCTTTTGATCATAGCTCTCAGCTAAACTGAGCGTGGCCTTAGCGCCCCTCCCAGCTACTGCTCTGAAGTTCTTGAAGTTTCTGTTGATTCTTTGTCTGGTACTCACAGGTCGTGACTTTTCCCCCCTAATCTTTGTGACATTCACAGGTTATAACTTCAGGCTTATAGTTTTTAAGTTGGTGGTTCTTTTTGTTCCTTTTCTGATGTTCCAGTCTTAGGGAGATCATTTGCTTGGTGGTTAACAGCAGCAAACAGTGCGTTTAAAGCCTTTGAGAGGGAGGCACCTGGGTGGCTCCGTCCCTTAAGTTTCTGCCTTCGGCTCAAGTCATAATTCTGGGGTCCTGGGATCGAGCCCCAAGTTGGATTGGGCTCCCGACTCAGCAGGGAGTCTGCTTCTCCCTCTCCCTCTGCCCCGCCCCCTGCTCATGGCTTCTCTCTCTCCAATAAATAAATAAAACCTTAAAAAAAGAAAATAAAGCCTTTGAGAAGATACAGTGCACCAGGGAGACTAGTATGATTATTATTAGCAGGAAAATTCCCAATGTTTGGAGTGCACCTTGGAGTCATGATCCCTAAGACCCAAACCAATAAAAATCAAGCAAGTCAAAGAAAGACCCCATTAAAAGAGTCACTTTTGTTTTTTTAAGATTTTATTTATTTATTTGACATAGACAGACACAGCGAGAGAGGGGACACAAGCAGGGGGAGTGGAGAGGGAGAAGCAGGCTTCCCGCCGAGCAGGGAGCCCGATGTGGGGCTCAATCCCAGGACACTGGGATCATGACCTGAGCCGAAGGCAGACGCTTAACGACTGAACCACCCACGCGCCCTAAAAGAGTCACCTTTTTAAGCCAAGTGACTTGGTCAGTGATCTTATGTAACTGAATTTCAACTTCCCTAGAAGTGTTAATCCAGGTTTAGCAGGTGACGTTGGCCACGGCAGACACTTCCTTGCTCAGCTAAGAGAGAATTAAAGTCTGTCTTATTATCAAGAATAACTTTGGCCAGAGAGCCTAAGGATTTTTGTTGGGCAGCTATTATTTTAGCAGTGGATTCTGCAATACTTTCAAGAGTTAAGACGTTGCTGATTGTAGCCTCCGTTTGCATTTAATACCAACTAGGGGAACACTGGTCTACCAAGCTAATTTTGAATCAGGAATGCCTCCTGGTAATTCCTGTTTGAGTCTGTGGTTCGGGACTGGAAAGGCAACAGTCATGGAGACCAGTAAAATTTAGGGGTCTGTAGACCACACAGGTGGTTTTCTTCTGATTACCCTTGCCTGGTGTCCCTTCCCCAGGTTTGGGATTATTAACCAGAGACAGGGAAATGGACCAGGGGGTCTCTAGCATCATGGACAGATCAAAATTTTTGATGACCAATCTAGCAGTCTGAAGGGTGACCCCCCTTAGCAATGACCTGGGAGACCCAGATAATAGTGTTATCTTTCCAAGCCAATGCCAGAGTAAAGGAAAGAAAGAGAGGAAGAAAGAATTTCATGTTCAGTTTAAGTATGAAGTCTTGATCCAGCTTCTTGAGTGGAAGCAATTTATCTTAACATCAGCTACTTCTCTTCTTAGATAATTTGATTTTCAGGTGTCCAGCTCAAAGATTTTGAGGTGCACAGGGCCAGATGGCATGTGGTGACTTCCTCAGCTGTAGGACATGTCCCCAAGGCTCAGGTCCCTGAAGTTTGGCTGCCATCTGGGTAGCGAAGAGGACCTGATTTAGTTCCATCCGAGGAAATTCAAAGGCAGTCTTTGTTCTTAGTGATTGCAAGTCAAAAGGAGAAAAGAAAATTGGAAATGTTAGTTTGGAGAGTTGCAGCCAGATATTTGAGGAAACTAGAAGAATTCAGGACCCAGTCCAGTATACAGGTATATAAGAAAAACTCAAAGACAATTAACAGGGTTAGAATCTAATATGGACAAAGGTGCAAACATAATTTTTATCTCTATAATTATCCCCATTTTTATCAAAGATAATTACAATAAAACTAATTCATTTGCATTAAACTTGGTCTGATTATTTATATAAGTGCAGCAAGAGTAGTGATTGACCATATCAGCTTTTCTTTCTTTCTTTTTAAAGACTGCTTTGCTGGAACCTTATGAACAAGGTACCAGGTCAGTTTTTCCAAGGGGCTTTATTGGCTCCATAAAGTCAACCTATTTCTTCAGAGCTGTCTGGTTACATCTGAATCTATGCCTGTCTTTCTTAAATAGAACATTCCAGTCAAAGCCTTGGTAATATAACCAATGTTTCCATTTGTGTCCTGTTACAAGGAGAATATAGTCTCATTGAACTTGTGTAAATAACTATTTTGTCATAAAAAGAATACTCAAGAGTTTTCACATTTTGGAGGGATTAGGTAGGGAGAAAAAGTAAATGTTTCATCTTTGATTACAGAGGCATATTTTACTAACTTGTTATAAGTCATAAATGGCTTAAGAGAAAAAGTTTCCTCAATCTGGAAAAATAAAACATTAAAGAACCAGCAATGTTTCAAGCAAGAAGTCATAAAAATTATAATCATCCTCCTCAGCTCATTAAGTCCGATGTTATTAATTCTTGCTTAAATCCAGTTTTTTTCCCATTAATTCTGGAAAGTCTTATTTGTTCATTTTTTAAATCTTAAAGTTATCAGAAACCTGTGTTTGCTAGAGTCCTTTCAATGAATCTTTTTTTTTTTAAGATTTTATTTATTTATTTGACAGAGAGAGACACAGCGAGAGAGGGAACACAAGCAGGGGGAGTGGGAGAGGGAGAATCAGGCTTCCTGCCGAGCAGGGAGCCCGATCTGGGGCTTGATCCCAGGACCCTGAGATCATGACCTGAGCTGAAGGCAGACGCTTCAACTGAGCCCCCCAGGTGCCCTCAATGAATCTTCTTGATGAAGCACTTTTGTAGGGACTTTTGCAAAAGCATCGGAGTAATACATGAACTGTCTATAAGTGACAAAAGACTTTAAAAAAAAATGTGTTAAAGATCTGATGAAAGAAAAAAAAGATGTGATGAAAGTTCATTATAATGAAATTGACAAGGAAATTTGGTTATTTCTGTGAAACACAACATTTTATTTCATTTCATTTCATTTTACTTTTTTGAGAGAGAGAGCATGAGCAAGGGCAGAGAGGCAGAGGGAGAGGGAGAGAGAGAACCCCAAGCAGGCTCCACACTCAGTGCAGAGCTGGGCTCAATCTGAGATCATGAGCTGAAATCAAAAGCCAGACGCTCAACTGACTGAGCCACCCAGGCGCCCCAAAACACAATATTTTAAAATGATAACTGGAGCCTCACTTTAGGACAAAATTTTTTTTCCTCAACCAAAAAAAGCATTTCCATTTTTCTTTTACCATACTTTTTTTTTTTTTTAAGTCACGGGGCCTGAACTCACGACCCTGAGATCAAGACCTGAGCTGAGGGCGCCTGGGTGGCTCAGTCGTTGAGCGTCTGCCTTCGGCTCGGGTCATGATCCCAGGGTCCTGGGATCGAGTCCCACATCGGGCTCCCTGCTCGGCGGGAAGCCTGCTTCTCCCTCTCCCACTCCCCCTGCTTGTGTTCCTGCTCTCGCTGTCTCTCTCTGTCCAATAAATAAATAAAATCTTAAAAAAAAAAAAAAAAAAAGACCTGAGCTGAGATCAAGAGTCAGATGCTTAACTGACTGAGCCACCCAGGTGCCCCTACCATACCTTCTTTTACCAAAAACTCACATCCTACTTTCCTTGCATATGGAGAATGTTTCCCTTATTATTTCAAGTAGTTTAAATTACATATATTAGACTTTTTTTTAGCCCCTAGAAACCTTTAATTTCTAGCAGAAACTATGAAGTGAGCAACTGCATTAGCATTCTGTGGCTTGGCAGACATATAAATACATTTTATAACTTCTAGAAACATATGCTTTCTTTTTTTAAATAAAGATTTTATTTATTTATTTGAGAGAGAGAGAGAGCACGTAAGCCGGGGGGAGGGGCAGAGAGAGAGGGAGAAACAGACTCCCCACTTAGCAGGGAGCCCAACCTGGGGCTCAATCCCAGGACCCTGAGTTCATGACCTGAGCTGAAGCCAGACACTTAACCGACTAAGCCACCCAGGCGCCCCAAAACATATGCTTTCTCATAGTAATTTTTTTAATGTGGCACAAAACATGGTTTACTAACAGATGTAAATATCTTTAGTTCCTCTATAAAAGGAAGCCCAAAGTAGATAAACCTATGTTCAGTAATTAATGTTTCAGTATTTTAACTTATTTAGAAATGATCCAGATATTTAGACTATCCATCGTTTAACTTAGCAAAACTTTAAGCTTTCAGGCTACTAAAAAGATTTGGGGGAACCATCAAAAATTCACCTAAAAACTTTCATCTCACTTATATCTATTTAATTTACTTGTTCTCAACAATTATTTTTAGATTAATTATACAAATTTCATCATACCAAGTTATTTTTTCTTGTGGAGAAGTTTTTTAACAAAGATAACAGGAACTTACTTGACTAGTAACCCCAGGTAGAATAAACGTTGTGTGTCTGCATTGTTTTTATTAAAATTTTTTAAAAAGATTTTATTTATTTATTTGAGAGAGAATGAGCGGGGAGAGGGAGAGGGAGAAGCAGACTCCCTGATGAGCATGGGAGCCCCCCTCTCCCCACGCGGGGCTCTATCCCAGGACTCTGAGACCATGACCTGAGCTGAAGGCAAACACTTAACTGACTGAGCCACCCAGGCGCCCCGTCTGCATTGTTTTTAATGTTGATAATTCTAAAGACATATCTATTTTAATTAAACCAACAAATGTAAACTAGCTTTTAATTACTAAAGATTACCTCAGATCATGTGAACCCGAAAAGCATTTGGTTTCATTTTTACTACATTTCTTTTTTTTTTTTTTAAGATTTTATTTATTTGACAGAGAGAGAGAGAGAGAGAGAGAGCACAAGTAGGCAGAGCGGCAGGCAGAGGCAGAGGGAGAAGCAGACTCCCTGCTGAGCAGAGAGCCTGATGCGGGACTCGATCCTAGGACCCTGGGGTCATGACCTGAGCCGAAGGCAGACGCTTAACCATCTGATCCACCCAGGCACCCCAGAAATCCTTTTAAATATCTTGTCAGTGTTCACCTGAGACAAACAGTAAATATTCTTGGACTCAAGAGGTAGCCACAAAGAGGGTGCAAAAGATATTTTATTTTCTCTCTCTACTTGGTACTACGGTCAGAGACACAGAAAAGCTGACTCTGGTAGGAGTTTTCACCTTGAGCTGGGTTCTGCCAGTTTTTCCAGGATCCCATCTGTATGCAGCTCGGGTGTCTACCAGAATTTGGCAAAATTTTCCATTAGCTTTAATTTTAGTTTTCCCTTGACTGCTTGAAGGGAATAACATAGCAGTTTACCAAAAAATCCCATGGAGTCCCATCAACTCTGGGAGGGGTCCAGATAGGGGCTCTCTTTTGAGGATAGTATGGGTGTGTCTGTAAGGTCACTCGTTTGGCAGACTTTTGTTTACGGTCTTGTAGTCTTTTCAGAGTGGAAAGACAATTCAGGCGGAAGATTACTAGAACGAGTAGTCAAACGAAGGACAGAGGGGAGCAGTGGAGTACGTCAGTCTCACAGTGTTTTGTTTTAGGTACCGCTGTGTCTTTAATTTTTCATTTGCTTTTTGGCAATGCGTCTTTTAATGAAGGTATTTTGGAATTTTGAAACCTTTTTTTTTTCATCATGATAAGTGCACTCTTTAATCCCCATCCCCTATTTCCTCTGTTCCCCCAACCCCTCCCTTCTGGTAACCATCAGTTTGTTCTCTACAGTTAAGAGCCTACTTCTTGGTTTCTCTCTCTCTCTCTTTTTTCCTTTGCTTGTTTTGTTTGTTAAATTCCACATATGAGTGAGATCATATGGTGTTTGCCTTTCTCTGACTGACTTATTTTGCTTAGCATAATACTCTCTAGCTCCATCCATGTTGTTACAAATGGCAAGATTTCATTCTTTTTTTTGTGGCTCAGTAGTATTCCATTATATGTACACCACCTCTTCTTTATCCATTCATCTATTGATGGACACTTGGGCTGCTTCCGTATCTTGGCTACTCTAAAGAATGCTGCAATAAACATAGGGGTGAATGTATTCCTTTGAGTGTTCTTGTATTTTTTTAAAGTTGTATTTATTTTTTTAGTAATCTCTACACCCAACATGGGGCTCTAACTCATGACCCTGAGATCAAGAGTCACATGGCCTTCTAACTGAGCCAGCCAGGCACCCCGTGTTCTTGTATTTTTTGGGTAAATACCTAGGAGTGCAATTCTTGGGCCATAAGGTAGCTCTATTTTTAATTTTTTGAGAAACCTCCATACTGTTTTCCCCAGTGTCTGCACCAGTTGCATTCCCACTAACAGTGCAAGAGGGTTCCTTTTCCTCCACATCCTCACCAACACTGGTTGTTTCTTGTGTTTTTGATGTTTGACTTAGCCATTCTGAGGCGGGGGAAGTGATAACACATTGTAGTTTTGAATTGCATTGATTTGCATTTCCCTGATGATGAGTGATGTCGAGCATCTTTTCATGTGTCTGTTGGCCAACTGTATGTCTTCTTCGGAGAAATGTCTGTTCATGTCTTTTGCCCATTTTTTAACTGGAGTATTTGTTTTTTTGGGTGTTGAGTTGTATCAGTTTTTTAAATATTTTGGAGACTAATCCTTTATCGGAATATGTCCTTTGTAAATACCTTCTCCCATTCTGTAGGTTGCCTTTTAGTTTTGTTAATTGTTTCTTCGCTGTGCAGAAGCTTTTTATTTTGATGTAGTCCCAATAGTTTATTTTTGCTTTTATTTCCCTTGCCTCAAGAGACGTCTCTAAAAAATATGTTGCTATGGCCAATGTCAGAGAGATTACTGACTGTGCTTTCTTCAAGGATTTTTATGGTTTCATGATGGGTGGGAGATGGACTAAATGGGTGATGGGTATTAAGGAGAGCACTTGTTATGATGAGTACTGGGAGTTATATATAAGTGATGAATCACTAAATTCTACTCCTGAAATCAATATTATACTATACGTTAACTAACTAGAATTTAAATTAAAATTTTGGGGGGGAAGGGTTTTTATGGTTTCAAGTCTCACATTTAGGTCTTCTTTTTAAAAAAAAATTATTTATTTATTTGTCAGAGAGAGAGAGCATAAGCAGGGGGAGCTGCAGGCAGAGGGAGAAGCAGGCTCTCTGCTGAGCAAGGAGCCTGATGTGGGACTCAATCCCAGGACCCTGGGATCATGACCTGAGCCAAAGGCAGGTGCTCAAGTGACTGAGCCACCTAATTGATGATATAATTACAGTTTATTTCTGGGTTTTCTGTTCTATTCTATTGATCTATGTGTCTATTTTTATGCCATTCTGTTATAATTACTACCACTTTGTAATATAACTTGAAATCTGGAATTGTGTTACCTCCAGTTTTGTTTCTCTCCTTCAAGATTCCTTTGGCTATTTGAGGTCTTTTGTGGTTTCATACAAATTTTAGGATTGTTTGTTCTAGCTCCATAAATATTGCTGTTGGTATTTCGATAGGGATTGCATTAAATCTATAGATTGCTTTGGGTGGTATAGACATTTTATTTTATTTAAAATTTTTTTTTGTTGTAATTTTATTATTTTTAAGTAATCTCTATACCCACCGTGGGACTTGAACTCATGACCCCAGGATCAAGAGTTTCATGCTCTCCCGACTGAGCCAGCCAGGTGCCCTAGTATAGACATTTTAATATTTGTTCTTCCAATCCATGAGCATGGAATGTCTTTCCATTTCTTTGCATCATCTTGAATTTTATTTCATCAGTGTTTTATAGCTTTCAGAGTACAGGTCTTTCACCTCTTTGGTTAAGTTTATTCCTAGATATTGTATTGGTTTTGGTGCAATTGTAAATGGGATTGTTTTCTTAACTTCATTTTCTGCTGCTTTATTAGTGTATAGGAATGCAATAGATTTCTGTACATTGATTTTGTATCCTACAGCTTTACTGAATTCATTTATCAGTTCTAGTGTCTTTTGGTGGAGTTTTTAGGGTTTTCTATATATAGTATCATGTCATCCATCTGTGTATAGTTTTACTTCTTCCTTACCAATTTAGATGCCTTTTATTTCTTTCTGTTGTCTAATTGCTGTGGCTTGGACTTTCAATACTATGTTGAATAAAGGGGGTGAGAGTGAACATCCTATGGTCCAGAAGCCATAAATATCTATGAATATGACCAAATCTTATTAAAAACAACCTAAGATTAGACAAATGAGCATGTGTGCTAGAAGGTGACATGCTTAACTTTTTAGAATTTAAGGATCCCATCTTTATCGTTATTTATTTATCTTTTAAGCTAAGCCTTTGGGTCTCTTGAGCCTAAAGGGGATGTGATGCTGGGTTGAGAATTGTGTGATCTTTTACAGTGTAGCTCAATCTTGAGATTGGTGGGTGACCTAATGTCAACCTAAACCATACCATGACCAACTTATACTGACACGGGAGTCTTTAGGTTAGGTGGCAACTGCTCTGACAACTTTTAAAATTTTTTTAAAGATTTATTTATTTATTTGAGAGAATGAGAATGAGAGAGAGAGAGTACATGAGAGGGGGGGAGGGTTAGAGGGAGAAGCAGGCTCCTTGCTGAGCAGGGAGCCCGATGCAGGACTCGATCCCGGGACTCCAGGATCATGACCTGAGCTGAAGGCAGTCGCTTAACCAACTGAGCCACCCAGGCGCCCCTGCTCTGACAACTTTTAAGTGCTCAACCTGTGCCCAACAATTTTGCAGCTACTTCTGAGTAGCAGTAGCCTTTATCTACACAAAACAAACCAAACATCTGCATCTTAATATACCAGCAGTAACCGAGAGATATTACTGTGGCTTGGCCAAGTACACATTGCTGTGTACCACCAGCAATTCCCAAATGTGAAACCGGGGTTTGGAGAAAGGATTGTACTAGCAAACCCCCCAAAATTAGGACTGTGGGCTGATTCCAAATAGCAGTTACTATAGTGGAATCTAGGGAAATTCCAAGTAAATGCAGAATTGCAGACTAAATTGCTAGCAGTTCCCAGTTTGGAATCTGGGGATGGAACCAAGGACTGGGTTTTCCAATCAAATGGTGAACTGTGGTCCAAATTACCACCAGTTCCCAACATGGAACTAGTGATTCCAGACAAATGAGGAACTGAATGGAAAGCTACTTAGATCAGGAGCTTGATGCAAAGAGTGTGGAACTCAGAACCAAGAGGGACTTACCCATGGCCTTTGGAAATGGTGAGAAATACAGAGAACTCAAAAGGGTTCACAAGTACGAAGCCTGTGTTTCTCATTGTCCCTGAATGCTGTCAGAAGTTTCCTTCAATCCCACCACTGCTGCCAAATCTGTGAAAAAACAAAATTCAATTCAGTAAATTTGAAGATCTAATTGGCTTTATTCAGTGATTCATGAATTGGGCAGCATCCTATCCAGCAAATAGAAAGGGGTTCCAAGGAGCTGTAGAAAATGAAAGGTTTTAAAGGCAAAGAGGCGGCAGGAAAGTTTATTAGCAAAGAGTGCACATTTCAGGCAAGGTCACCTTCCTAAGGGGGACAGAAAGGGTATATCAGGCAGACTTCCTCACTAGTGATGACCAAGTAATTCCAGACTGTCTGGTTAAAGATTACATTCCTAAGAGAGTCTTGGTTTGCAGATGTGGGGATTAGCATAAGTGACTCCATTTCGGGCCTGTTGTCTCATTTTTAATAAGTGATAATAAATCTTCCTCTACTGTTGATCCCGTTTCTCAGTTACCTTCCCCAGAGGCAACTTTTAACCAGTTATTGTGTTTCCTTCAAGAGATGATCTCTGCATATATGTATACAGTCCCCTCTTTTTTTACATAAAATAATAAATTCATCATATATATGTATGTACATATGTATATATATATATATATTGAGTGCTTACAAGTGCCAGGTAATGTTCTACATTTGGCGCTGGGGATATAATACAGTGGAAAACAATAGAGACATTCAGATAGTGGTTCTAACCTTGCTTTCTTTCTTTTAAATTAGACAGATATTTTGAAGGTTGTTCTATATTCATATGTGTGTGTTTATATATCTATATCTGTCTGTATTTCTACCTCATTTCTTCTCAGTGACTACATAGTTCTTTTTCATAATTATACCATGATTTATTTGAGTAACCCATATTGTCGCACACTTAGGCTGTTTTCAGTTTATTGCTATCACAAACGGTGAATCAAACTGTGTATCTCTGGACATATATGCAAATGTCTTTGTAAGATAAATTCCTAGAAGTGAAATTGGTGGGCCAGTTCAGCTTCATCTTTAGATATCTTTCTGCTATACAAATTTTTCTCCAATGGCACCTGCTATAAGATTTGACTATATATTAATTTGCACCTTCCAATACATTACTTCCTTTATGCAGATTTTATTGGCGTTACTGTTTTTTCTCCAGATTTAAAAAGTATTACATACTCATTACAGAATATTTGGCAAATGCAAAAATGAATAAGGAAGAAAATCAAGTGCATGCATACTTCCACCATTCAGAGCTATCCTCTGTTAACATTTTGATTTATTTCCTTCCAGGCTTTGTTTAGTGTGGAAAATATACTGTATATATTTTTACATAGATGATATCATGCTGTATTACCTTTTATCTTACTCCCTCGTGACATTTTATCATGATGAGACAATTAATTATTAGACTAATTTTTAAAAGTAATCTGCCAGGGGTGCGTGGGTGGCTCAGTCATTAAGCATCTGCCTTCGGCTCAGGTCATGATCCCAGGGTCCTGGGATTGAGCCCCGCATCGGGCTCCCTGCTCAGCACGGAGTCTGCTTCTCCCTCTCCCACTCCCCCTGCTTGTGTTCACTCTCTCGCTGTGTCTCTCTCTGTCAAATAAATAAATAAAATCTTTAAAAAATAATAAAATAAAAGTAATCTGCCAAAGTTTAACAAAAACAAAATTATAACTCTTTTATGTAGTAATAGCTACTCTGGAAAATTTACTTGACAGAAATAAAATTGTGAATATTTCATGATATCTGTGCAAGGATGTTGTAAGCATTGCTTATACTATACAAGAATAAAATTCAACCTCAGTATCTGTTAGTGAGGAAAGAATTGAATAATAAAAAAAAAATGAGGGCTTTCAGGAAAACGGAGTAGACATATATATTAGTCAGCTTGGGCTGCCATAACAAAATACCATAAACTAGGTGGCTCAAACAATGGAAATTTATGTTTTCATAGTACTGTAGGTGAGAAGTTCAAGATTAGGGTATCAACACTGTTGGGTTCTGGAGGGAACTGTCTTCCTGGCCTATGGGCAGTGCCTTCTTGCTGTGTCCTCACATGGCAGAGACAGAGAAGAAGCAAGCTCTCTGGTGTCTCTTCTTATAAGGGCACAAATTCCATCATGAGGACCTTGTGACCTCATCTAAATCTAAATCTAATTATCTTTCAAAGACCCCATTTCCAAATACCATCACATTGCGTGTTAGAGCTACAACTTATGAATTTGGGGGGGGCACACAATTCAATCCGTAGTAACATACTTTTTTGCCAAGCACATTAAGTACAACAGAAAACCCTGGACATTACATATAGAACTAACATAAGAAGACTCTGAAAATTGCAGACTGGTAGGGACCCCAGGGTCAGAGGAACAATATAGTGGTGAGTTTTCTTTTGCCTTGTATATCCCAGTCTTGGAGCTAAAGAAGTCAGCAACTTGGAAACCTCAATGGACACAGACAAAAATAAGACTCAACAAAAAGCCTGCTCTCTCTAGCTGAAGGACCAGGAAAGGAGAAACCTGGAAAGACAAAATACTTTTAGATAATAACTGCTCTACTCCTGTCAAATACCAGAAGAAAAACAGTGGCTCCTTCCCATGCCAGAAAAGGCTGAGTGGGGAGCCTAAACTTCCACCCTCCTGAGGTTGTAATGAGGTACCCCAATACCCCCACCGGCCCCAGTAGAAATCTGGGCCATTGATTCCCATCAGCCATTGGCAAGGGTTCTCAACCCACTGCCTTGTCTGTAAAGGTCACATAAGAAGCCTGGATTTCCACCCCCACCCAGCAGTCATGAGGCGCCCATCCTTGCTGGGTGGTTGTCAGAGGAGGTCTAGTGGAGAGTCAAGACTTTCACCATCACTCAGCAATAACAAAGCTGCCACCATAGGGTTTATGGAGACCATGTGAGGAGCTGGAACTTCTACCCCTGTCCAGTTATAGGGAGCATCCCCTTCTAGCAGCAATGTAGAATGAGAGGGGAACCTAGATTTCTATCCCTACCTGGCAGTAGTAAGATGGCGCCACTCTCTTCCCTTGTCAGAGTGATGTCAAAGAAAGCCAGTTAAAATAGAGAGCTTAAATAAGATCCAAAATCTCATTACATAACATTCAAATGTCCAGGTTCCAATAAAAAATCATTCATGAAGGGCACCTGACTGGCTCAGTCAGAGGAGCATGTGACTCTTGATCTCAGGACCATGGATTCAAGTCCTGCATTGGGTGTAGAGATTACTAAAAAAATAAACTTAAAAAAATAAAGCTATTTTTAAAAAAATCATTCATGATACCCCAAACCAGGAAGATCTCAAGCTGGATGAAAAAAATCAGTGCATGCCCACACTGAGATGAAAGAGATGTTAGAATTATGCGACAGGAGTGCCTGGGTGGCTCACTCATTAAGCGTCTGCCTTCTGCTCAGGTCATGATCTCCAGGTCTTGGGATCGAGCCTCGCGTCAGGTCCTTGCTCAGGGGGGAGCCTGCTTCTCCCTCTCCCTCTGCCTGCTTGTGTTCCCTCTCTCACTGTGTCTCTCTCTCTGTCAAATAAATAAAATCTTAAAAAAAAAAGAATTGTGTGACAAAGATTTTAAAGAAGCCACAGTAAAAAATCCTTCAGCAAGCAATTACAAACATACTTGAAACAAATGAACAAAATGGAAAAAACTCAGCAAAAGCGTAAAAGATATAATTAAAAAAAACACATGGAAATTTTTTTTTAAAGATTTTATTTATTTATTTGAGAGAGAGAATGAGAGATAGGAGCACGAGAAGGAAGAGGGTCAGAGGGAGAAGCAGACTCCCCGCTGAGCAGGGAGCTGATGCGGGACTCGATCCGGGGACTCCAGGATCATGACCTGAGCCGAAGGCAGTCGCTTAACCAACTGAGCCACCCAGGCGCCCACACATGGACATTTTAGAACTGAAAAATATAATAACCAAAGTACAAAGATCAGGGGGTGGACTCAACAACAAAATGAAAAGGACAGAGGAAAAAAACCAGTGAATTGCAAAATAGAATAATAGAAATTATGCAATCTGAACAACAGAGAGAAAATCAACTGGAAAAAAACGAACAAAGCCTTGGGACCTGTGGGACTATAACAAAAGATCTAGTATCTGTGTCAATGGAGTCCCAGAAGGAGAGGGGGGAAAATGGGGCTGAAAAAATACTTGAAAAAATAATGGCTAAAAATGTCCCAGATTTGGTAAGATATTAGTTTATAGATTCAAGAAGCTGAGCAAACCTTAAGCAGGATAAACCTAAGGAAATCCCTATCAAGACCTATCATAATTAAACTTCTGAGAACTAAAGAACTAAAGAAAAAATCTTCAAAACAACTAGAGAAAACTGACTACCTTACCCACAGGGTAACATTTTAAATGACAGCAGATTTCTCATCAGAAACCATGCAAGTCTGAAGAAAGTGACATGATATTATTCAAATACTAAAAGAAGAGAATAGTAAACCCAGAATTCTATACCCAGAGAAAATATCCTTGGGAATGAAGAAGTCAAGACACTTTCAGATGAAAGAAAACCAAGAATTTGTTGCCAGCAGACCTACCCCAAAAGAATGGCTCAAGCAAGTTCCTTAAACAGAAAGGAAATAATGAAAAAGGAATCTGAGAATATCAGGAAGAAAGAACAAAGTAAACAAATATATGGATAAATATATTAGGCTTTCCTTTTCCTCTTGAGTTTTCTAAATTATGTTTGACAGTTAAAGCAAAAATGAAAACATTATCGAGCGCCTGGGTGGCTCAGTTGGTTGAGTGACTGCCTTTGGCTCAGGTCATGATCCTGGAGTCCCGGGACCGAGTCCCACATCGGGCTCCCTGCTCAGTGGGTAGTCTGCTTCTCCCTCTGACCCTCCCCCCTCTCATGCTCTCTCTCTCTCATTCTCTCTCTCAAATAAATAAATAAATAAAATCTTTAAAAAAAGTGAAAACATTATCTGTGTTTCTAAATGTACATAGGGGAAATATTTAAGACAACTAATTATAAATGGGGACATTAGGGGCACCTGGGTGGCTCAGTCAGTAGCATCTGCCTTTGGCTCAGGTCGTGGTTTCAGGGTCTTGGATGGGGCTCTGTGTCAGGCTCCCTGTTGGGTGGGGAGTCTGCTTCTCCCTCTCCCTCTGTCCCCCAATTGTGCTCTCTCTGTCTCTCAAATAAATAAATAAAATCTTTAAAATAAAATAAAATAATAAGTGGGGAGGTTAAAAGAATGTAAAGGCAGGTAAGGTAAAATGATAACAAAAGTAGACTATGATAGGTTATATATACATATAATGTAGTACCTACAGTAATCCCTAAAAATGTACAAAGAGATACACTCAAAATTACCACAGGTAAAATAAAATGGATTCTAAAACACATTTAAAAATGTTTACATCCCAAAGTATAAAATAAATATCTATGAGTCCATACTGATATAATAACTGAGTGAATAAATAAATAAATGGGGAAAAGAGACAAATCTCCTATGTAGAAGAATTCCAAATAATTTATGTAGATAACTTCCTCTCAAGGAGGTGGAGCATAACTCCTCACTCCTTAAGTGTGGGTTGTGCATAGTTATTAATTTCCAAAGAGTACAGCATGGAAAGGGGAGTAAGAATAACTTTACAGTGGAGAAAGCCGAAGTGATCAAAATCAACAACACTCATAAGTCATGTGGATAGTATGTACCCTTGATATGCAATGACAGTGGCACTTTATCTCTGTGATCTTCCCCCCCTCAGACCCATAAACCCAGTCTAATCGAGAGAAAAACATTAGACTAATCCCCCCCAGTAGAGAGACATTCTACAAAATAACTGACCAGTATTCCTCAAAAATGTCAAAGTCATCAAAAACAAGGAAAGTCTGAAAACTGTCACAGCCAAGGAGAGCCAAAGGAGACATGACAACTGAATGTAATATGGTCTCCTAGACGGGATCTTGGGGTGAAAAAGGGACATTAGATAAAAACTAAGGAAATCTGAGTAAAGTATGGACTAGTTAATAACAATGTGTTAATATTGATTTATTACTTATAACAAATGTTCAATACTAATGTAAGATGTTAATAAGAGGAGAAATTTGGTATAGAGTATTTGGAAACTCTAAGATTTTCATAATATTTCTGTAAATCTAAAACTATTCTAAAAAAATGTGTTACCAAAAGATGTTCAAGGGGCGCCTGTCTGGCTCAGTCAGAAGAGCATGTGATTCTTGATCTCAGGGTCGTGAGTTCAAGCCCCACATTGGGTGTAGAGATTACTTAAATAAAAATAAAACTTAGGGCGCCTGGGTGGCTCAGTCATTAAGCGTCTGCCTTCAGCTCGGGTCATGATCCCAGGGTCCTGGGATCGAGTCCCACATTGGGCTCCCTGTTTGGCGGAAAGTCTGCTTCTCCCTCTCCCACTCCCCCAGCTTGTGTTCCTGCTCTTGCTATCTCTCTCTGTCAAATAAATAAATAAAATCTTTAAAAAAAATTTAAAAAAAGGACGTTTAAGTAACCCATAGAAAGATAGGAAAAAGAAAACAGAAAACAGAACAAGCATGGGGCGCCTGGGTGGCTTAGTCGTTAAGCATCTGCCTTCGGCTCAGGTCATGGTCCCAGGCTCCTGGGATCGAACCCTGCATCGGGTGCCCTGCTCTGTGGGAAGCCTGCTTCTCCCTCTCCCACTCCCCCTGCTTGTGTTCCCTCTCTCGCTGTGTCTCTCTCTGTCAAATAAATAAATAAATAAAATCTTTAAAAAAAAAAAAACAGAACAAGCAGACTTAAGTTCTAACTTATCAATAATTACATTAAATGTCAATGGTCTAAATATTTGACAGAGTAGATTAAAAAGCAAAACCCAACAATATGTTGTCTATAAGAAACTCACTTCAAATATAATGACACAGGAAGGTTGACAAGTAAAAGGATGGATAAGAGGTATGCCATGCAAGCATTAATCAACGGAAAGCAAGAATGGATATATTAATATCAGATAAAGTCAATGTTAGAACAAAAAAACTAGCAGAGTCAGATAAGGACATTATATAATAATGACGATGTTAATCCCTCAAGAAGATGTAGTAATCCTAAATAGGTATGCACCAAACACCAGGTCCGCAAAATACGTGAAGGAAAACTGATAGAACTAAAAGGAAAAATAGACAAATCCACATTATAGTTAGAGTCTTCAACACCCCTCTCCCAACAATTGACAAAACAACTACACAGAAAATCAGCAAAGGTATAGAAGAACTCAACAACACCATCAATCAACAGGATCTAATTGACGTTTATAGAACACTCTACCCTACAGCAGCAGAATGCTCATCCTTTTCAAATGTCCACAGAACATATACCAAGATGGTCCATATCTTGAGCCATAAAACAAACCTCAACAAATTTTTTTTAAAGATTTTATTCATTTATTTGAGAGAGAGTGCATGAGTGGGGTGAGGAGCAGAGGGAGAAACAGACTCCCCACTGAGCAGGGAGCCCAATGTGGGGCTCAATCTTGGGACTCCAGGCTCATGACTTGAGCTGAAGGCAGACGCTTAACTGACAGAACAACCCAGGCACCCTAAACCTCAACAAATTTAAAATAATTGAAATTGTGCAGTGTGTTCTCTGACCACATGGAATCAAACCAGAAATCAATAACAGAAATATAACAGGAAAATCTCCATACACTTGAAAACAACTTTTCAGTATTCTGTGGGTCAACAATGAAGTCTCAAGAGAAAAAGTACATCAAATTGAGCGAAAAAAATTTTTTTAAAGATTTTATTTATTTACTTTTTAGAGAGCAGGGAGGGGGTGGAGAGGGGCAGAGGGAGAGGGAGAGAGAGAGAATCTTAAGCAGGCTCCATGCACAGAGTGGAGCCCAATGCAGGGCTCGATCGCACAACCCTGAGATCATGACCTGAGCCAAAATCAAGAGTCAGATGCTTAACCAACTGAACCACTCAGGTGCCCCAAATTGAGTGAAAGTTTAAAAAGCATCTAAAAAAAATCTTACAACTAACATGCTTAATAATGAAAGACTGAATGCTTTCCCTTAAGATCAGGAACAGAGCAAAGATATCTGCTTTACTGCCTGTATTCAACATAGTACTGCAACCCCTACCCAGTGCAATAAGGCAAGAAAAGGATACAAAAGAAATACTGATTAGGAAAGAAGAAGTAGAACTGTTCCTATTTGCAAAGGACATGATTATTTATTTAGAAAATCTTAAAGATTCTATATTTTTAAAAACCTCTTAGAATCAATTTGTGAGTTTAGTGAGGTTACAGAAGATAAGAGAAACATACAAAAATCTATTGTTTTCATATATCCTAGCAATGAATATGTACATACAGAAATTAAAAAGATAATGCCATTTACAAATGCTCAAAAAAATACTTAGGTAATAATGTAACAAACATGCACAGGATTTGTGTGCTAAAAACTACACAATACTGATGAAAGTAGTCAGAGAAGATCTAAATAAATGGAGGACATTCCATGTTTATAAGTGGAAGACTCAATATTGTAAAGTTGTCAGTTCCCAACTTGATATACAGGTTTAACACAATTCCTATCAAAGTCCCAGCAAGATTTTTTTTTTGTAGATATAAATAAGATTATTCAAAAATTTTTAGGGAGGGCACCTGGGTGGCTCAGTCGTTAAGCGTCTGCCTTCGGCTCAGGTCATGATCCCAGGGTCCTGGGATCGAGCCCCACGTCGGGCTCCCTGCTCCGCGGGAAGCCTGCTTCTCCCTCTCCCACTCTCCCTGCTTGTGTTCCTGCTCTCGCTGTCTCTCTCTGTCAAATAAATAAAATCTTTAAAAAAAAAAAATGTTTAGGGAAAGCCTAAGAACTCAAAGAACTAAACCAATTTTGAAAAAGGAGAATAAAGTAGGAGAACTCAGTCTATCTGCTTCCAAGACTTATTATATAATTAGTCTAATCAAATCTGTGTGGTATTGGTGGAGGGGTTAGACACAGATCAATGGAGCAAAATAGAGGACCCATTAATAGATCCTCAAAATATGTCCAACAGACTTTTTTTTTTTTTTTTACAATGGTGCATTGAGGGAAAGATAGCCTTTTCAATAAATGGTGCTAGAATAATTGGACATCTGTAGGTAAAAGCGATCATCAGCAACAACAAACCATTGACCTAAGTCTCACACCTTATTTAAAAACTAACTCAAAGTGGACTATGAACTTCAGTGTAAAATTATAACCCATACGAGAGAATTTTCAGGACCTAGACTGGGCAGAGTTCTTAAACTTGATACCAAAAGCACAATCCCTAAAAGGAAACATACATAAATTGGTCTTCACCAAAATTAAAAACTTTGCTCTGCAGAAGTCTACTAGAAAGAGGAGAAGACAATTTAGAAAATGTAAGAAAATACATGCAAACTACCTATCCAACAAAGGACTAGTACCTAGAATATATAAACAACTCTCAAAACTCAATACCAACCCCCCCAAAAAACAAAACCCCAATCCAATTAGAAAATGGGCAAAAGATATGAACAGATATTCTACCACAGAGGATATAGAGATGGCAAAAAGCACATGAAAAGATGTTCAACATCTTTAGTCATTAGGGAAATGCAAATCAGCACCACAATGAGATATCATTACACACATATCAGAATGGCCAAGATAAAAAAAATAGTAACAATACTAAATGCTGGTGAAGATGAAGAGAAACTGGTTTACTCTGGCATTTTTGGTGGGAGTATATAATGGTACAGCCATTCTGGAAAAAAAGTTTGGCAGTTTCTTAAAAACCAAACATGCAACAACCCTGCAAATGCACTCCTAGGCATTTATCCCAGAGAAATGAAATGAAGATTTATGTTGACCCAGAAATTTGTATACAATTGTTTATAGCAGATTTACTCATAAAAGCCAATAAGTAGGAACAACCCAAATGTCCTTCAGTGGATGACTGGCTATCCCTATACCATGGAATACTTTTCAGCAGTAAAAAGAATGAACTATAGATATATACGGCAACCTGAAAAAAAAAGTCAATCCCAAAAGGTAAGATACTGTATAATTTTATTTATATAACATTCTTGAAATGACAGATTACAGAAATGGAGAACAGATTAGTGATTACCAGAGGTTAAGGGAGGGAGGGGTGTGGGAGGGAAGGGTCTGGGAGGAAGGAGATATGGCTATAGAAAAGGGCAACATCCTTGTGGTGTTGGAAATGTTCTGTATCTTGACTGTGTCAGTGCCAAAATCCCAGTTGTGATATTCTACAATTTTGCAAGCTGTTACCACTGGGGTGACCTAGGTAAAGGGTACTCAAGATTTCCCTATTATTTCTTATATTTAGAAAATCAAGAGAATAAAAAGATTAGCTCTCATAATATCAAAATAAAACAAACAAAAAAAATGAAGAGGCTCCACGTGTATATGCTTAGAAGGATGTCTAGCATATTTTAAGTGGAAAGAGTAAGTGTATGTTAATATAATCCCATTTTTTAAAGATTATTTTTTTTAAGATTTTACTTTATTTATTTGAGAGAGAGAGAGAGAGCAGGGTCAGAGGGAGAAGCAGACTCCCCAATGAGCAGGAAGCACAATGCGGGACTTGATCCCGGGACTCCAGGATCATGACCTGAGCCGAAGGCAGTTGCCCAACCAACTGAGCCACCCAGGCGCCCAAAGATTATTCATTTATTTGACAGAGAGAGACACAGCGAGAGAGGGAACACAAGCAGGGGGAGTGGGAGAGGGAGAAGCAGGCTTCCCGCCAAGCAGGGAGCCCGATGTGGGTCTGGATCCCAGGACCCTGGGATCATGACCAGAGCCGAAGGCAGATGTTTAATGACTGAGCCACCCAGGCACCCCTATAATCCCATTTTAAAGATTTATTTATTTATTTGAGAGAGAGAGAAAGTGGGGGGAGGGGGCAGAGGGAGAGAATCTTCAAGTGACTCCCTGTTGAGCATGGAGCCCAATGCGGGGCTCAGTCCCATGACCCATGTGATCATGACCTGAGCTGAAACCAAGAATCGGATGCTTAACCAACTGAGCCACCCGGGCACCCCAGAATAATCCCATTCTAATTTAAAAATTCAATGTGTGTGAATATATGTTTGCATGAGCAAAGAAAAAAGTATAGAGGAATCCACACCAAACTATCTACAGTAATATTAGAAGGGTAGGCAAAGGAAAAGGGAAGTGCTGAGTCTGTATAAATTTTGTAATTCAAAACTAAAAAGTAAAGACTACTCCAATGCAACTTTTAAAATGTGTTATTATGAATATTTTTCATTTCATTAAAAATTGTTTTAATGTAATTGCCCCCAAAATAATGATACCTAGGAATAAACCTAACCAAAGTGGTGAAAGACCTGTACTCTGAAAAACATAAACCACTGATAAAGAAATTGAAGATGACACAAAGAAATGGAAAAACATTCCATACTCACGGATGGGAAGAACAAATATTGGTAAAATGTCTATACTACCCAGAGCAATCTGCAGATTTAAGGCAATCCCTATCAAAATACCAACAGCAGTTTTCACAGAACTAGAACAAACAATCCTAAAATTTGTATGGGACCATGAAAGACCTTGAATAGCCAAAGCACCTTGAAAAAGAAAACCAAAGCCAGAGGCATCACAATTCCAGACTTCAAGTTATATTACAAAGCATTAGTAATCAAAACAGTATGATACTGGCATAAAAATAGACACATAGATCAATAGAACAGAATAGAAAACCCAGAAATAAACTCACATATGGTCTACTGGTCTTTGACAAAGAAGGCAAGAATATCCAATGGGAAAAAGTCTCTTCAAAAAACGGTGCTGGTAAACTGGACAGCAACATGCAGAAGAATGACACTGGACCACTTTCTTGTACCATACACAAAAGTAAACTCAAAATGGCTTGAAGACCTAAATGTGAGACCTGAAACCATAAAAATCCTAGAAGAGAGCACAGGCAGTAACTTCTTTGACATCAGCTGTAGCAAATTCTTTCAAAAATGTCTCCTGGGGCAAGGGAAATAAAAACAAAATTAAACCATTGGGACTACATCAAAATAAAAAGTTTCTGCACAGTGAAGGAAACAATCAACAAAACTAAAAGGCAACCTACGGAATGGGAGAAGGTATTTGCAAATGACATATCCGATTAAGGGTTAGTATCCAAAATATATAAAGAACTGATAGAACTCAACACCCAAAACACAGATAATTCTTTCTAAAAAGGGACAAAAGACGTGAACAGACATTTCTCTGAAGAAGATATACAGATATGCCAACAGGCATATGAAAAGATGCTTGACATCACTCATCATCAGGGAAATGCAAATCAATGCAAATCAAAACTACAGTGAGTTATCACCTCATACCTGTCAGAATGGCTAAGTCAGACATCAAAAACACAAGAAACAACCAGTGTTGGTGAGGATATGGAGGAAAAGGAACCCTCTTGCACTGTTAGTGGGAATGCAACTGGTGCAGACACTGGGGAAAACAGTATGGAGGTTTCTCAAAAAATTAAAAATAGAACTACCCTATGGCCCAGGAATTGCTCTCCTAGGTATTTACTCACACCCCTATGTATATAGCAGCATTATTTACAGTAGCCAAGATATGGAAGCAGCCCAAGTGTCCACCCATAGATGATGTGGTGTAAAGAGGATGTGGTGTAAACACACACACACACACACACACACACACACACACACACACACACACACACACACTGGAATATTATTCAGCCATAAAAAAGAATGAAATCTGGCCATTTGCAACAACATGGATGGAGCTACAGAGTATAATGTTAAGCGAAATAAATCAGTTAGAGAAAGACAAAGACCACATGAATTCACTCATAGGTGGAATTTAGGAAGCAAAACAAACCAGCAAAGGGGAAAAAATAAGAAAGACAAATCAAGAAACAGACTCTTAATTATAGAGAACAAACTGATGGTTACCAGAGGGGTGGTGGGTAGGGGGATGGGTTAAATAGGAAGAAAGAAAACAAAATTATTTGGGTTATTTTGGTGCCAACCTAATATCCCATCAAATTAATGTACTGTAATATACAGACATTATCTTTTTGTCTAATGTTGTACCCTATTAACAACACTATTATTTTTGTATCTACATTTTGGTTTGCATTTTTAAATTATTGTATTAAGGATAACATTCTAGAAATGAAATTAAGGATATAAACTTTAAATAATAGATAGTATATGCTGCAAGACTGCTTCCAGAAAGGTTCCCTCCGTTTACACTAAGTCTAGCTGACGGTGCCTTTTCCACTAGTAGTACCCTTACCGGCACTGAATAGCATTATTTAACACTTCTCTTTCCTTCTTTCTTTTTCTTTTTTTAGCTAATTTGATAGTTGAAAAATATATCTTTGTTTTAATTTGCATTTTTTTGATTGCCTGTGAGGTTGAAACAATGTGCTCCTTTCTATTTTTTTTTAAGATTTTATTTATTTATTTATTTGACAGAGAGAGACGCAGCGAGAGAGGGAACACAAGCAGGGGGAGTGGGAGAGGGAGAAGCAGGCTTCCCCAGAGCAGGGAGCCCGATGTGGGGCTCGATCCCAGGACCCTGGGATCATGACCTGAGCCGAAGGCAGACGTTTAACGACCGAGCCACCCAGGTGCCCCCAATGTGCTCCCAATGTGCTCCTTTCTAAAAATTCTCTTTTGTATCAGCGCTTTTGTTCTGTTTTAGGATTTGACTTTCCTCCAGAACAGCTTGCTTTCTCAGTTTCCTGATCTCTGATGAGGGTAGTTTCTCTCTCGTGACTCCCCCAGTTTCTGAACCAGAGTCAGGATTTTTTTTTTTTTTCCTCTGCTTCAATCCCTGGTTTCCCATCAGTCACCCATGATGACCATTCCTTCCTTTGAAAATGTTTTTCTGTTTCATCTTATTAAAATGAAAGTGACAGGCCAAAAATGGTGTCACTTAGGCTAAGGCCCCAAGTCAGTAAACCAAGACTTAATACCTTTACTAACTTAAAACCTAACTGCAGTTTCAACCCCCAGAAATGTGACCTTTAACTAGTCAACATGGGAATTTCCTGGTCAGCACTAGAAAATTTACTGATGGACCCCTTTTGGTTCCCTTAGGAGGGTGATCTTGCTTAAAACAATGGAGTCTTTCCTAATAATTTCCTTTTCTCCACTTCCTCTCTACCTTTAATAACCTTTCCTTTTCTGGGGTACCTGAGTGGCTCAGTCAGTTAAGCTTAAGCATCTGCCTTCGGCTCAGGTCATGATCTCAGGGTCCTGGGATCCAGCCCTGTGTTGAGCTCTGCACTCAGCAGGGAGTCTGCTCGTCCCTCTGCCCCTCCCCCCTCCAGGCTCTCCCTCTCTCTCTCTCAAATAAATAAATAAATACCTTAAAACAAACAACCAAACAAACACTTTCCTTCTCTGTAGCCCTTCAGAGCTCCCCTTTACTTGCTAGATAGGATGCTGCCCAATTCATGAATCCATTAATAAGGCCAATTAGATCCCTACAATTCAGTTGAATTTTTGTTATTTAACAATCTTCTTTGTTCCTGTGAGAATGGCACTGTCATTAGCCCTGACCACAGAACTCCCCCACCTGGATTACAGAGGAAGCTTCTGGGCAATTCTCTCTGTTCCTGGTCCCTCCTACTTTGATTTCTCTTCCACCTGCTTCGGTACTGACTTCCAAAGCAATGCCTTGTACATGTCACCTCTAGTCCATCGGACCCGGCCCAGAAGCCTCTGCTGGACATTCACCACCTGGCCATCACTTCCCCCAGCTTCCCAGCTGGAAACCTAGACACCCTCGTGGTTTCCTCATTGCTTTGAGGTGGTTGCTTATACTGCTCTCCTGGAGCCTTTCCACTTCCTGGATGTGCTCATTCCTCCCCCTTCGTTCTGGCGCACTGCCTATTCTTCTTTTAAGGCTTGGTGCAACACGGGTCTTCTCCACGATTTATCCCAGACTCACACCTACTCTTAGACCTCTTGCACCACCTTGCGATCTCTTCTACAAAGTATGTGACAGCCTGCCCAAGTGACAGGGCCCAGAAGAGGAAAAGGAAAGCAAGGAGGAAGTTATTTTAGGAAAAGGGTGACCCACTTCATTTTCAACCCGGTGAGTTTTGGGGGATGGCAGGGTTTTCAGATAAAGTTATGCCTTGGGCCATTGGAAATGTGGGCCCGGAACTGAGGAGAGAGGTTGAGGCCGGGAATATCAATTTGGGAGTCGTTCACAGCGCTGACACGCGTTGCCCTGGGATTTAGAATGTCTGTGGAAATGGGGAAGAGACCGTGAGACAGAGTCTGGGTAACACTTAAATGCAGTCTTCAGAGCAAGAGCCCAAGATGAAGAAAAGGAAATGGTGCTCACGAAGGAGGAGAGGACCAAAAAGGTAGAAAAGGGGGTAGAACCTGAGGGGACTACTAGTCTAAGAAGCTTGGTAAGTTGTGAAAAGAATGCAACAGGATTTCCGAGCCACAGGGGAGCTACACGAAGTGCAGAGCCAGGGAAAGAGCCAGAGGGCAGGGACTCCCAGAGTCAAGTACAGGGCCCTTGGGGCAGTGCTGAGGGAGAGCCCAGGGTCACAGCTCATCTGGAAAGGTCTCCCACGGAGGATGAGCCTGGGGAGTGGGGGCAGCAGGAGATGGGGGAGAATGCTCGGCCAGCATGAGCCCCAGACTCCCGCACCGAGGAGAAAACAGGGAGAGGGTCTGTGACTGCTCAGGGGGAACGGAAGCGGAGCCCAAGGGATTGAGGGTGGGGTTTTGCTCTCAGCCACCTTCGCCTCATCCCTCCAAATACGTATTTTAACTAAAAATTGTGCATTTGCTGTGTAAGATTAGCCTTTAAAGCCCTCCCTCTACAGGAATTCTGGGGCTGCCGCCACACCCAGAAAGTGATTAGCTAAAGAGAAGAACTTCCTCCTGGTGATGGTGGTTAGGTACAAAGGGAGGAGACCGGAGGAGGCCACATGGCCCCGCCTGAGGAACCTTCCAGACACAGTGTTGCTAGTATACCTAACAGGCCTGGATTTTAATCCTGACTCCGCCACTTACTGGAGTCAAATCCAAAAGGTAGGAAAGGGTATGTCGTGAGAAGCCCCCTCCCACGCTTGTCCCGGGGGCAACCCAAGTTACCATGTTCTTCTGTTTACTTCTGGAAACCTGTGTTCCTATACACGGCATCTGCAGAGAGATAGATAAAGATAAATTTCTCCCTCCTTTGTAGACAAATGGTAGCCTGTCTAATATTTTGCTTTGTTTAGTTAATGATGTTTCTTAGCTATTCTTCCATTCAGTAGATAGCTTCCTTCTTCTCGTACAGCATTGCACTGAAGGGGCGAACTATAATTTACTTGACCCAGTCTTTCTTGGTGGACAGGTACTTTTGTATGTGCATTTGTAATTCTGGTAGATATTGTAAATTACCTTCCAAAGAAATCGTACTCATTTATGTTCCTGCCACCAGTGCGTAAGTACAAGGCGGGGCAACTACATAATCTGCAAAACAGGCCAAACAGTACCTACTTCCTGGAATTGTTGTGAAGATCACTTGAGATGATGCGTGTCAAGTATTGGGCCCTGTAGGAGTTGGTGCTCTTGAAATAAGGATATTACTTTATTTCGGATTAACAAGATATTGTCCTGGCCAGTTACGTGAGTGTGATGGGACGGCCTCACCAGTCTCGGGTTTTCTGACTCGGGGCAGATTCTGCAGGAAGTTAGGGACCGAGATCAGAAGAGTTGTGGGCTTTGCCCTCCCGAGGGATGCCATGCCTTCAGGCTACCCCAACCTCCTCCATATGGTTTCTGCTCCCAGGTGCCTCCAAGCTGAAGCATCGCGTCGAATCGAAAAAAAACCTGTGGGACCAAGGATCCTTTCCTCTGATCATCAAGGATCTTGAAGCAGCAGACTCAGGGGTTTACTTCTGTGAGGTAGAGGGCAAGAAGCAAGAGGTGGAGTTGCTGGTGTTCAACTGTGAGTAGATGAGGATCCCTCCAACCAACCTGCCGTTCTCTCTGACTCCCGTTCATGCACCAGAGCCAAGCCCTGAGCTCGTGGTCCCTCCACAGTCCCGAGACGGCTCAGAGGGGCCCCCACGTCTCCTCAAACCCTCCTCGGGCCTCCGGTTGCTCAGTGGGAAAGGAAGAAACCTGGGGGGTGGGGGGCGGGGAGAGAAGGGCAGGAGCCCGAGGAAGGAGGGAGAGCAACAGAGGCAGAGAGAAGGGGAGGCGGCAGGAGGAAGAGAGGATAACTCTGCCCCGGGCTGGGGCTGGGTTGCTGGGTCTTGGCGGTGGGTAATGGAGAGACACTCCTGGTGTCCTGGCTTCTTCCTTCCCCTTGGGGATAGCATGTGTGTGACACGGGTGGCCTGTTCCTCCACAGTGACTGCCAAGTGGGACACCGGCAGTGGCGGCAGCAGCAACATCCGCCTGCTGCAAGGGCAGCAGCTGACCCTGACCGTGGAGGGCCCCTCTGGTAGTAGCCCTTCCGTGCAATGGAAAGGTCCAGGGAATAAAAGCAAGAGCAGTGGCCAAAGCCTCTCACTGTCTGGGGTGGAGCCGCAGGAGAGCGGTACCTGGACATGCACCATCTCCCAGAACCAGAAGACAGTGGTGTTCAACATAAACATCTTGGTGCTGGGTAAGAGGGGCGCTTTTCCCCCCTGCAGTCTTCCCCTCTGCCTCAGTGGCAGACAGACCCGCCCTCTGCTCTCACTGCTCAGCTCCTGGGTCCACTGCAGGCCAACAGAGGGCAGCTAGGGCCAGTCCCCCTGGAGCTGAAATCTGTCCCGAGGAAATCCCGGCTCTGACTTAACCGCGAGACCTTGGGCCAGTTACCGAACCTCTCCATGCCTTGGTTTCAGGGATGAGGCTCACCGTGACAGTACCGACCTTGTAGTGTTACCGTGAGAATGAATGTGTGTAATGCATGACACATAGTAAGCCCGAGGCAGGCATTTGCTCTTATCTTACGAAGGCTGATAAACTATGCACCTAAGTAGTGCATGCCAAATGCCCTCTGTGCTCCAGGGATCCTGGGAAGGGAGAGGTCTCCTGTGGCTGGGCTGTTCTATGAGGGCTTCTAGGGGGAGGAGGTGCTGCCTTGGGAACGTGCTGGGGTGGAGAGACCAGAGAGGATGGGAGAGGTAGATGGGAATTTAAGGGCCTGAAGTGGCAGCCTAAGGGTTTGGACCCACCTGGTCCCTCCCTTCCATCTCTTTACCGCCCCCAGCCCATGCCCACCCTACCCCGTACACCCTCATCTTCCTTTCTCCTCACCCAGCTTCTCTCTCTTCCCGCCTCCAGCTTTCCAGAAGGTCTCTAACACAGTCTATACAAAAGAAGGGGAGCAGGTGGAGTTCTCCTTCCCGCTTAACTTCAAAGATGAAAACCTGAGCGGGGAGCTGAGGTGGCGGGCAGAGGGGACTCCCTCTTCCCGGCTCTGGATCTCCTTCATCTTGGAGAATGGGAAGCTATCTTTGAAAGATTCTCACCACACCAGACTCCAGATGAAGAGTTTTCCCCCGCTCAGCTTTATCCTGCCCCAGGCTTTGTCTCAGTATGCTGGTTCTGGAAACCTGACCCTGAGTCTTGCCAAGGGAACATTGCAGCGGGAAGTGAATCTCGTGGTGATGAGAGGTGAGGAGGTAGGCTGAGCAGGGGCGGGAAGTGGACGGGCGTGGTCCAGGGCTCTGAGGTTGGGTTGGCCCTGAAAGGGATGCCTCGGCCCTGGCCCTAGTTTCCTGATGGAGCTGATCCAGGGCCTTCTGGTTTGGGGCTGGTTTGGAACGGAGACTGGAATCCACATGTCCTTCTTTGACATCCATGAGCCAGCCTGGGGTGGGCTCTGCTGAGAATCCCCAAAGGGTGAGAGCTGAGAACCAGGCTCTAATTCTGCCTCCATGCAACCCTCTGTGGCCCTGACTAAGCCCCTTGCCTCTGTGGGCCTCCTTCTCCTAATGAGGATAATAAAATCTGCTCTTAGTATGATAGCGATAAAGGTAATGTCAGGCTCCATCCACACTGAACTCTTCACTTCCTTATCTCCCCCACCATCATAACTCCACAAACAATAATGGCTAATACTTGATGCTTCTTCAAACGTGCCAGACCCATTCAAGAGCTTTACATGTGTTTGTGAATTTACTGTGTATTTAATTAATGTCTGGGGCTTGTGTTGTCAAGTAACTTGCAGGGACACACAGATAGTAAGCAGTGGGGCTAAGATTCAAGTCCGAGACCCTGAGCCTCAAAAGCTGTGTTTTCTTTATGTCACTGCTTGAAAATGTGCTCCGAGAGGCTCAAAGAGGATCATCTGTGTGAAGCATTTTGATGGTTCTACTGAAGCCCCTTAGAGTATGGAGGTGCCAGGAGCTCAGAGATCCAGGCTCCCAGCCTCAGGTTCTTATCCCTCTGCAGTGACTAAGTCTCAGAACAATGTGACCTGCGAGGTGCTAGGACCCACCTCCCCTGAGCTGACTCTGAGCTTGAATCTGGAAGAGCGGGCTGCCAAAGTCTCGAAGAAGCAGAAGCTGGTATCGGTGGTGGACCCTGAGAGGGGAACATGGCAGTGTCTACTGAGTGACAAGGACAAAGTCCTGCTGGCCTCCAAGGTCGAGGGTGAGTGAGGATCCAGGTTCCATGGCCTAACCCCAAGGCCCTCCCTCTTCAGCTGTGGGACCTTCCCCGGGTTGGAGGAGACCACCCAGAGTCCCAGCCTCCCAATTCCTCTGAGAGGGGTGGGTTATTCTCCTGCTGCCTGGACACACACGGGGAATGAGGTAAGGCGAGGTGTGGTTCCTACCTGTAACCCCACAAGTTACCACCTCCTTGAGGTCTATAGTCCAGGAATGGAGCCTATCTGACCAAGAGCCGCCTCTCTTGGCTCCTTTCAGAACCTGGACACACACACACACACACACACACACACACACACACACGCACACACGTGTGCCCTGTGCACAGCCTGAAACCGCTGCTTCCAGTTCCCCGGAGTGCCCTGTAGTCTCTAAACCTTAAAACCCCTGCCCCAGCCTTTCCCGTTCAGCCCTGGCGGCTTGTGAGAGCCCTGTGCACCCTGCCCTGCTCTCCCGGCCCAAGGCTGAGCCCCAAGTGTAGCTGGGCAGCGAGGCCTTCCTGGGGCCCTCCAGAACGCCCGGCACCCTGACAGAGGGCAGTGAGCTGAAACATCTCTCTCTCTCTTGCTTGCAGTTTTGTCCCCAGTGTTCACCAAGGCCTGGCCAAAGCTCTTGGCCATTGTGCTGGGCGGGATCTTAGGCCTTCTGCTTTTCATTGGGCTCTGCATCTTCTGCTGTGTTAAATGCTGGCACCGCAGGGTGAGTGAGCCGCCCCAGACCCCCCCTTTCACTCCCCACAGGGCATCCGAGCCCCTGGGGCTGGTAGAGCAACAAAGGTATTCTGTATATGTGAGCTGCTTCTGCTCAGGCTCTCTGCCCGCCCACCCCGTTCCCTCACAGCAGACTGGGCCCTGTCCCAGGCCCCACGCAGAGGGAGAGACTGGAAAGAGCAAAGAGTTAATTCTGGGACAGATGGCCTCAGCCACAGTGACTGCTTCTCCTCTCCCGGCTCTCCCCACTGCCCCCTCCAAGGGGCACCTCCCTTCTGGAGGCCTGGGACCCTCACGACTCCCCTCCTTCTTCCTGGACAGCGCCAGGCAGAGCGGATGTCTCAGATCAAGAGACTCCTCAGTGAGAAGAAGACCTGCCAGTGCTCCCAGTAAGGAACTGGTGGGGGGGGGGGGTTGGGGGGGCAGAGAGTGGGAAGGGGAAGAGGAGGGTGGCGAGTAGGGGTGGGGGGGTGGGAGAAGAGAGGGAAGGGAGGCGGGATGGAGGTGAGAAAAATGGGGGCTCAAGGGAGGTGGTGGAGGGCAAAGAAGGGTGCAAAGGAGTGGCTGAGGAGGTAGGAAGCAGGAAGGGGGTGGAGAGCAGAGGCAAGGCGGCAGCAGGCCTGGAATACTTCTGGATACCACCCTGCAGCTGGGACCCAGAGGCCGCCACTACACAAGAAGGGAGAGCGCAGACTCGGAGACATGGAGCTTCGAGGATGCAAAGGAGTTTGGAAAAGAATAAACTTGCTCTTCCTTCTTCCTCCAGCGGGCTCCAGAAGACATGCAATCTCATTTGAGGCGCAGGGCCAGGGGAGTTTCCGGCTTGCAGCCTCCCCAGCAGTCTTTCCCCTGCCTTTCCTCCTGGGCTCCTGGGCCTTCGGACCAGATGAATGTAGAAGACCCCAACACTTCCGGCCCACTCCTGCTCTCCTTTGTCCACACTCGGCCCTTGGTCCTCCTCTTGCAGAGGCTTACAGCATTTCTTCCCCATTTCCTTTGCATCAAGCCTAACCCTATCGATGATTTCTTCCTAGCTCTCTCCCCCATGGCCCACTGGTCCCTGGGGAATCACGTGGGACCAGCCCTGCCTGGCTTGGAGGGCAAGGCTGGGTGTCTGAAGCATGAAGCACAGGACTGTCATTTTACTGGATGGGACCTTGGGACCAGAGGAGGCAGGGACCAGCCCAAGATCACACAGCCAGAGGAGGGTAAATCCAGATCCAAAGGCTCGTGACTCAGCTGCCTCCATGGCTCCATTTGGCCAGCTTCTCACTCTGAGTTGGCAGGACACAGACTCACATCGTGACCTGTGCACAAACAGGCAACCCTGGACCCACACCCATGTACAGAGCGCACACTTGTGCACAGACATGATTCCTTATCCAAGCAGTATGTGTCAGTTTATGAGCCAGTTTCACATCCTTTGTCTGTTTAAACCTTAAGAAGATCTTACAGAGGGGCACCTGGGTGGCTCAGTTGGTTAAGCGACTGCCTTCGGCTCAGGTCATGATCCTGGAGTCCCGGGATCGAGTCCCACATCAGGCTCCCCGCTCGGCGGAGAGTCTGCTTCTCCCTCTGACCCTCTTCCCTCTCGTGCTCTCTGTCTCTCATTCTCTCTCTCTCAAATAAATAAATAAAATCTTTAAAAAAAAAAAAAAGAAGAAGAAGATCTTACAGAGCTTAGTAGTGTCAGGACCAAGATTAGCATCTCCAATTTATAGGCCAGAAATGGAACTCAGAGAGGTCAGCTGATTGCCCAAGTCACACAGCTAGTCAGTGCCAGAGGACTAGCCCAGGTCTCCTCAAGCCTAGTTCCATGGCCGTACCCTGAACACAGAGACAAGTACCACGTGGGTCTCTGTAGCTGATTAGTCACTGCTGTCCAGGACCCACCTCTGGATTCATAAGAGCACACCACCCCAGGCAGGGCCTGCCTCAGAGAGTTCAGAAACTCGGACAGAAGCCTGTTGCCAGAGGACAAAGCTGTCAGTCCTCCTAATCAGAGCACAGGCTGGGAGCATGGGCCCTGTGGGAGAGAGTGCCCAGTGACCTACCACTCACCCTGTTGCAGAACCTTGGAAGGTGAGCTTTGCCAGGGGGAGGGGCTGGGGAGATGGCTGGAGAGGGAACCCTCCGAGGGGACATCTTGTGAAGGCTGACAGAGCCGCGCTTCAGGCCCCCTGCCCTGTACTTTCCTTCAGCCCTCCCCCACACCATCCAGGATACAAGAAAATTGGGGCTACAAGTAGTCTTCTTCCTCCTCTTCTTGATCCATTTCTCTCAGGATCCCCAGCCTCCTCTGCCTCTCCTTCCTTCCCTTTCTCACCACCTGTCTCAGTCCCTACCCCCTCTCCCTAGTCTCCTCTTTCCAGCTTGCCCCTTCCAGGAGGGCTCCCCACTGCTTGCTTGCTATTCCTGCCCACTCCTGCCCCTGCGTCCCTGAGCTGACAGAAAAATACAATAAACTTACTGTAAAGAAGATGCTCTTCTTCGTGTGTCCGTGTGTGTATGTGACAGACAGGCAGACAGACAGACTCTTCTCTGGGGACCTGGGTCTTCTGGATCAGACCCAGAGGAGAGGTTGCCAGGCTTGCCAGGGGAAGGAGATGAAGTTTCCCTGGGGGGGGGGATTCTTTGGAGGCTGATTACCTACCTGCCCAGCCCACAGGGCCCTGGCGTGCAGGAGCCCCAGACTTCGTAATCCTGCGCTGGAGCTGTACCGAGGGAGAGGCTGCAGGGTTGTGTGTGCTCTACACACGCATGTGTGCGGGAGAGAGAAAGGACCAAGAGAAACTGTAATGCGTGCCTGCCAATTTTGTGCATCCCCAACACAAGTGTGAGTTTGTGTTCCAGGAGGAGGAAGGGATATGTGTGTGTGTGGGGGGGTGCATCGAGACCTGTGTCCCCCCCCACCCCCCAGAAGCCCTAGCTTCAGCACAACCTCCAGCACTTGCCGGTCTGAGCTGCACCCCCAACACAAGTGTGAGTTTGTGTTCCAGGAGGAGGAAGCGACATGTGTGTGTGTGGGGGGGGGGTGAATTGAGACCTGTGTTCCCCCCACCCCCCAGAAGTCCTAGCTTCAGCACAACCTCCAGCACTTGCCCGTCTGAGCTGCACCCCCGGGCGGGGCGCAGCCCTCGCGGATACACACAGTGACACACGCTTCCTCCTCCCCGAACACCACCAGCTGCCTCTCTGAGCTGGTGTTCGTGTGGAAAACCGGGGTGGGGTGGGGGCAGGACACGAACCGTCTCACCAATGAAGCCGGTTCCCCGCCAGCGTCCTCGCCCCCTCCCTGCCGGCGCCTTCCCCGCCCCTCCCCCTCCAAGTCGCAGCCGTCCAGTTCCCCGCCCCGCACTCGCCCCCGCGCCCCCCCCCCCACCCGGAGCCGCTCCCGGCCGGCCCCTGACCCGGGGCTCACGGGCGGCGCGCCTCCAGGAGACGGGGGCTCCCACAGACCTGGGGTGGGGGGCAGAGACTCAGTGAGCGGCGGGCCGAGCCCGGGAGGCTGGGACCGAGGGTGGGGGGGGAGGGAGGCCCGGAGGGAAGGAGGGAGGGAAGGAGGAGGGCGGGCGAGCTGGAGCCGGCAGGCAGCGGGAGCCCGGGCGAGCGGCGTCGGGAGTGCGGTCTCCATGGCAGTGCCGGGCGCAGCCAGAGGTAAGACGACCCCGGCCCTGTCCCCCATGCGGCCCCCTCTCCGCCTCCCCCCTCCCCCCCCCCCAGCCGCCTCCTCTCCCCTCCGGCCGGCCCCTCCTCCCCAGCCACCTGCTGTCACTGCCCCGGAGAACACGGTGGGTGGCGGGAGGGAGGAGCCGCCTGACCTTACCCCTTCACCCCGAAGGGCGACGGACCCCTGTCCGCGGTGGAGTCCCCCAGATCCCCTCTCCCACCTTCCTCTGATCTTTCTCTGTCCTTCACCTCCTCTCTGTCCTTCACATCCTTCCTGCCTCCCTCCCTCTCTGACTCCCCATCTCTTTCTTCCACAGCCCACCCGCTGGGCCTGGGTGGGGGTAGGTGGGGAAGGGGTACAAGGCTGTAGGGGAGAGTAGTGGGGGGGGCGCTTCTGACCAATTCCTTCCACCTCCCTCTGGCTGGCCATTGCCATGGCAACTAGGGTGTACTGGGCTCCGGAGGGAACAAAGGTGGGGGGTGGACTAGGACCTCTCAGGGAGGGCAAGGATCTGAGGTTCTTCCACAGCAAGTAGACCCTCTCACTGCTGTGCCCCATTTTTACCCGTTTCCCCCCCCCTCAAAGCCGTTAGCTCATCCTTCTTGCCTCCACTCCGTTCAGGGCTTCCCCTGATTTCCTCTTAGCCCCCTCCCCAGGGCTCGCTGAAGCTCACCTTCTTGAAATTCAGGACTACCCCGCCTTCCCATCAGAGGGAAACTGAGGCTAGGGCAGGGGGAGGAAATAGTGGAGGTCCACCAGGGGGAGTCAGCACCTTATTGAACATGGGGCTTTTCTTCTCAGCCTCCCTGTTTCCTGCTCCCTCCTTCCACACTACCTCTCTTCCCTCTCAAGCCTCCTCTCCAGGGGTCTCTGGGGTTTCCTTCTATTTTCAGATACTATCACTTTGCCCCCTCTTTCTTTCTCTTCTGCTCAAACTCTCCTCCTTCCCCCTAGTTCCCCATCTTTCCATTTCTGGATGCTTCTGATGTCAGCGGTTTCCCCGCCTTCGGGTTCCCTAGCCCCCCCCTCCCCTTGGTCCCAGCCTCCTTTCTCCCATCTTCCCAGATCCCTGGTGAGCTAGAGGGTGATCACACGGGCTTGGGGAAATGGGGCTGAGCACCAAGACCCCTGGGCCCAGGAGCCGGAACTCTGGCGAGGAGCTGAGATAGCATACATATCCCAGTTTACCGTGAACGCTCAAAAAAGAAACAAGCCATGCACCTGGCAGCAGTAGCTCTGAAGAGAAATTCAGGGACATGAAGCTAGGGATCGAATAGTACTGAGCAGGGCACATAAGAAGAAGGGACCTGGGAATGGCAGAGGGAGGAAAAAGGGCTGAAAGGGCTAGGAGACAGGAGGTCAGAACACCTTCTTTCCTGAGAGCCAGGAAAGCAGGGCTCTTAGCTGTGTGGGCTGTGTGACTGGCCATCTGATTTAAGGCGAGAGAATGTTCTGAATGACCCCATGACCCCTAGTAGTCAGTTATTTCTATAGTTTCAAGAGAAGGGGGTGTGAGAAGTCAGTTGGAGAACAGCCTAGGCACTACCTTTTGCCCTCCCCCTCCCACATGTCATTTCTCCCTTGCAGTTTGTCCGGGTGGCTGAGCCTCACCCCCCACACACACCCCTTGGGGCACCCAGAAGATCCCTGACTGGTCAAGAACCAGAGGAAGAAGAGACCCGGAAGTCCTGGCATGGGGACCAGAGCTCCTCAGCCAACCTCATAGATGGGAAAGCAGTCTGCTTGCCTCCCCCATCAACCACAGGGATACTTCAGGAAGGTTCCCACCCAATATGGAGGCTGAGGACCACCTCTGCTGACCCTCAGTCTCCTCCCCTGCCCTCCACACCGCACCTTAGCTGGGTCAGTCATGCAATGCTGAGCAGTAGGGTAGGCCGCTGGGCGGCCTGCTCCCCCACAGGGCAGAGATTGGGCGCATCATGGGTGTGTGTGTGAGTGGGGCTCCTGGGTGAGACCTAGCCCCCACCCCCAGGAGTTCAAGGGGGGTGGGGGGGGCCGAGGATATAGGATGGCTCGGGGAGGGGCAGGGGCAGAGGAGGCCTCCCTGCGCTCAAACGCATTGTCTTGGCTGGCCTGTGGCCTCCTGGCCCTGCTGGCCAATGCCTGGATCATCCTCAGCATCTCGGCCAAGCAGCAGAAGCACAAGCCGCTGGAGTTACTGCTCTGCTTCCTGGCGGGCACGCACATACTCATGGCGGCCGTGCCCCTCACCACCTTCGCCGTGGTGCAGCTCCGGCGCCAGGCCTCTTCCGACTATGACTGGAACGAGAGCATCTGCAAGGTGTTTGTGTCCACCTACTACACACTGGCCCTGGCCACCTGCTTCACAGTCGCCTCCCTCTCCTACCATCGCATGTGGATGGTGCGTTGGCCTGTCAACTACCGTCTCAGCAACGCCAAGAAGCAGGCACTGCACGCCGTCATGGGCATCTGGATGGTCAGCTTCATCCTCTCTACGCTGCCCTCCATTGGCTGGCACAACAATGGCGAGCGCTACTACGCCCGCGGCTGCCAGTTCATAGTCTCCAAGATTGGCCTGGGCTTTGGTGTCTGCTTCAGCCTCTTGCTACTTGGGGGCATTGTCATGGGGCTGGTCTGTGTGGCCATCACCTTCTACCAGACGTTGTGGGCCCGGCCCCGGAGGGCTCGGCTGGCTTGGCGAGCGGGGGTGGGGGGCGGGGCCAAGGGGGGTGGGCCAGGGGGGTTGGGTACCCGGCCAGCCTTTGAGGTGCCAGCCATTGTGGTGGAGGATGCCAGAGGGAAGCGGCGGTCCTCGCTGGATGGCTCCGAGTCGGCCAAGACATCCCTGCAGGTCACCAACTTGGTCAGCGCCATCGTCTTTCTCTATGACTCACTCACAGGGGTGCCCATCTTGGTGAGATTGGGGTCCCCCGCCTGCTTTCCCCAATATCCAGGCCCCAGCACAATCACCTGACCTCCAAGTCCATCCGCCATACAGCAGCTCTGCGCTCTGCCATCCACCTTCCTCTCTTCTGCCCCCACCCCTGCTACATCTGTGAGCCCCCCCTCCATCATCCATCCCCTCGTTCCCATTACCCCCAGCCTCGTTGTCTGTTTTCCAGTTTCTACTACACAACTCCACCACCCATCCTCCAGCTCCACCATCTATCCCGCTGCTCTACGCTTTGGCTCCCAGCCCCACCATCCAGCAGCCTAGCTCCAGTCTCCATTCCCTAACACTCTCGGGATATATACCACAGGGTCTCTGAGCACTCCGGTGGAAAGCCCAGAGAGCTCGCCCCACCACCCCCGCTTTTTGCATCCCCATCTAGTCCCGATTCCCGAATTTCTCTCTGTGTTCAACTTTTCTGTACCGTCTGCTTCTGTCCCTCTGGACCTCAGGGCTTTGTCTCCAGTCCTTGCCCCTGACCTTCCTCTGAATCACGCCCTTGCCCTCCGTTTGTCCCATCTGCACCTCCGACTTTGCCTCTGTCCTGAGCCTCTGTGAACTGGGCCAGGCCTTCCTTTTTGCCCACCCACGGCACTAGAACCCTGGATCCGGGGCCCAGGGGGACCTCTGGGCGCTGGGTCGTGACCCCGCGCCATTCCCCGTCCTCCCGCTAGGTGGTGAGCTTCTTCTCCCTTAAGTCGGACTCGGCCCCGCCGTGGATGGTGCTGGCTGTGCTGTGGTGCTCCATGGCACAGACGCTGCTGCTGCCCTCCTTCATCTGGTCCTGCGAGCGCTACCGGGCCGACGTGCGCACGGTGTGGGAGCAGTGCGTGGCCATCATGTCCGAGGAGGAAGGCGATGACGGTCAGAGGAGGGACTGGGCTTTGGCTTTTCCGGGCTTCGGCTCCCTTTTCTGCCGGCCCTTCCCTGTGTGGGGACGGGCTGCCCTGGAGTGCCCCCTGCTGGACGGAACCGGCGCCGCCCCTGGGCTGACTCCCTTTCCCTAATCCCGCACCCCGATGTACACCCATCGCTTCCTTCTGCACCGAGGGCTCCCTCCACCCGGCGGCGGCTTCCCTCTGGAAGCCCACACTACCCAGCTCTGCCTCCACTCTCCAGGCCGAGTGCCTGAGAAGCAGTCCAGAGTCCTAACGCAACCGCTAAAGGAGGGCTGTGGAAGTAAGGGGACGGGACGCTAAGCTCCCTGAGAGAGGCCCCCAGCTATAGGGACAGTTCTTGGGGTGGGGTTGCAACTGTTTCAATAAACATGGCTATATGTATGAAGCACTAGGGACTTAGCAATGAATGCAACAGACGTTAGACACTCTTGCTTTTCCTCTTGGAGCTTACAGAGTCGTGGGAACAGGATTCTCCCAGGAGCTTATAAAGGGGGCAGGAGGTTGGGGCGCCTGAGTGGCTCAGTTGGTTAAGCCACTGCCTCCGGCTCAGGTCATGATCCTGGAGTCCCGGGATCGAGTCCTGGGATCGAGTCCCGCATCGGGCTCCCTGCTCGGCGGGGAGCCTGCCTCTCTCTCTGACCCTCCCCCCTCTCATGCTCTCTCTATCTCATTCTCTCTCTCAAATAAATAAATGAAATCTTAAAAAAGGGGGGGGCAGGAGGTTTTAAGGGGGGGTGGGGTGGGGAGGGGAGTGGGCATTCCCTGTCTGTAACGACCCTGCCCCTCTTCTCTCCTAGATGGGGGCTGTGATGACTATGCAGATGGCCGAGTGTGCAAAGTGCGCTTTGATGCCAATGGTACCACAGGACCAGGGGGCAGGGACCCCTCCCAGGTTAAGCTGCTGCCTGGAAGGCACATGCTCTTTCCCCCTCTTGAGAGGGTCCACTACTTACAGGTATGAGGCTAGGGAGTGCACCTCCTGTTCTGGGTACCCCCTTACTACCTGTCTCCGGTCTCTGCTGACCATCCCGACTCCCCACTCCCTAGCCCTGGCCTGCAGGGCACCTAAGGGGTAGGTGAAAGAAACGTGTGGCAAGAGAGGCTCCCCTTCAGACCTCTCAGAACCAGGTTTGCCCATCAGAGGATGTTTTGCAAAAGTTTAAGGGGGTGGGGCCTTCTTACCGAGTCCCTACTTTGGTTCCTGCTTCTACCCCTGCTTGGTCCCCATAGCACCTCTGGGTCTACCGGCTCCTCTCCCCAGGTCCCTCTGTCCCGCCGTCTGTCCCACGATGAGACCAACATCTTCTCTACTCCTCGGGCACCAGGCTCCATCCTGCATAAGTGGTCATCCTCTGATGACATCCGGGTCCTCCCGGCCCAGAGCCGAGCCCTGGGGGGCCCTCCTGAGTACCTGGGACGAAGACAAAGGCTGGAGGATGAGGAGGATGAGGAGGAAGCTGAAGGTGGGGGGCTGGCCAGCCTTCGCCAGTTCTTGGAGGGTGGGATGTTGGGGTCAGGTGGGGGACCCCCACGGGGTCCTGGCTTCTTCCGGGAAGAGATCACCACCTTCATTGATGAGACACCTCTGCCTTCTCCGACTGCTTCGCCAGGGCCCTCTCCTCGCCGGCCCAGGCCCCTGGGCCTCTCACCCCGCAGGCTCTCCCTTGGGTCCCCTGACAGCAGAGCCGTTGGACTTCCTTTGGGGCTAAGTGCAGGGAGACGCTGCTCCCTGACAGGAGGTGAGGGGAGTGCAAGACCTTGGGGAGGATCCTGGGGCCCAGGTAACCCCATTTTCCCCCAGCTGACCCTGTGAGCCCAAGTGGGCTGGCGGGACTCAGGGGAGGGGCCCTGAGTAACACCAGTTCTGGCCCTGAGCCTAGGGCAGCTGCCTCCAGACTCCGTGGAGGTGGGCACTGGATCTGGGGCCTGGAGCCCCCTGCTGTCTCCCATCTCAATGACCAGATGCCCTACTCACCTTCCATCACCCTTAGCAAAACATATTAAAGCCTGAAGTGTTACCATGGAAACCACGGTGTCCTGTGTGCTCGGGTGGCAGAGGGTATGGTGGGAGGCTCGGGGGTGGAAAGGCTCATAGAGGACAAAATAGAGCGGGGGCAGTGAGCAGAGGCCCAGAAATACACGTGGAAAAAGACAAACTCAAACATGAAGACATACAGAGGGACAGGCTTGTAAGAGCATCTTGTGGCAACCCTGTCGGGACCCCTCTCATTCCTGAGAGCTTTTACTGTATCCTTGATTAATAAACTTCTGTCGCTTTACTCACAAAAAAAAAAAAAGAGCATCTTGTGCTGGGCATGGGCATGGGGAGACAATTGAGTTTGCCGCTTTGCGGTGTGAAGGATCTCTGTCTGGATTTGTGGAAGTAGTTTCAGAGTGTGATTCCATGTGCCATGCCCCAACTCTCCTTCCCCCAAATCCACCCAGGCCTCACTTTCTGGGCAGGAAAGGATTTGGGCCTGAGTTGGTGTCACAGGCCCGCATCCCATGCTGCATTCTAAGGCTCATTTTCCAAAAGTGGGTGTGGGTAGGTGTATGGGAGGCATCCACTCTCCTTGTCCTGGTCCCAAGAGTGGGGGTGGGGGAGGCACAGAGCGGAGGGGAACACAGCTCCAGTAGTTACTCTGAGGCCGGGGGCCTCAGGGGTTTGAGTCAAGGGTCCGAAGAGGCTCCCCATGCTGTTTTCCAAAGCACCAGTCCCACTCCAGTGCCAGCCGTTTGCCATCTGCTCTTCAGGGCCTGTTTGTCGTCCCACACCGTCCCTCGTCTTAAAGACTGCTGTCTCCACTTTCTGCCAGGCTTCCCGACGTCTCTGGCTCTCATATTGGCCTCTCCCAGGGTTGAGCCTGGGCCGCACCGGCTCTCCTTGGCCCCCCGCTCATTCCTTCTCTCTTCCTGTCCTCCCTCCTCTCCATCTCTCCTTCCTTTCCCCTCCCTCTCCCTTCCCCCTTCCCTCTCTCTCTCTCTCCCTCTCGGCTCCCGCATTCCGCTTCGGCAGCCGGCCGGCGCCCCTGGCACCATGCTCCGGCTCCTCCGGTTGCTGCTGCTGCTGCTGCTGCTGCCCCCGCCGGGGTCCCCCGAGCCCCCCGGCCTGGCCCCGCTGTCCCCGGGGGCGCCCCCGCAGGCCCCCGACTTGCTCTACGCCGACGGGCTGCGCGCCTACGCGGCCGGGGCTTGGGCGCCGGCCGTGGCGCTGCTGCGGGAGGCGCTGCGGAGCCAGGCGGCGCTGGGCCGCGCGCGCCAGGACTGCGGGGCGCGCTGTGCGGCCGAGCCGGGGGCCGCGCTCCCCGCGGTGCTGCTTGACGCCCCGGGGCCTGACTCCGGGCCCGGCCCGGCGCGGGGGGCCTGGGAGCGGCTGCTGCTCCGCGCGGCGCTCCGCCGGGCCGAGTGCCTGACCCAGTGCGGGGCGCAGAGGCTGGGCCCCGGGGGCGCGGCGCGGCTCCGCGTGGGGAGCGCGCTGCGGGACGCCTTTCGCCGCCGGGAGCCCTACAACTACCTGCAGAGAGCCTATTACCAGGTGCGGGAGCCGCCCAGGCCCCTTCGGGGGTCCCGCCCCGACCCACGCTGCGCCGCTACTTGGAGCTCGCCGGGAGAGGGCGGAATGCCGGCGCCCGGGACTCCGGGCGGGGGGGGGGGGGGCTCGGGGGCGGTCGGCGGACCTCTCCTTTTGAGTCGGTCCCATCCAAACCGCGCCAAATACCCACTGAGGTCGCCGAGGGACAGCCTAAGGGAGAGTGGGAGCAAAGCTGGAGCGGGGCTGGATGGGTTCCTGAGGCGGGGTGGAAGGAGATCGGGGATGGAGGGAAGGGGCCTGAAACGTTAGAGGTCTTACTGAGACCTACGTGGGATGATAGTGAAGCGGAGCGGATGGGGGGAAGCCCGTCGCTGCACAGGAAGCACGGGGGGGTGGGGGGGGTTGAGTGTGAGCCTTTGAGGGGCAGGGTCAAGGCTAAGGAGTCTAGAGGCCGGGCATGTGGCGGGCAGGCAGTGGACGCTGCGCAGCTACCAGTTCGGTAGCTATTGCCTACGTGGCTGGGGGGGGCGGGGGGCTGGTCACACACACCTCAGCCCAGGGTCCTAGAGACCTGCGGGTTTTGCTGGTGGCTCAGGTCTCCCCCACTTCCCACCTTACTTAAGCCATCACTTGCACCTTGTCTTCCAAACGGAGGCCCTGAGGTCCCTCTACCAATTCCGCACCCACTCCAAAGTCTCCAGACCCCTCTTCTCTGAGTTCCCCCGGCATACTGGTTTCTAGGGGCGCTGGAGGTTGGGAAGTGGGCAGTTCTGACTGACAAGTCTTCCAGAAAGCTCTGGCGCAGTTCCAGGTGTGTGTGTGGCGGAGGGTGGGGAGGCCAGTGAGCCGGTAGAGGTCCGACACCCCTACCTGAGGGCACTGACTCCCTCATCCTTCGTGCTTCTCAGCTGAAGAAGTTGGACCTGGCAGCTGCGGCAGCACACACCTTCTTTGTAGCAAACCCAACACACTTGCAGATGCGGGAGGACATGGCTAAGTACAGACGCATGTCTCGGGTGCGGCCCCAGAGCTTCCGGGACCTGGAGACACCGCCACACTGGGTGAGACCCCTTGGCCAGATACACAGGGCTCACTGGACTGGGACCTGTGTGGCTCAGGCATCAGGAGACCTGGGTACTGTCCTCAGTAAGCCTGGATGGAGAGTCCCTCTCTGGGGCTTGGTTTTTCTTCCCGAGGATCACTAAAGTCCCTTGTTCGACCATTCTGATCCCGAGGCCCCACCCTATATTCCCCAAGGTGAAGTGGGACCTGGAGTCCACACCCCAGATGAGACCAACACCCCTCCCCTTCTTTCTGCCTCCCAATCTTGTCTGGCACCCTGCTTCCAGGAGCTCAGGTGACTGCCCGCTCCCCTCCCCCACAGGCAGCCTATGACGATGGCCTGGAGCTACTGGGGCGCCAGGAGGCAGGACTGGCACTGCCCAGGCTAGAGGAGGCCCTGCAGGAGAGCCTGGCCCAGATGGAGAGCTGCCGGGCTGGCTGTGAGGGGCCCGAGGAGCAGCAGAGGGAGGAAGAGGAGGAGGAAGGGGCCGGGAGCCAGGGGGGCCTCTATGAGACCATTGCAGGTAAGGTGCTGGGGATTCCCGGCCCCACAGAGAGGAGCGTCACAAGCTCAATGGGTGACGTGTGTTGTCTGCAGGGCACTGGATTCGGGTCCTGCAGTGCCGGCAGCGCTGTGTGGGGGACACGGCCACGCGTCCTGGACGCAGTTTCCCTGTCCCTGACTTCCTTCCCAGCCAGCTGAGGCGGCTTCACGAGGCCCATGCTCAGGGTCAGTTGGGGAAGTCTGGGCGCTGGGGGTGACGGGGGTTGGAAACAGGGGAAGTGAAGGTTTGTCTCTGATGGTATCCTGAGCCCCATCTCTCCATCCCTCCCGTCTGTCTCTGGATCTGTAGTTGGTCAGGAGGACTCTCATTTGCTCTCCTTTGGTGCCTTTGTGGAAAGCTCAGGAGATGGGTCCCAGGGCTCCTTCTGCCCTTGCTGCTTCTCACCTTCCTTTAACTCCCTTCTCTCTTCCTCCCCTTTGAACTCTGCCTATCCAGCTCAGGTATGTTTGAGTAAGCTTTGGAAAGAAGCAATGGATGAGTGTGCCTGCCAGGTGGGATGGGGGCTTTGGAGTTGTTTGGCATCGGGAGACCACCTTCTCTGGCTCTGCCCAGAGACCACTGTCCTTCTCAGTCTCCATGCCCCACCCTGCCCTATTACTCTGTCTCCAGTGGGGAATCTGTCCCAGGCTATGGAGAATGTCCTGAGTGTTCTGCTCTTCTACCCGGAGGATGAGGCTGCCAAGAAGGCTCTAAACGAGTACCAGGCCCAGCTGGAAGAGCCGAGACCTGGCCTCGGGCCGAGAGAGGTAACCCTCTGCTCCATACTTACCCTAAATCAAATAGACCTGAGAAGTAACCTGGACTCTGTACCCCCTTTTAGTCACCACAGGCAACTCCAAGTCCAGCATCTGACTTGTCTCCCCTCCCTGCTCCCCACTGCAGACTCCACTTTCTGAGTCCAAGTGGCAGCCCATCCCCCCTTGCCTTCACCTCACCTCCCTTGTGTGCCCTCCTGTGCCACAGGCATATGCGTATAACCTCCCCCCCGCCCCCCCCACCCCCCCTCACACCTTGAGCCCAGATGCCCCGAAGCTGTTGACCAAGAAGGCACAGGAAAGGGTTTAGGAGCATGCAGGCTGTCCCCTAGAACCAGGGGCTGCCATGCTCTCCTCCAGCCTTAACTTCCCTGCCCCACTCTACTTCTCCTCGTTCCACCCCTTTCTCCCTGCTCCCACCCCGCCTCAGGACATCCAGCGCTTCATCCTTCGATCCTTGGGGGAGAAGAGACAGCTCTACTATGCCATGGAGCACCTGGGGGCCAGCTTCAAGGATCCTGTGAGTATCTCCCCTTGTCCCCGTCCTGCCACTCAGTGCTCCCCCAGGAGGAAGAGAAGAGTGATGCCCTACATTTGTGTCACTGTGCTTTGCAACAAGGCTTCCCATTTCCCACACCCCTGGGAGGCTTGGAGAGGCGTCTGCAGTGTCTCAGGGAGAAAGGAGAGGGCCGCTTTGGGGTCATGCAGGCCTAAGTGTTGGTCTCTTCTCTGCCATAAACAAGCTCTGGACCTTCACTTGCCTCAGTCTCAATTTCCTTACCTGTAAAATGGGCACATCAGACCTATCTCATAGAGTGATTGACGCCATATCATTGCTACATAGTAGAGAAGGCTCTGTTCTTGCTGCTGCTTTGGTTACTGTTCTTTTTGTGGTAGTTATGAGGAAACTGAAGGGCAGAGGGTTTGTTCACTGCTAGGACAATAACATAAGGCATTTTCTCAACCGTCTTGGCACCACTGACATTTTTTTTTTTAAGATTTATTTATTTATTTATTTGAGAGAGCGAGAATGAGAGAGAGAGAGTACATGAGAGGGGGGAGGGTCAGAGGGAGAAGCAGGCTCCTCGCCGAGCAGGGAGCCTGATGCAGGACTCGATCCTGGGACTCCGGGATCATGTCCTGAGCTGAAGGCAGTCGCTTAACCAACTGAGCCACCCAGGCGCCCACCATTGGCATTTTGGATCTGATCATTCTTTGTAGGGGAGAGGAAGGGGGCTTGCCTAGGCATTGTGGGATGTTCAGCAGCTTCCCTGGCCTCTGCCCAGTAGGTGTCAATAGCACTCTGAGTCATGACAATCAAAAATGTTTCCAGACATCGCCTAATATCCCCTGGGGGGGCAAAATCTCCCTGGTTGGGAACTGCCGGCTCAAAGTGTGGGCTCTAAAGCTAGTTCAGTATGCATGTATGTATGTATGTATGTATGTATGTATGTATGTATGTTAAGTAGGCTCCACACCCAACATGGGGCTGGAACTCAGGACCCCAAAATCAAGAGTCACGTGCTCTACAACTGAGCCATGAGGTGCCCCTCTAAAGAATCCCAAATCTGTCGCTTACTAGCTGTGTGATCTTGGGCATGTTACTTTACCTCTCTGTGTCTTAGAGTCTTCAACTGCAAAGCGGGCACGTTAATACAATGTGTTTCATTAAGACTATCGTGAACATTACATGATGAATCTCCACGCATTCCGCTTCCGTGGATGAAGCTGTTAGAAAAGCACCTGACAAATAGTGCTACGTGAGCAGTTGTGGGTAGAGTTTGGCCCAACTCCTGGGGCTCCCGACAACGAGTCCAGGGCTTGTCCCACCTCTGCCTTCCTCTCTGGAAGCAGGAGGACATTAATGTGGTAGATCAGAGTCTAATAATGTCAGGGATTTGGGCTGGACTTGGGTGACGGTGCTTTTCCTGACTCTCCCAGGATCCCTGGACCCCAGCAGCTGTCATCCCTGAGGCACTTAGAGAAAAGCTCAGGTAGGAGATGCCCTGTGGTAGGAGGGGCCTGGCCCAAGCTGGAAGGTGGGGGAGGCATCTTGGTAGGTCCAGGGAAGATGGGTCCGGACTGGCGGGCACATGCACTGAGCACGTCTCTCACCCCTGAGAGAGGATCAAGAGAAGAGGCCGTGGGACCATGAGCCGCCACAGCCGAAGCCCTTGACTCACTGGAAGGGTAAGTTTCTGGGAGAGCAGGAAGCAGGAGCCCCGAGGGTCTGGGGGGCCGGGTCTGGGTGGCCGCCAGCCTTGCTGGGCCTGCCCTCAGCGGGCACTCAGCCCCCTCTGCCCTGTCCCTTCCCCCGCAGATGTGCTTCTCCTGGAGGGAGTAACCCTGACCCAGGACGCAAGACAGCTGAATGGGTCCGAGCGGGTGGTGTTGGACGGACTGCTCACCCCGGCTGAGTGTGGGGTGCTGCTGCAGCTGGCCAAGGTAAGAAGACCTGTGAGTAGGTGGCACCGTCAGCTAGTTAGGGACCTCAGGCACAGCCCGCCTGGTTCTGCCCTCTCTGGTTCTCCAGCGGGCACTGCCCTTGCCCCCCCCCCCCCCGCCCCCCCGCATGGCGGTGGACACGTTCCGTTTCTCTCAACTTAGCCGGCCTGGGGTGGAATTTTGCTAGAAATTGGTAGGAAGAACGAAACAAAAAACATAAAGACATAAAAAAGGGTGAGTGTGCAGGTGAGGATTCCTTGGTTAGCCAAGAGTTTAATTATCGGCTTGGCCAGTGGCGGAGCGGACATAGAGGCTACTTTCCCCATCTGTTGCATCCCCTGCTGGTTTGGGTTGAATGATCCGTATTCACCAGGTTTAGTCCACCATTTGGGGAAGCTTTCATCTTCATTCTAGGTTAGCCTTCCTTCTACACAACACTCACTGAGTATCTGCTGCGTACTCAGAACTACTAGGTTCCAGGGGGAGGGAGATGAGCACAGACGTGCATTCAGAAGCTCACTGTACAGAGAAGGAGTCAGACGTGGAGACACATCAGTAGATCGAGGGCTAAGTTTGCTACAAGAAGCACGTACCCATCCAAATAGGAGCGCTGAAATGCCAAGTCACAGAAGGCTTATGGGGGTGGCGGGGGGGAGCATTTGACGGGGTCATTTGAGCTCAGTCTTTTTTTGTTTATTTTTTTATTTTTATTTTTTAAAGATTGTATTCATTCATTTGACAGAGAGAGAGGGAGACACAGTAAGAGAGGGAACACAAGCAGGGGGAGTGGGAGAGGGAGAAGCAGGCTTCCCGTGGAGCAGGGAGCCCGAAGCGGGGCTCGATTCCAGGACCTCAGGATCATGACCTGAGCCGGAGGCAGACGCTTAACAACTGAGCCACCCAGGCGCCCCGAGCTCAGTCTTTAAAAAAACAAACAAACAAACAAAAACATTTTATTTATTTATTTGAGAGAGAGAGGGTGCGCACATGCATATGTGCGGTGCGTGCACGTAGTGGGGGAGGGGCAGAGAGAGAAGCAGACTCCCCATTTAACGGGGAGCTGGCCACAGGCACTTGATCCCCAGATGCGATTCCAGGACCCCAGGATCATGACCTGAGCCCAAGGCAGATGCTTAACTGCCTGAGCCACCCAGGTGCCCCTTGAGCTCAGTCTTAAGGATGAGTTAACAAGGCAGAGAAGGGGAGGAGAGCCAGGCCGTAAGGAAGAAGAATGAGGGGGGTCTCTGACAACTGCAGTAGAGTACAGGAGCTAAGGACTTGGGCCCCCAACAGTGGTTAGCTGGGTGACCTTGTGCAATGTATTTTAATGTCTCTGAGCCTCGTTTCTTCATCTGTAAAATGGGGCTAAATACAGTGGGTTCTTTTAGGGTTGTTGTGAGGACCCTGGTAGTCCTTGGTAAGGCTGTTGGAAGAATATAAAAAGCGCTCAGGATTAGCCGGCGCTGTGTCATCCGGCTGTATGTTATCCAGAGGAGGTATAGGGGAGAGAAGCCGGAAGTGTGAGGCACGGGCGAGATGACGAAGAGACTTCTGTCCCCTGCCAAGGAGTTTGTCCACCGTGGACAGCTTATCGGAGAATTTAAGGAGGGGTTAGGTTTTAAGTTCCCGTGCATTAGCAGGAGCAGGGTCTGGAGTCACCATCCTGCAGAACCGGTAGATCCCTCTAGTGGCACTGTGGAGAATGCACTGGGAGAGGAAAGCAAGGAGGGGAGGCTTCTGGAGTGCTACTGCCTTAGGTTAGGTCCTCATTTCAAGGAAATGAAGAGAGGCGGACAGATGAGAGATATTTAGAAAGTCAAAGATAGAGAAGTTCAGCACTAAACCTATGTGGGAGACAATGGATGAAAGGATGGAGTCAGGGATAACTCCCAAGTATCAGCCCTTCTTTCTGTTCCTCCATCGCACTAAATTCATTCTGGCCTCAGGACCTTTGCACTGCGGTTTCTGCTGCCTGGAACATTTTTTTCTCTCACATATTCAAGTGGCTCCTTTATATCGTTTGCTTTCAATTTAGATGTCACCTCACTCATCAATTAGCTGTCCCCTAACCACTGCCTGCGCACTCTCAAGGCTGTAACCCTATTTTAATTTTTTAAATACCATTTATCCCCATCTGAGTCGATCTGGTTTGTTTGTTTGTTTGTTTACTCAAAATATAAACTGCATGAGGGCGCCTGGGTGGCTCAGTTGGTTGAGCGACTGCCTTCGGCTTAGGTCATGATCCTGGAGTGTCGGGATCGAGTCCCACATCGGGCTCCCTGCTCAGCAGGGAGCCTGCTTCTCCCTCTGACCCTCCTCCCTCTCGTGCTCTCTCTCTCAAATAAATAAACAAAATCTTAAAAAAAAATAAAAAATAAAATTAAAAAAATATAAACCGCATGAGAGCAGGGACCTTTTCATGTTCATGGTTGTATCCTCAGTGCCTAGAATATAGGAAGTGCTCAGTACAGATTTGTTGAATGAATAAATACAAGCATGGAAGGTTAGATGTCTTGGGTGAGTAGGTGGTTTCTCAGAGATGGGGTTTATACACAGGGTAACTGGGTAGGGGTTGCAGAAAGCAGCCAAAAGAATAGTTATCAGGAAAGGGACATCCAAATACCAGGAGACCCCCAGGTAATGCGACTCGTATAGGTGGTTGGGTAGTTGGGGCTCAGCATCAAGGGTTGTCACATTCTCCAAGAGTGTGTCAAGGGTGTCAGAGAGAGGCACCTCGGCTGATGCTGTCTCCCCACGTCGAGCCGGCCGGGACCCCGGCCTGACTCTCAAACTTCCTGCTAGCGCCCTGTTTCTGGAAAGACTCCTCTATCCTTGGCTCATTAGGAACAAATGATCAAGCCCTTCCTGCCCCCTTTCCCCAACAGCCCTTACCCTCTCAGAGGCCCCTTCCCTGCTCTAGGAAGCTCTCCAGAGCTCTGGGCACAGCCCCCTCGGCCAGTGGGATTCTAGATCTTTACCAGAGAGTGACAATATAGATAGTCGTTCTGTGGGAAGGGGCAGCAGCTCAGGAAAGGGAGCCGGCAGGGAACCCTGGGGGCTTCTAGCCTCTTCCGGGGACTGGGAGGATTGGAGAAAGATCTTGCAGCCCTGTGGGCAGTGAGGTGGCGGATGGCCTGGGACTCGGGGAGTGAGACTCCCCAGCCACGTCTCTCCCTCCGTAGGACGCTGCCGAGGCCGGAGCCAGGTCTGGCTATCGTGGCCGCCGCTCCCCTCACACCCCCCATGAGCGCTTCGAGGGGCTCACAGTGCTCAAGGCTGCACAGGTAAGGGGAGGCTCCCATGCTCTGGTCTGATGCCCAGAACCAGAGAAGAGGGTATGCAGAAGGCTGGGTGCCCGTACCTGGGCCTCTCCCGTGGCCTGAGAGCACCTGAGTCCCCTGCCTAGAGTTGAGGGCGGCGGGAGGGGAGGTGTTCTGAGACCTCGGGACCTGGGTGATGGTCACAGAGCCAATGGAAGGAGCAGTTTGGGCTGATCGACAGAGCTGGCTGCTGAGACCAAATCCGTGGGTGGAGAGCAATGGAAGTAGGGCAGGGGCTGGGGCAGGGCCACCCTTCTGTTGCCCCCTCCTTTCCCGCCCTTCCTTTCCCCGCTTGCAGCTGGCCCAGGCTGGGGCCGTGGGCAGTCAGGGGGCTAAGCTGCTTCTGGAGGTGAGCGAGCGCGTGAGGACTTTGACACAGGCCTACTTCTCCCCGGAGCGGCCCCTGCATCTTTCCTTCACCCACCTGGTGTGCCGGAGTGCCATAGAAGGTAACCACCAGGGAGCCTAGCTGTTCCTCCCCAATCCTGGGCCCCTGTTGGGCACTGCTCCCCCTCCGCATCGCCAAACCTGGTGGGCTTTCTGACTCCCCCGCCCTGAGGGCTCTTGGCAACTCTGTCCAGCCGTGATCCCCCGAAGCTGCAGGGGGAGTGTGGGCAGCAGTGGATGTGGGCACAGGGGCATGCACCAGGCCCCTTTGCTTCCCAGGAGAGCAAGACCAGCGCATGGACCTGAGTCACCCGGTGCATGCAGACAATTGCGTCCTGGACCCTGACACCGGGGAGTGCTGGCGGGAGCCCCCAGCCTACACCTATCGAGACTACAGGTGGGCAGCCCCTGCAGTGGTCAGGTGGGTGGGCCTGGGTTGGGGTCTCACTGCCTGTGGCTTCCTCCCTTTGCAGTGGGCTTCTCTACCTCAACGATGACTTCCACGGTGGGGACCTGTTCTTCACAGAGCCCAATGCGCTCACGGTCACAGTAAGCCGGGTGGGGGGGTGTGGGGGTGTGGCGGGGAGCCCAGCTGTGGGCTCCGAATTCAAAACGGAAGCTTCCCAGAGGCAAATGCAGGGAAATGGCCGGGGCCCCCCTTAACCCTTTCTTTCCTTTCTGGCCTCCCCTGCCCTCTCTACCACGTGTCCGGGTTTCGGGGGTTCTAGTAGAGGTTGATTACACCTCCCCGGGAGATCTCTTGTGGCCCCTCCAAACCCTGCCTTCAGTGTTTGCCTCACTCCCTCAAGGAGGGTAGATAAAGTGCAGGTCCCCAAGGCCCTAGTCCAGGTAGAAACCAGGGGCTGGAATTGGGCAGAAGGAGAGGGACAGTGATTTTGCATCATCTACTGCTCTGTCTTACCCAGTTACCTCCTTCTCTGCTAACTGCCACCAGTTACCCATGATCCATGGCCTCTCTGAGGTAGAAAAATGTCCCCAAGATCCGTATCCCCAGTACCCAGAGTCTGGTACTGCATTCATACCCTCAGATTACTTCATACCTGGGATTTAAAGGTTGATCAGGAAAAGTCAAGGCCTGGGCAGGGGGTGGGGAGGCGCTCCACGGAGGCCCCTTTGCTTTGGCTCTGACTCCTCTAGCCTCAGTCTGGCATTTGTGCTCCCCAAGTTGAGGCCAACTTCCCATTTCCCCCCAGGATGGTCCCTGAATTAAGGAATGGGAAGTGATGGGCAGGAGAGCTGAACTCTTTGCGCCCCGGCCCGCCACCTGCCGTAGGGAGTCAGGACCAAGTGTTCTGAGAGCACCCATCCATGGCGCTGAACCTGCCCTCACCCCTCAGGCTCAGGTTCGTCCTCGCTGTGGACGCCTCGTGGCCTTCAGCTCCGGTGGGGAGAACCCCCACGGTGTGTGGGCCGTGACGCGGGGACGGCGCTGCGCCCTGGCGCTGTGGCACACGTGGGCGCCTGAGCACAGGGAGCAGGTGAGCAGCCGCCAGAGTAGGACGGGCTGTCTCTCCTGGTGTGTGAAGGATGAGGGGCGGGGGCCGAGACGTCCCAGGGAGGGTCCGTGGGGGCAAGGTGATGCGGGAGGTTGGGCCAGACTCTCCTCCCTACTCCCCAGGAGTGGACAGAAGCCAAAGAGCTGCTGAAGGAGCCAGAGGAGGAGAAGGAGGAGGAGGAGGAGGAAGAAATGCCCAACAAAGACCATTCCCCGGAACCCCCCAGCCGCAGGCTTCCGCGGGTCCAGGACAAGGCTGGGAAACCGCCTCGGCTCCGAGAGGAACTGTGAGGGACTGAGCCAGCTCCCTGGGGATGTGGCCACTTGACTTGTGAAGGGCCGCCTTGATGCCAGGACCCACAAGAAGCCCCCATGTGCTGGGAGCAGAACAGTGAGCTCTCTGTCCCTGCACCCCTACTACCTTGGGGACCACAAGGGCTGTCCAGCCCTGGACTCAGAGGACACTGCACAGACTAGCCTAGAGCTCACCAGGCCTGGGTGATGGACCTCCAGCCCGAGGACAGACCGAGGACACGATGCCTCCCTGGACAAAAAAATGGCAGGGGAGAGGGCCTGACTGCTTCATGTGTGGAGGATGAGAGGGAGGCTAACCCCAGTGCCCTGTCCCAGCCTGTAATAAAGAACTGAAGATCCCTCAGTCAAGGGCCCAGACAAGGGTATCACAGTTTCTGTGGTGTCTGCTGCGGGCAGTGCCTGTGGCTGGCCTGGGAGGAGACAGGTGTCTCTGGGCCTCCCAGAGGCGGGGCCGCTCAAAGCCTGTGATTTGTCAGGGAAATCCCGGCCACCTGCTCCCCATATGCAAATGGACCCAGACCCCGGACAGCTGCTCCCTGGGCCTCCAACTCTAAGCCCCGTCTTCCCTCTCCCAGCTTGGCCAAGACGTAGGGCTGCCTGATCCCTCGGGTTCCAGCCTTCACAACCCCAGCAGGACCCCGTGAGTCAGGGGGCCAAGGAGTGGGCCAAACCCCAGATGGAAGCCGGGTCAGGGTTGAGCCCCACTTCCCACCCTTTGTCCACTTAAAGCAGGTGCCACCCTGTCCAGTCTTTCTCTCTGGATCCCCTGGACCTTCCCGCCCCCCCCCCCCCCCCAGATCAGACCCAGGGGCAGCTGGTTGGGGTTTGTTGAGAAGAAGGATTATCCAGATCAGTCCCATCTAATCTCAGCTCCTGCCTGCACCCTCCCCATATTCACCTGAACCTCCTTCCCCGGAACCCTGAATTTAGGGATGAAATCTTGGATGTTGATAATGGGCTACCTCTCACCCTCATATTCTGGCTCCTGGGCTGGTTGCTAGGCATGCCCTGACTGCCACGATCATCAGCATTGGTGGGGGCTGGGGCGGGGGGGGGCACTGGGCTATGGTTGCTTCTCCTCTGTACCCCTCCCAAACCCCAACCTTTAATCCTCACAGCTTTGCTCTAATCCCAAGGGGCCTGATGCTCTTATCTCTGCCTACAGGGAGACTGGCCAGGGAAGCACCCCCTTCCACCCCTCCTCCCCCCAGGGCTTGTGGGGGGCTGCTCCTCTCTATAGCCCCACACTCTTGCTCCCACCTAAGCCCCCACCCCCCCCGCCCCAGGCTGGGCCCAAGTCTGTCTGGAAGCCACACATCTCCCTTCCTGCCCTCTCCTGCACCGCGTCCCCCCCCCCCCCCCGCCCCCGCCGTTGCCAGCTGATTTCATTTGCCTGACGTTGTCGTCGTTGGCCCTACCTTCTCTGTCAGTGCCCCCCCCAAACCCCCCCCCTCGGAGCTGGGGCCAGGCCAGGCCAGCTCCTCTGGCAGCAGAGCCGGGGCAGGTGACGGGCTGGCGTCGCAGCTGAGGGAGTGAAGAGGCGCCTGGGCACCGGAGCTGGAAACCCGGCAGAGGTCCAGTCAGAGTCCAAGTAAGAGGGAGCTGGTGCGGCTCTGCTGCCCGGGGGACCGGGGCTGCAGGGAGGGCTCAGGCAGGGCCGGGCTTGGTGCACAGGACTCCCCGCACGTGGAGGGGCTCGTGGGGAGCGGTTGCGGGCCCCCTCCCCCAGGCATCTCTCTACTTCTTGTAGTGGGCTCCAGTCCTGGAGTCTGGTGCCGGTGTGAGGGACAGGAACATGGCCTGGTGGGGACCCCCTACACCTACCCCATGTTCCTGACAGGAGCCGGAACTACCCCTCAACCTGTCAGCCATGGGGGAGATGGAACAGCTGCGACAGGAAGCAGAGCAGCTCAAGAAGCAGATTGCAGTAACCCCACAACTCTCCCACTGGGGGACCCCAGAAAACATGGAACCCGGGCCACGAGGGAGTGTGGACCGGGGTGGTGGGCGGGGGCGGGGAGGAGGCTGGCTTTGCTCTTGAGTGAAACCTTAGGGACCCCTGACCTGGAAGGGACCAGAGACTTCCTGAACTTGGATCTTATATTTGAGGCGCCCCCCAAACCCTAGAGCACCAAGCCCACCTACCTCAGAGGCCCATGCACCCACTAACCCCACCTTGCCCTTATGCCCCCCTGATGACTGCTCTCCCCCCCAGGATGCCCGGAAAGCCTGTGCCGACATGACTCTGGCAGAGGTGAGACCTCCTGTCCCCCGCCCCCCCCCCCCCCCCCCCCGGGGCAGGGCTGGAGAGGAGTGGAGCGAAAGGGAACTCCCAGACCAGCAAGAGCCTGGCGCCCGAGCTTTAGTACAGCATGTCCTTGGAATGAGGAACGGCATTAATTAATTCATTCAACAAACATTTAGTGACATCTGCTCTGGGCCAGGCACCTTATTGGAAGCTAAGGATGCAGATGCTGTCTCAGTCCTCAACCATAAAATGAGAATGGTTATACCCCCTCACGGCATGGCGAGGATTTAGAGAGGGACGGCACTTTGTAAATCATAAAGCCCTTATAGAGCAGTTTTTAGTTTTCTAATAGTGTATGTCATCAATTCTAAGGTCACATCTTTTCAATTTTGACATCTCTGAGATCAAGATGCAGCCCAAAATAGATGATGCCTTACAATTATAATTGGCAGCATTTTTTTTTCTTTCTCAGTGATACCTGAAAGTATGGTGCTTCATAGAGTTGGTGTCATCTTATGTTGGATTAAATACATTAATAGTAAGAGTGAACATTGAGCGCTTTGCCGTGAGCCCAACACTGGGCTAAGTTGCTTCAATACATAATTTCATTTAATTTTCACAACAACCCCAGAAGTTGATGCTATAAACCTCGTTTTATGAGATGAGCAAACAGGCTCAGAGAGGGTAAGCGACTTGCTCAGGACAACAAAGCAAGTAAATGACAAGTCAAGGCCATCGACTTGAACCCCAGCCAAAATTGAGAGGCTGGATGGAGTGTAAGGGACATAGGACCACAAATTTCAGGAGGTGCAGCTCAGGGTCACGGGGCTGCCCTGGGTAGCCAGTGGAAGGGACAGACGTGCGGCAGTGTTGTGTGGGGCCGGGCTCCTAGCGGCTCAGGACAGCGGATGTGGCCCTCTCTTCCCAAGTCCGTGTTCAGTGACTTCACACGGGCAGCTTGAAATTGGTCAAGGTGGGAGTATTTCCATGATGGACATCACTCTCCCGCCCCCACCTCCTCCACTAGCCCATGCTGGAGAGATGCTTGTTCAACACTTGGCAGCGTGCCACTGGCCATGCCCGGTCTCTCCTACCTCAGTTTAAGCTGCCGCAGGGCAGGGACTTATTTCTCTAAGGCTAGGGGCCTGACCCCAGAGCCTGGTACAGAACAGAAACTGGTCCGAATCGGTGGCTGTGATGCTGACATCTAGGCATGTACCCTACTCACCCTGATTTCTAGTGCCCCCTTTTCTGCAGCTGGTGTCGGGCCTCGAGGTCGTGGGAAGAGTCCAGATGCGGACGCGGCGGACGTTAAGGGGACACCTGGCCAAGATCTATGCCATGCACTGGGCCACCGACTCTAAGTGAGGCTTGAGGGGCACCCGGGGCGGGGGGAGGCAGGAAGGAGAGGCTTGGGTGACATGGGGTGCCCTCTCCCCAGGCTGCTGGTAAGTGCCTCGCAAGACGGGAAGCTGATCGTGTGGGACACCTATACCACCAATAAGGTAGCTGCCTCCCCAGCCCTCCGTCACCCTGTGATTCCTTGGGGGCTTTGTGCCTCCCCTCCTCTACCCTCCCCACCTGGGAGCTCAGCTCAGGTCCTGCCTCTGTCCACCCTCCTGCAGGTGCACGCAATCCCGCTGCGCTCCTCCTGGGTCATGACCTGTGCCTATGCCCCATCTGGGAACTTTGTGGCATGCGGGGGGCTGGACAACATGTGCTCCATCTACAGCCTCAAGTCCCGTGAGGGCAATGTCAAGGTCAGCCGGGAGCTCTCTGCTCACACAGGTGAGTGAGAGACCCTCTCTTCCCGTCCCTGTTGTGAGAGGCGCAGGGATGTGGCCCTGCAGCCCGGGCGCTGTCCTCACCCACCCCCAGGTTATCTCTCCTGCTGCCGCTTCCTGGATGACAACAACATCGTGACCAGCTCCGGGGACACCACTTGGTGAGGGCTGAACCCTGTGGGTGCCGGGGCTTGGGGCGTGGCTCTGTCCTGGGCTTTCCGTGACAGGGTGACAGCCCCCCCTCCTCCCGGCAGTGCTCTGTGGGATATCGAGACTGGGCAGCAGAAGACCGTATTTGTGGGGCACACGGGGGACTGCATGAGTCTGGCTGTCTCTCCTGACTTCAAACTCTTCATTTCGGGCGCTTGTGACGCCAGCGCCAAGCTCTGGGACGTGCGGGAGGGAACCTGTCGGCAGACTTTCACTGGCCACGAGTCGGACATCAACGCTATCTGCGTGAGCTCCCCTCTGTGCCCCAACTCCCGGGACCTCCTCACCAGCGCCCCCCCCAACATCCTTCATCCCTCCCCCAGCTCCCTCCCCGCCTCTTTATAACTTTCCTGGTTGGAATGATTTCATCTTACAGAAAGGTTGGGAGAGTAACCCAAACAGCTTCCATCTACTCTTCACCCATATTCACTGCTGACATTTTTACTGTTGGTTTGCTTTCTCTCTCTGTAGAGGGAGGGAGGGACCGATGGAAAGACAGACACATACACCTAGATGTGGACATAGATATGCTTTATTACCTTTTTCTTTTCCTCTTTGGAGAGTAAGTTGCAGATATCATGCCTCTTTACCCCTTAAATACTTCAGTGCATATTTCTTAAAAACAAGGCCATTCTCTGACATGGTCACAGTATAATTCTTAAAATCAGATTGAACAATGACACAATATAGTCTACAGCCTATATTCACATTTCACCAATGATCTCACAAATGTCCTTAATAGCCGTGTTTTTTTTCTGTCTAGGAACATGCATCGCGTTTCCTTGCCGTACCTTTTCAGTTTCCTTTAAACTGGAACCTTTTTTCTACCTTTCTTTGTCTTTCGGGGCCTTGACATCTTTGAAGAGTGCCACCCAATTTTCTTTAGGCTTTCCGTCCCTTTGAGTTTATCTGACATTTCCTCGTGATGAGATTCAGGTCACACATTTGCACTTGGCCCTGCACGTCCACACCCTGATCCAGCCCGGAGTCGGGGACAGCCTCCGCCCTTCTAGCCATGTGACCCTGGGCAAGCCACCCGCCCTCCCTCAGCCTCGCAGCGTGCAAATAATGCCTGCCTGCTTGCAGGGTGGCGAGGGACCGAGCAACGAGTGTCGGGCGGCCAACTGGCATGCAGATGGCTGGGATAAATGTCAGAAATGAAGAGTGCTGGGGAAGGGCCGGGCAGAGAGGCTGACGGAAAGTGCTTGCGCTGGAGCCACCAGGGCGGGAGCCAAGGAGAGGGCGGGAGAGGTAGTGGGCCGCCCGGGGCTGAGTCCTGACTCCCTTGCCACCTGTACCTCAGTTCTTCCCCAACGGAGAGGCCATCTGCACAGGCTCGGACGACGCCTCCTGCCGCCTGTTTGACCTGCGTGCAGACCAGGAGCTGACTGCCTACTCCCACGAGAGCATCATCTGTGGTATCACATCCGTGGCCTTCTCTCTCAGCGGCCGTCTGCTCTTTGCAGGCTACGACGACTTCAATTGCAATGTCTGGGACTCCATGAAGTGCGAGCGTGTGGGTAAGGGCCGGCCAGCAACCCCCCCGCCCCCGCCACCTCGGCTGGAAGGACCTTCCTACTAGCTCCCCTTTTTGGGACCCTCTTTCTACTGCTCCCAATTACTGGATGACTCTGAGCTCTAGCCCTAGAATCCAATCCCCCTTGGTTCCCAACCTAGACCATCATCTCTAGTGGCCCTTCTCCACCGCCCAATGCTCTAGTTGCTTCCTGCCAAAGGAGCTCCTGTGTCACCCGAGACCTGGGGACCTTGAATGTCCAGTCACTTCTGGATTTCCAGGGCCTCTGAAGTGTCAGGGGCATCCACTGGAGGAAAGGGCAATCTCAGGGAACTTTAATAAGCAGAATCAAGGAGATCTAGCGTGACCCCAACCTTGGGGCTTAACTAGGACCACCCTGGTCTGAAGCTGAATCAGATAGTGTGGCTTCTCTTGGGAGAGGCCAGGCGCTGAATGAAAATAACACTGGCCAGAGAGTCAGGATCCAAATCTGAATTCTGTTGCTTAGGATCTGAGGGCCCTTGGGCAAGTCACTTCTCTTGGGGCCTCAGTCTCTTCATTTGGAGACTCAGGAATGAGACTAAAGAGCAACCTCCCCATTTTCTAGTGCCCATCAAGGTGCTCCTTGCTTTTTTCATAGCACACCGACACTGCCAACCTCACCTGTCCCTCCCCGCCCCCCACCCCGCCCTCCACAGAGACTGGCCTCAAGAGAAACCCTGCCCCTTAGGGTAATCCTCGTTGAGTCCCCACCAGAGGCTGAGTCCATGGCCAATCTAACCTAGGATTCCTGCAGACACACATGCACTCTCTGCCAAAGCAGCATGGGCAAACAGGCTGACTCCTCTCTCTCTTCCTCAGGCATCCTTTCTGGCCATGACAACAGGGTCAGCTGCCTGGGGGTCACAGCTGATGGGATGGCTGTGGCCACTGGCTCCTGGGACAGCTTCCTCAAAGTCTGGAACTAAGGAGGCTGGAGGAGGGGAGGTAAAAGGCCATGAAGACACTCAGTTGCCCCCTCCCTGCCCAATTTTCTTTTAAGATTTCTTTAAGGTTTTTTTCTTCTACACCCCAGCTGCCACTCCCACCCAGCTTTGTCCTTTGAGGGCAGCAGGGAAAATGGGGGTATGCCTTTGGGAGGCAGCATCAGGGACACAGGGGCAAAGAACTGCCCCATTTCCTCCCATGGCCTCCCCTCTCCATGGTCCCGCAGCTTCTCCCTCATTGGGCAAGGACAACTGACCTCTCCCTAGCCCTTGGCAGGCCTAGCAGGCTTCCAGTCTGAGGCCCCAGGCCCTGGAATTCCTCCCCCAGAGCCACTACCTTTGTCCAGACCTAGGTGGCAGAGGGTGCTCAGTCCTGTGACTATGGCTCTGGCACCACTAGGATCCTGGCCCCTTTCTTCATGATTTCTCCCCTTTCTACTTTCTTTATTTCCCTCCTAAAGGACCTGCAATAAAGTGTAGTGCCCTGGTATGTCTGTGATGTTTGGCTTCTGCCCCACTTCTATTCCAAAAAGACACAGGCCCAACTTAAGTAATAAGGTATTACAGGTGCAGCGATTAAGGCTGGGTACCAAACAGCTTGGGGGCAGAAAGTAGGGTGGAGATGAAAGCCCAGGCCTCATGGAGAAGGCATAAGACAGATCAGAAGGTATTCACCAGGTGGCCAGCAGGACATACTCCCCATCTGCGGATGTATGCGTATGTATAGGAAGGTTATGTTGAGAAAGAAACAGATTACAGAAGACCTTGAATACCAGCGGAGACTTTATCCTAAGGGCAATGGGGAACCACTGAAGAGTTCTGAGCAGCGGAGTCACATGGTCAGTTGTGCTTCTCAGAAAGGTCACCCTAGCGGGCGGCGGGTGTAGGTTGATGAAATGGTGGGAGGGGAGACTGGAAGGAAACAAGGCAGGAGGGAGATGGCAAGAAAACAAGAGCAGGGGCGCCTGGGTGGCTCAGTCATTAAGCGTCTGCCTTCGGCTCAGGTCATGGTCCCAGGGTCCTGGGATCGAGTCCCACATCGGGCTCCCCGCTCAGCGGGAAGCCTGCTTCTCCCTCTCCCACTCCCCCTGCTTGTGTTCCTGCTCTCACTGTCTCTCTCTGTCAAATAAATAAATAAAATCTTTAAAAAAAATAAAAAAAAATAAAAAAAGAAAGAAAACAAGAGCAGGAGGGACGCCTGGGTGGCTCAGTTGGTTAAGCAGCTGCCTTCGGCTTGGGTCATGATCCCAGGGTCCTGGGATTGAGTCCCGCACTGGGCTCCTTGCTCAGCGGGGAGCCTGCTTCTCCCTCTGCCTGCCGCTGCCCCTGCTTGTGCGCTCGCTCGCTCTCTCTGACAAATAAATAAAATCTTTGAAAAGAAAAAAATCAAGAGCGGTAGGACAGGGGGCCAAGGAAAGGGATGGGGAAGAGATGAAAGATATAGAATCACCAGAATTTAGTGCTAGGGTATGGGATATTAAGAGGGAGGCATTCAAGATAATGGCCAAACTTCAGGTTTGGGTAACGGAGGGTATAATCAGGGATAGAGAATACGGGATGAGGAATAGCTTTGGGGGAAAGAGCAGAAGTTCAACTTTAGATAAACTGAGTCTGTAGTGCCTACAGGGCAGCTGGATAAAGGTCAAGGCTAGCTGGAGGGACCTGGAAGTTACCAGAATATAAATGAATGATAGCTAAAGCCCTAGAAGTGAACACCTAGGGAGAGCAAGAGAAGGCCAAGGACAGACCTCTGGGGAACCCCAGGTTTAAGGGAAGCATGTGAAAGAGGCTTGGAGGACAGGGAACCCGAGTTCCTCAGGCTGTTTTTCTATATACAGAAGCCCACTGCCACTGCAAGGTTTAGGTAGAATACTTAAAAACATCATTTAAAACCACTTTCTTTAATATACAAGAAACACATGAGACACAAAGAGAGCCCAAAAAAGCACTCAGTCCCCGAGCTGGGAGTTTGGTGGTGGAGGGGGGGGTGGGTGGGGTTGAAGACAACAAGCCTTTCCAGTCTCCCAGGGAAAGATGGGGTTGAGGGGACGCAACATCACTAGGCCCCCGGTGAAGCCAGTGCTGGGGCCATAGTCGGCCTAGTTCTCCACCAAGTTTGGAAAGTGCTGATTTTCCTTGTCCTGGTCCTGGCCCTGCTCCCACACTCGGCCTCCAGTTTTCAGAAGTCGTCCAGTTCCCAGAACGGCCCCTTCCTTTAGCTCCCTAGCATTGTCACTCAGGGGAGAAGGCCGCTTACCCTGCCAAAAGCAGTGTGTGAGTTGGAGCAGGGAGGGACATTCAAGAGAGCGAAGATTGGGTAAAAAGGCTTCCCACCCTCTACCCGGGATTTCTTAGTAACGGTTTTCACCCTCTCTCCCTTTACCTGTCGTGGTGTCAGAGTTCCAGGGGAGTTGTCATCCTGTAGGATTGTGAGGGGAGATCTCCCTAGTACCTTGCCATTTGCTTTCCGTCTATTGTGCTTAGAACCTAGGGTGGGTAAGGAGTTAAAGCCAAAATTAGGGGCTTACAGTTTATTCCTCCTACACTCATCTGTGGACATTATCCCAATTTCTCTTCCCTCTACCTTGCCCTTAGATTCTGTACCTGAAGATCGGGGAGTCTCAGGGTCTCTCAAGGGCTTGTCCGAGCCCTGGCTGGCCATGGGGGTTTCTGAGGGTTGTCCTGCTTCCTCCTTGGAGAACACCTGCTTGGAGGGGAGCTCAGTCTGGCTCCAGGGTGGCATCTGGTCCTCAAGGGAAAACTGGGTGCCCAGAGGCAAGTCCAATTCAGAAGATGAAGTTGCCTCTAAGGGCAGAACAGGCTCTGGGGGCAGATTCGATTTGGGGGCTTCGGTCTCAAATACTTCACTCAGCTGTTTCACCCGTGGGCTTGGGGGTTCTAGAGGGGAGAAGTCAAGTGAGATAGTGACCCTATGTTACAAACCATTCAGCAAGGAGGAAAAGACACAGGAACTTTAGGATTCATGCCCTGGTGGGTGAGGGATTGGGAAGAGAGAAATCAAGGTGGGAGGAGAAATGTTGAGACAAGAGTGAGATTGGTTCCAAGCAAGAGGATGGAGGCTCCTTTAGGAAGGAGCTCTCAGAAGATGGCTTCACTGGCCTAACTCATGGATGCTAGGTGACAGCCTTACCAAAATTCCCTGGGCCCACCATTTACCTCCGCTGCTGGTCTTCATAGGTGTCCGTGCAATGCCAAGGGTAGGTGAGCGGGGATCTGAGTCTTGGGCCTGACTGGGACCCTCCAGCTGCTCCCCTGCTGGCAGGTTTGGCTGTGGAGAGCTCTCCACCTGGTAGAACCAAAGGCTACAACAAGTCTGCACCCTGACTCTTTCTTCCCTCCCAGGTCTCTAGCCCCAGGTGGATATTCCAGGCAGGCACTGTCAACGCCCCTCAGGCATTCCGCCTACCCCATCCGGATTAAGAAAGTGGAAAACAAGGCCTCAAATTAGAAAGAGGAGGAGGGCGTGAGGGCTTTCTCAGTATCAGGTTAGGCAGAGGCCCAAGAATTCCGACTCTGCCTCCCCCACCCCGGCCCGGAGTACCTGGATGGGAGTGCGCAGGATGCCGGCGCTAGGTGAACGGGGGTCCGCCACTCGGGCCAGAAGCTTGTTGTGCGGCGGAGGCCGCGCCGGAGTGACTGGGGCGCTCTTGGCTGAGCCCATCCCAACCGGGAAGAATAAGGTGGGGCAGGGCCCGGCCCGGGGCGAGGAGGGGACGCCTGTGAGAAACGACTCAGGTCTCAGCCATTACCGCGACCACGTCTGATCTCTGACTGCAGACCACCCGATCTTCCCGGTTCCCAGTCGAGGAGCCGTCCGGCCGCTGGGCCGGAGGCCCCTATGGAGATAATGACTGGTGCAGCTGACAGGCCGGCTCGTTCCGGGCCCGCTGGGCCCTCTAACTTACTCACCAATTAATTCGAATCACTTACCAGGCCCCGATTCGTCTTTTGGGCGCACAGCAGCTCGAGCCTCAACTCCCGACGCCGAGTTTCAAACCTCCCGCCACGCCCCCTGCTTTGACTCTATTGGTGGAGCCGACGCAGGCTCCCATAGGCCTCCTTGTGAAACCCGCCTCCAGTGCAGGAAGCCATTGGGCTGGGGCGACGTCTACCATGAGGACCATTGGGCCAATGCGCAGTGGCTCGGCTTGTCCGGGGCTGACGCCGCCCCGATGAGGGGACTTTTGTTCCGCAACGGGTTCCGAGTTGTCCGTCGTGAGACTCTGAGGAGTGCCAGTCTTCGCTTTTAAGACCTTCAGTTTCTAAAAAAACTAGTCACGACATTTTACGCGATTTTGTACAGATCCAGCTGGAGATGAAGTTGTGAAGGTTTTTCTGAGGCGACAGAGATAGTAATCCTTATTGGTTGACGGAGTTATCAATCACTCGACACCAACCCTCTCAAACTCCGCCTCATTGGACAGCCCCTTTTCAAATACCAAGAATACAACTGGCCTTCTGTTTTCCGATTGGACAGGACCCAGGAAAGTTTCTGGGATTGATTGGTTTAAAAAACCGTCAGTTTCTGCTCTTTGATAGAAGACACGCGAAGGGACTGTAGGGGTCCGGGCATCCAAAACTCGGGGACCCACCTCACTGCTCTACATGCGCTCTGCCCTTGGGAGCGTGGGATTGGTTCTTTCGACCATGGTTGCATTAGAAGCGCTTTTCATTGGCGTTAGCCAAGAGTAGGGCAGAGGGCGGAGCACTAGTAGGCAGGCTGCGTCCAACTGCCATTCTCGCGCGTCCTCCCTTTAGCGCATGCACCTAACGAGTAGTGCTCATTGGACGGCAAGCCTAGGGGGTGGGGGACTGGGAACGGTGGGAGCCGCTGTGTGTGGAGGAGCTGCTGCCGGTGTCATGGCGGAGCTGAGTGAGGAGGCGCTGCTGTCAGTATTACCGACGATCCGGGTTCCTAAGGCTGGAGACCGGGTCCACAAAGACGAGTGCGCCTTCTCCTTCGACACGCCGGTAAGCCCATTCCCCACGCCCGCAGAGAGCACGACTTCCTTCCATCGCCCTGGTCATTCTGCCGGGGCCTGCAAGCCTTGGGCTACCGCCTCCCTGCGATGCACCATGGGACTTGTAGTCTCCCACGCTCCTCCCTGCCGTTGCATTTAATTAGCTGGAGCTGTCGTGTGACTACCGCCCCCGGAAGCCACCGCGCCCGCCTCGCCCGTTCCCCGTCTCGTGGAGCACTGTGGGGATCGTAGTCGCTCTCTCCTCTCATTGCCGTTCCAAGGCAGAGGCGCATCCCGATCGTCGGACTACATCCCCCAAGTGGACCCCTGCGAAAGCCTGGGAGTTGGCCTTGCCTGCCGCGCACGGCTCTCCGGGTTTTGTAGTCTCGTGCCGGAGGGATGGGGCGACCCCGCACTGTTCCGGGCCGGAGTTAGGGTTGGAGGGTGGGGACTGCATTTCGTAGGCGCCTAGTAGTCTGGAAGGGACCGTGAAGAAGGCCAGTTCTGAGAAGGGCCAAGTTAGACTCCACCCGTGGTTAATGTGGACAGGGGGCGGGGAGGTGGGTCATTGGTGGTAGGGAGGAGAGGAAAGAAGGGAGGAAAGCTATAGTCTTTTCTCCTTTGAGGTGGACCTGTGACTGCAGCCCCCTCTCTTTTTCCCGCCCATCACAGGGAGCAGAGGGAACCCTTTTAAAAGTATTCCCAGAGAGACGGTGTCTTTCGTGGAGGATACTAAGACCCCTTTCCCATCCCGCTCCCACCCTTGACTAGTTAGACAAAGCCTCCACCCACACCATGCTTCACGTTTTGCAGGCTCCACCCGGAACCTCTCTTCCTGCAGTTCTGCCTTCCTGTGTCACCCTCAAGCGGAGACTAGCCTTTGGCCTGGCCAGAGTCTTAACTGAGAGGGCAGCCGCCTGGTTGGGATCCGCCCCCATCTCTACCCCTCCCGACCGGCGGCCGCTGGGCCCTGCCCAGGGTGTTCAGCCAGAACAGCTCATGGCTGGGAAAACTGCAAGTCAGAGTGGAAAGGCTTCATTAATGCATCGCCAGTGCTGAGTATAGCAGCATGATCTAAGGCCCAGTTCAGGATCATCACTGTGATTTGTGGTTTGCTTGGTTTGCTAGGCTTTGATCTGAGCCTCAGACAATGTGCTGCTTCTCTGGAGTCTGGCTTTGGCAGAGCTAAAAGAGGATGGCTCAGAGCAGAGCTCCAGGGTTCCCAAGGCTTGGGGAAACCAGCGTTTATTTCCAACAGAGGAGTTCGGTTACCGCGGAGCTCCCACATGCCACCCAAGTTCATCAAGTGCAGGGCTTGGTGAAGCACTGTCTTCCTCAGGAGGGAAAGGTTTTTCTTAATTACCAACAGATGGTAGAAGTCAGTGGCTCCCTCTTCACACTCCTGTTTGTCTCTCCTTGGTAACTGCTTCAAATAATCCAAATGGTGTTTTTGTAAGCTTGTTATACTTTCCTTCTCTCATCCCAAGTCAGGAGATCTCCAGTGTGGCTCAGTTGCTTTCCTAACCAACTACCAGCATGTTTGATTATCTTCAAATTGGCTTCATGGTGGAAGAGAGCTTATTTGACCTCCCTGATGAAAAATGTTCCATTTGCTCATCAACATTGTAATCCACACGGTCTAGGGAGTGGTACAGAGCAATCTATGGGACCAAGAACTAACTGCCTTAGACAGTGCCCTATTTTTCATATCACAGCAGAGAATTTTTCAAGGCCACTGAGGCGTTTATTCAAGGAAGAAGATGCCTGTTGTTGCTTGGATCTGAGGGAAGACTCTTGTTTTCTCCACTTACCTCCTCCACCTTATCCATCACTATTCACAAAGGCACTGGCAGACTTGTTCTGTTTTAGAGAAGCTCATCCTCCCTCCTTAGCCGTGATTTAGGGTGGACCCTTGTCTTTCCCTGTTTTCTTCCTGGGTTATATGTATTTTAGCGGTCTTAGCAGGTGTTGCTAGATTATTCTACAGAGGGAATGGCTTTGAGGTTGGCAGTTGATGGACGTCAGTGGGGATTTAGTTATTGGTCAGAGGGGAGGCAGCAGGGTAGTGGCTGGAGAATGCTGGTCTTCATGTCCCTGTCAAACTAGGCCCAGGTATAGCAGTGAGCCCCAGACAAGGCATTGTTTTGTTTGTTTGTTTGTTTTAAAGATTATTTATTTATTTGACAGAGAGAGACACAGCGAGAGAGGGAACACAAGCAGGGGGAGTGGGAGAGGGAGAAGCAGGTTTCCCGAGGAGCAGGGAGCCCGATGCGGGGCTCGATCCCAGGACCCTGGGACCATGACCTGAGCCGAAGGCAGACGCTTAACCGACTGAGCCACCCAGGCGCCCCCGCACAAGGCATTGTTACCCTGGAGCCAGGCTTGAGCAGGAAAGGAGGGAGAACCCTCAGCATGGTCCACGGTTTGACGACCTGGTAGGGTGTGCTAAAGGAAAAGTCTGGGCTTGCTGGCAAGCTCAGGAGCTGGGTGTATTGTTCAAGTTTTAGAATCTCAACTCCTCCAGTCCGGAAAGTTTTCTGAGTCCTGGAGATGAGGCAGGGTTTGTCATTGTGTCCCTGGTTTAGGTTCTGTGTCTGACATGCAGGCCTTTCTTCTCCAAGGAAAGGACCCCTTTTCCTTCTGAGTATAACCACTGGCACTGGAAGTCCATGGTATTTGATTCCTGTTTACCTCAAGGAAAGAGGTAAAGGGGGGCGCCTGGGTGACTCAGTCTGCCTTTGGCTCAGGTCATGATCCCGGAGTCCTGGGATTGAGTCCTTTGTTGGTCTACCTGCTCAGCGGGGAGCCTGCCCCTCTCTCTCCCGCTCCCTCTGCTTGTGTGCTCGCACTCTCTCTCTCTCTCTCAAGTAAATAAAATCTTAAAAAAAACAGAGAGAGAGAGATAAAGGGAGTTCTCTATAATTGATTGGAAGGCTCCAAAGCCCAAAGAAGGAAGAGGAGTGATGACCGACAGGTGTTGCTCAGCTCCTGGTACCCTTGGTTGTTATCAAAGTCATAGGAGACTGGGGAGAATCTTTGCCATGCACTGGGTCCTAAAATGCTCAATGACTTGCCAAGAGCCACATGGTGTTGGAGAACAGAGCTTTTCTTTTGGAAACCGGCAGTGTCTGGCCCTGGGTCTTGGTTTCCGCACCTGGCCAGGCTTCATCCTCCCTGTGTTTTCTCCCCTGCTTCTTGTACTGCAGGAGTCTGAGGGTGGCCTCTACATCTGCATGAACACATTCCTGGGCTTTGGGAAACAGTATGTGGAGAGACATTTCAACAAGACAGGCCAGCGAGTCTACCTGCACCTCCGGAGGACCCGGCGCCCGGTAGGGACAGGGCTGGGGCAGGGCCTGGGGATATTCAGGCGCAGGCCCCTGGGCTTCCATTTTGAATCTGTCTCTTCTGTTCTGACCTCCTATTGGCCTCAGTTTCCCTCTCTTAACCTATTTCTGTTGGTATCATTAGAACTCAGCCCCCGTGTTTTTTTAGCTCCATTCCCTTCTAAGATTAGCCCACTCTGTCCTGTCTGTCCTCCCCATTTGCTGATGCTGGCCCTTCCTGCGTCGTTGCAGAAAGAGGAGGACACCACTACAAGCACTGGAGACCCCCCCCGTAAGAAGCCCACCCGGCTGGCTATTGGTGAGCGCCATCACAGTCCTGTTCTTCCTGAGCTGGTCTTCCCCGCTCTTAGACGTTCTAGGAGAGCCCTAAAAGAATGGGCCTGATCAGTGGCCCACAGTGAGATGCTGTGTCAGAGGAGGGACATTTACCGGGGGTGGTTGTCCTACCCTCCCTCCTCTTCCCTGTTTCACCAGGCATGGAAGGCGGGTTTGACCTCAGCGAGGAGAAGTTTGAATATGATGAGGATGTGAAGATTGTTATTTTGCCGGATTACCTGGAGATTGCCCGGGATGGGTTGGGGGGACTGCCTGACATCGTCAGAGATCGGGTACGAATACTTTCCCACCCTACCAGGGTCTCTAGGGCAAGCGGGGCCTGAGCAGTGATGTCTTGGGCAAGCCCCGAGGGAGCTGGAGACTGAGGGGCTAGAGGGGCAGGGGAGGAGGGAGGGCTGGGTACCGTCTCTGACCCTCTGCTCCCCCCAGGTGACCAGTGCGGTGGAGGCCCTGCTGTCGGCTGACTCGGCCTTCCGCAAGCAGGAGGTGCAGGCCTGGGATGGGGAAGTACGGCAGGTGTCTAAGCATGCCTTCAACCTCAAGCAGCTGGACAACCCTGCTCGAATCCCTCCCTGGTGAGGCCTGGCCCTTCCACCTTGGGGCACAAGCCCCAGAACAGGGGGTTCTGGTGGGGAGAGGGTCAGGAGGGGGACTGGGGGAGATGAACTCAGCAAAGGGATGTCTAGGGGAGAGGAGAAGAGAGCGCTCTTGGACTGGCAGGGGGCCAATCCCATGACCCCTGACCCCTATCTCAGCTGACTTTCTTCTCCCTGGGTTAGTGGCTGGAAGTGTTCCAAGTGTGACATGAGAGAGAACCTGTGGCTCAACCTGACAGATGGCTCCATTCTCTGCGGCCGACGCTACTTCGATGGCAGTGGGGGCAACAACCATGCTGTGGAGCATTACAGGGAGACGGGCTACCCGTTAGCTGTCAAGCTGGGCACCATCACACCCGATGGAGCTGGTACTCCCTCCCCCTCCCCTCCCCCAGCTCCCTCCATGCTGAAGTGCGTCTGAACTGTTACTCATTGTATATGACACAAATAACACGTCAATACGTTCTCTTGATAAACAATGAAAATACCGCAGATGAGACTAAATCTTCAGTTTACCCCCCAAACCCAGTCCCTTTCTTAGAGGTTACCAGCATTATCTGTTTAGCAAGTATCCTTCCAAACCCACCTGACCGTAGCACCTTACCCTGCGTGGTAGAGTCACAGGTAACTCTAGCCCTCGTGCTCTTTCACCCCATCTTCCCAGCCAGCCAGTCTCCGGAGGGCCCGTGACTTCACTGCTACTCAGGGCAGCCCAGGGGGTTACCTTTACCGGCCCATCCTTCTGTCCCACCAGTGCCCCTTCGGGGCAGGGAGTGCGATTTGGTGGCCAGGCCCGGCCAGAGCCACCCCTTCTCACCCTGCTCCTGCCTCCTGCCCTAGACGTGTATTCTTATGACGAGGACGACATGGTCCTGGACCCCAACCTGGCTGAGCACCTGTCCCACTTCGGCATCGACATGTTAAAGATGCAGAAGGTGAGGTCCCCTCCAGCTTCAGATTCTCCTCATCCCTGCCCACTGGGCCCTTCCCGGCCTGAGGCTGAAGCAGTGCGTCCACGGCAGCTGCCACAGTTATCCCAGTCCCCAAGACATTTGCTCTTCCTTTGAAAAACCTTCTAGAATCATTCATTCATTCGTTGAATACTACTGAGTACCTACTATGTGCTAGTCACTGTGTGACTAAGACAAAGTACTTACATTCTAGATGGAAAGGCAGACATTTATCATGTGCTCAGGCAAACGCGTGAATTAACCACAAACCGATGGGTGCTGTGAGAGAGACATAGAGGGGCGCCTGGGTGGCTCAGTGGGTTAAGCGTCTGACTCTTGATCTCAGCTCAGGTCTCGATGTCAGAGTTGTGAGTTCAAGCCCCGTGTTGGGCTCCACGCCCAGCGTGGAGCCTACTCGATAAAAAAAAAAAAGAGACAGAGACAGGTGTTGCAGAAGTGGTATACAGCCGGAGGACCTGGCCAGTCGAGGGGATGGAGGAAGCGATGCTTGAGTGCAGAGCTGAGGGGTGAGAAGGAATGGAAAAAACACTTCAAGCAGAGGGACTCGCATTCATTTCTTCCTGCCACCAGAGCGGAGGCCTGATGGCTCACAGGCCTCGGGGACAATCCCTCGTGGCCTTCTGGAACTGGGACTGGGGATATCCAGTGTGTCTCCCATGTGAGAGTCCATAACTGAACACATTCGAAGCTCCAGCTGGGGACTGTCCTGGACCCTGTGAGGGATCAGTGTGAAAAATCCAGGACTGAGTTTCCCACTGTGTCTGAAGTGCCCCTTCCCTTGCAGACGGACAAGACGATGACAGAGCTGGAGATCGATATGAACCAGCGGATTGGCGAATGGGAGCTGATCCAGGAGTCAGGTGTGCCACTGAAGCCCCTGTTCGGGCCTGGCTACACGGGCATCCGGAACCTGGGTAACAGCTGCTACCTCAACTCGGTGGTCCAGGTGCTCTTCAGCATCCCCGACTTCCAGAGGAAGTGAGTGGCACCCCCTCCCAGTGACTGGACCCCTGACCCCGCCGCTCTGCCGGTCGCTGGCCTCTAGGCACAGTCCTCCCTCAGCCACTGTCAGGACTTCTGTGTTCTGGCACAGTCTTCGTTCCCGTGACGCTGTGGCTGGCGTACCCCCATCAGTTAGAGCAGCCCTGTTCCCCGGCCCCACGGGCCCCAGAGAGGGCAGAACACCGAACCCCAGGGCGCTCCCTGGCCTCCTGACTGACTCAGAGGGAAGGAGGTGCTCTTCACTTCAGGCCAGTGACAGCAGATGAGGACCTACCATGGCCATGTAGCACTTGCGGGGGAGGGGAGGGCCTGGGACACCAGGAGAGAAAAGGCCCATTCTGAGCAGAAAGGAGTCTGCCTTCTAACTGAGAAGGACTCCATGCATACGTGGAAACTTAACAACGTGTTGACCTGTTCCGTCCCATAGAGTGGGAACTGTCCTTACCCTTCTCCCAGGCTGCCTTCTCCCCTCCCCTGGCTCGGTCCTGGGAAGGAGGCCGGGAAAGAAGGCAGCGGAGTGCACCACATGCTGGCATAGTTGAGAAGGGGAGGAAGGACAGGTTGCTGGGAAGACATGGGACTCCGTGGTTGAACCACGTAACTCCCCACTCTGGAGGGAGCCTGTTCCCTGAGCAAGTGGATAATACTCCCTCCCCTTTCCCTTGGAGCCCATGCCATTGTGCCTTCAATTATGCTTCCCTTGGCTCTTAGGTATGTGGATAAGCTGGAGAAGATCTTCCAGAATGCCCCGACGGACCCTACCCAGGACTTCAGCACCCAGGTGTATGTAGCCAGGTCCCGTGTACAAAGGTTCTCGAGAGCCTCGCAGCCCGTACGCCTTCTGTCCTCCATGATCGCCTGGAGTGGGCAGCAGCGTGGGATGTTTGCCTCGGGCCATGCTGTCTGCCTTGAGTTGGGCTCCTGGGGACTCTGCAGTTTTTCACATTGTAGAGGGTTGCCTAAGGGCTGTAAGCAGGGCTTGAGTTGGGGCGGAAAAGGCCCAGAGAGAGGGCAGACGATCATTAGTGGGCTGAAGCTAAATAGTTCTCTTGGATGTTAACGCAGGGCCAAACTGGGCCATGGCCTGCTCTCGGGAGAATATTCCAAGCCAGCACCGGAATCAGGCGATGGGGAGCAGGTGTCAGAACAGAAGGTGAGTCTGGGACGCTATCCCTTTCAGGCTCTGGAATTAAGGGGAGACAGGTCTGGGAGATGTCTAAACAAGGCCCCTTGGTGGCCTCTTGAGCCCCAGCTAAATCGCTGCCCTGGCTCTCTGCCTAGGAAGTTCAAGATGGCATTGCCCCTCGGATGTTCAAGGCCCTCATCGGCAAGGGTCACCCTGAGTTCTCCACCAACCGGCAGCAGGATGCCCAAGAGTTCTTTCTTCACCTCATCAACATGGTGGAGGTAAGGGCTGGGCAGACGGCAAGGAGGCACTCCGCACTCCCTCCATCTGTCTGCTGCTCTCACCCTTCTCCCCCCTGCCCGTTCTGTCCGGTCAGCCCCAACCAGCCCCGCCCCTGGGCCCCGGGCGTCTGCGTGCACTGGGCCTTCCCTGAGGAGAAAGCTAAGCAGTGATCCTTATACCTGATGGGCTTGCAGCCGAATGAAGGGTACACGCAGAGCAAATGAGATGAAGATGCTTATTGCCTGTAAAGAAAAACACCAACACGTTCCCCCACGGTCTCCCAGTGCCATGATGGGGCTGGGAGGGGAAGTTGATTAGGGAAGGATCTACTCTTGCACCCGCGTGCCTCCTAGGGGCAGACTCCCTTCCGCTCCTCTCTCTCCCTGACCCCCCTAGTGGCCCTTTCAGGCCCCCATCCCCTTTCCTGGCCGCGCCGACCTCCCCACACTGCCTCTTTCCTATAGAGGAATTGTCGGAGCTCTGAAAACCCTAACGAGGTGTTCCGCTTCTTGGTGGAGGAAAAGATCAAGTGCCTGGCCACAGAGAAGGTGAAGTACACCCAGCGAGTGGACTACATCATGCAGCTGCCTGTGCGCATGGACGCGGCCCTTAACAAAGGCAGGTTGCTCTCGGCCTGGGTGCAGGGGGACTGTGGGGCCTAGGCGGGGTGCTAGGACACCTTATGGGAGCAGAGCCCACGGTGTGCCCTGCTCCCCCAGCCAGAGGTCTGGAGCAGGGGCCATCTCGGGGAGGTAGGGTCACCCTTGCTTGTCAGCGCTGTGCTGAGGATGAGAGGCAAGATCGTACATACCTGTGTCACGGGGGTTTGAGGTGGGGGCAGCTGACTTGGTCACGGCCATCGGGCCAGCCTGGCAAGGCTAAGGAGGGCAAGAGGCAGTGGCCTCTGAAGGCCTCACCCACCAATTCTGCCACCAGAGGAGCTTCTGGAGTATGAGGAGAAGAGGCGGCAAGCCGAGGAGGAGAAGTTACCACCACCGGAGCTGGTCCGGGCCCAGGTGCCCTTCAGCTCCTGCCTGGAGGCCTATGGGGCCCCGGAGCAGGTGGACGACTTCTGGAGCACGGCCCTGCAGGCCAAATCAGTAGCTGTCAAGTAAGTCCTGTTGGTCTGCGCCTCAGGCTTCGGGCCACTCTCAGGGTGACCCCAAAGATACTCTCTGCCTCGTTCTCAGTCTTTCGGCCCTTCTCAGGGCCGTGTCCGTTGGGGCTGCTCATCATCTGGCCCCAAGGCAAGGGAGAGTTCCCAGCAGCAGTCGACGTGGATGATTGCCACATTCCCTTGTCCTGCCCCGATCACTCCATCTTCTCCTGTGGGACAGGGTCACGTTTTCGTGCAGCTTCTGTCCACTCGTGCCCTCAATCTTGGCAAGAGCAAAGGCACAGTCTCCGTTTTGGACAGAATTTGGATTTCTAGCAAACAGCCTGAGTTTGGGCCTCATCCTGTCGTTGGCATAAGCTTGAGATCTGAAAGAATGCTTTGGTCTCAAGGAATTTCAGCCATTTCCCCTCCTCACCCCCCCCTTTGACAGGCCCCTGGCTTCTGCCGCTCCTTGTCTGCAGATGCTCTGATGCCTGCCCAGGGCAAGATAAGAATATGGAGTATCTTCTGGGCTATCAGGTCTTCTACCCACGAGAGGCTGAACCCCAGGGTGGGGGTCTCAGGAGAGGAGAACTGTGGGATTCTCTGGGTACCAGGACATTCTCTCTTCCCTAGGACCACACGATTTGCCTCTTTCCCTGACTACCTGGTCATCCAGATCAAGAAGTTCACCTTCGGCTTAGACTGGGTGCCCAAGAAACTGGGTATGGTGGCTGGGATGAGTGAGGGAGGTTATGCAGAAAATGCGAGAAAAAGAAGGGGCCTTACCGTGTGTAAACTAGTGATTCTCCACCTTTCCTGCAAAGGAGGGAAACATAACCCTAAATGTTTCAAAATGAGCCGAGTTTGAAAAGCACGGACTAAAAATATGAAGACACTTGATTTTACAGTGATGATTACAACCAAAAGCGGTTTTCATAGTTTTACTTTTGTACTTGGTAAAAGGTTCTCATTTAGATAATCTTGAAACGGTTCTCGTGAGTCTTACAGCCCCTGATGACTTTGAGAACTCCTGATTTCACTTCGTGTCCTAGATAAGTCGAGACCCACAGAGGTATGAGATCATTGTGTTGTACAAGTTGGAGGCCCCCGTCCTTGTCCGTAGCGCACCTGAGGCAGATCTAGGACTAGAATCCAGGCCTCCTGATTCCCAGGCCCACCATTACATTACACGGGGACCCCTGCAGTTGGTACCGCTCTGAGCAGCTCCTTATTCCAGAGCAGTGCCAAGGTGTGGGGCAGGGCCTTGAGGATCCCCGAGTGCTTTCTCAGGGAAGGCCCCAGGGAGCTGGGGAGGTGACCCTTTTCCCACCGTTCCAATTACAGATGTGTCCATTGAGATGCCAGAGGAGCTAGACATCTCCCAGTTGAGGGGTACAGGGCTGCAGCCTGGGGAGGAGGAGCTGCCTGACATTGCCCCACCCCTCGTCACTCCGGATGAGCCCAAAGGTAGCCTTGGTTTCTATGGCAACGAAGACGAAGACTCCTTCTGCTCCCCTCACTTCTCCTCTCCAACATGTTAGTGACTCTTCTTCCTGCCTGTCTCTCTCCTTTGCTGATGGGGGTCTTCTCTGCCTGCCTCCCCTTGACCCTGTCCTTCGTGTTTCTCCTGTCCTCCCTTTCAAATTTCCCCTGCCCTCTTCTGATGGACGTGAGGGCTGACGAGGGCGCTCCCAGCCACATTCTCTGTGTGGATGGCCGTAGCCCTGGCCGCTTGCTTCTCTGCCCTTGTCACCTCGGCGCGTGGGGGTGGGGAGAGGCAGCATACTCCAGAAACGGGGCCCATTCTGTGAGAATGGGCGAGGAGGGGATCCACGGGAGAGCTTTAGCCTCAGTTCTGTGTCTGTAGTCCTGCGGCCCCCACATGATGGCGTGCCGCCATTTTAGTTCTGGAGCAAGGTGCCAGGCCTTGGAAAGAAAATGCATGGAACCGGGGTTGGGGGGATGGTGTTGGGAGAGGGCCAGAGGGCTGGACCGTGGGAGGCAGGAGGAGCAGATAGTGGCCCAAGGAGTCAGGTCACTGTGCCCTCACTTCTCCCCCCACAGCACCCATGTTGGACGAATCGGTCATCATCCAGCTGGTGGAGATGGGCTTCCCTATGGATGCCTGCCGCAAGGCTGTCTACTACACGGGCAACAGTGGGGCTGAGGCCGCCATGAACTGGGTCATGTCACACATGGACGACCCAGGTAGGCCGGGGTGGGCGGCAGGGTGGAACAGGGCCCCTGTCCTCCCCCACACACACTTCAATCCCTTCACCCCCGCAGATTTTGCAAACCCCCTCATCCTGCCTGGCTCCAGCGGGCCTGGCTCCACGAGTGCAGCAGCTGACCCCCCACCGGAGGACTGCGTGAGCACCATCGTTTCCATGGGCTTCTCCCGGGACCAGGCCCTGAAAGCTCTTCGGGCCACGGTATGGGCTGCCCCTGGCTGAGGACCGGGGGCTGGTGGGAAAGAACCAGGTGGGGTGAGGTTCCATCCTTTGTGAGCCAGACCAAGGACCACTGGTGTGGGACGGCCGAGGCTTGGGCTCCACCCTTTCGTGGCTGTGCGGAAGGAGGGGAGGCCTTCACCGGTGGTCTTCCTGGCCCTGAACTTGTTGGAAAGAGTAACGCTTCCCTCCTCTCCAAGAACAATAGTTTAGAAAGGGCCGTGGACTGGATCTTCAGTCACATTGATGACCTGGATGCAGAAGCCGCCATGGACATCTCGGAGGGCCGCTCAGCTGCCGACTCCATCTCCGAGTCTGTGCCAGTAGGACCTAAAGTCCGGGATGGGCCTGGAAGTGAGTGTCCCTGGGAAACAGGATGGGCCGGCGGAATCTAGCCGGTCTGCTACCAGCTCCTCATTCCAAAGCAGCTCTGCTTCCCTCAGGGGGCAGAGGGGGCAGGAGCTTCTTTCCACTGACATGGCTTCGGAAGGCGGGCTTCTAGGAGGCCGAGACAGACTTGTGACCCAGTTGCTGCCCCCCGGTCCCTGAGTTTGGGCTGTTAGATGCATCTTTGGGCTGGCGCTCAGGGACCCCTCTCTTTGTCTCCTCTAGAGTATCAGCTCTTTGCCTTCATCAGTCACATGGGCACCTCTACCATGTGTGGTCACTACGTCTGCCACATCAAGAAGGAAGGCAGGTGAGGGGCTGGCAGGGTACATCCTGAACCGAGGCGTGCTAGTGGGGATGAGTGGGGGCATCCTGGGAGTCCTTAGAATATTTGCGGGAGAAGGTAAAGGCCTGCTGGATGGGGGGGGCGTAGAGACAGCAGAAAGTGATAGAATGCCTGACAGCAGGGATCGGCAGACGACAGACAGCCCAAGGCCACCTGCTTTTCTAAGTAAAGTTTTAATGAGCATAACCACACTTACTCACGTATGTATCGTCCGTGGCTGTTTTCATGCTGCAACAGGAAAGTTGAGTAATTGTGTCAGAGACCGGATGGCCTGCAAAACCTAAACTCCTTACTGTCTGGCCCTTTCCAGAAAACGTTTGCAGACCGGGGTCTGACAGGAACGGGCGGGGGTGGCCGTAGCGGGACTGGAGGATTTGAAGACTCGAGCAGGGAATGGGATTGGGGTGCTCCCTTCAGGCAGGTAGCAGCTAGCCTGTCGATGTGGGGGCCCAGGCTGAGAACGTTGGGAACCTTCGCGCCGGAATCACTGGGATCAACTCCAGGGGCTATGTCAGAGACTTAAGGTGATGCAAAGTGGACGCCCAGTCTGTTCTTCCTTCTCCACCCTCCCCCTCCCCTCTTCCCCAGATGGGTGATCTACAATGACCAGAAAGTGTGTGCCTCTGAGAAGCCACCTAAGGACCTGGGCTACATCTACTTCTACCAGAGAGTGGCCAGCTAAGAGCCTGCCCTGACCCCTTACCACTGAGGACAGGGGACGGACCATCTGGCATGAGGGATAGGGGCTGAGGGATGGACTTCAGCCACCCGCTCCCCTGCTCTGTACCTTTTTTCTTTTTGTCCTCAGCAGCAGGGAAGAAGCTAGAGGCCATGGGAAAATGGCCAAGCAAAGCGGGGGACACTCGAGAGACTTTGGGGATAGAGCAGGAAGGGGATGGGAGGGGCCGGCCACCTGTCTGTGAGGAGACTTTGTTGCTTTCCCTGCCCCTTGAACCCACAGTGCTCAGCTTCTCTGTGTAATCCTGCCGGCCCCTGGTGTGGAGGGGGGCTTGTTTGTGTGTGCGTGTGGGTTTAGCTTCGTGCAGCCTCTTCCACAGGACGGGGCGTCCGGGCCTCCCCTCCCTCTTTGTGTTTGCTCCCTGTGTGGTCAGGCAAGGAGGGCTGTGAGGGAAACGGGGATCCCCCTCGCCCTCCGGCCTGTCTTTCCCCCACCCTGTCTCTTCCCTGCCCTTCTCTGGAAAATGCCAAAATACACGATGTGAATAAAAGTACAATGGCTAAGTCGTGTCCTGTTTGGGACCTTGAGAGAGACTGATCTTGCCTGGGGCTAGCAGGAGAGCCGCCTCTGCCCCTTGCCCCCCTCTGCCCCCTCCCTGGGCAGTTCTCTACTTTCACTAGTTGTAGAGCTCTTGGGAAATGGGCTGTGAGATGAGGTGGGGCCAGCACTGGGGCAGTAGAAAAAAGCTGAAGGGTGGGGGCTGTCAGACCAGGGGCAGTGGAGTGGGGTGACACAAAGATGAGGGTGGAGAACTCTGTCTTCCCTCCAGCAGTCGCCCCGGAGGGGTCCCAAGTGGGTATTTCCCAACTGTCTCAGGTCCCCTAGGCCCTGCAGCCACCGTGTCGGTGAGCCAGCTGGAGCAGAGAGTGGGACTTCCCGGGCGGGGTGGGCGTGCGGGGGCTCCGTGCGGGCCGCCCCTCCCGCTCGGAACCCTGCTACCGGCCCCGTAACTGTGGGACTGCCCTCCCCCGGGTAGGTCAGAGGTGCCCGCCCAGCGATCGGGGATGCAGCTACTCCGACGGGGGGAAGGGAGGTCCTTTTCTCAGTTGGAGATGGATGCCCCCTCAGAGCTCCCTCGGCCCCGGCCAGCAGTGCCATCTCAGGCCAAGCAATCGGAGCCCAAGCTCCCCTTGGAAGCACCCCTGGCCCTCTGGGGGGCTGTGGTCGTGAAGTGGGGCTCCCCTGAGTGCGGGTTCTCGCCCCCTCCCAAAAGCCAGGCAATGGGGCCGAAGCGCCTGAGCCCCCGGACGCCCCTGGAACGTTGCTACAATCGGGGGGGTCACGTCAGAGCATTGCGGCGGCGGGCGGCGGGCGGCGGGCGGCGGGCGGCGGGCGGCGGGCGGCGGGCGGAGGGCGGCGGGCGGAGGGCGGCGGGCGGCGGGCGGCGGGCGGCGGGCGGCGCTTCCAGGCGCGGGGCCGGGCTAACCATGGCCAAGGGCGGGGAGGAGGCGGAGTTCCGCCTCACGGCGCTCTACATAAGCGGCCAGTGGAAGCGGCTGCGCGGTGCATCTGACCTTCAGTGTGTCGGCTCCAACGCCATGGCGCCCTCCAGGAAGTTCTTCGTCGGGGGGAACTGGAAGATGAACGGGCGGAAGAAGAACCTGGGGGAACTCATCACCACTCTGAACGCGGCCAAGGTGCCGGCGGACACCGGTAAGCCCTCGCGGGGCCGGGGCCGGGGCCGCGGCCGGGGGTGGGGGGAGGTCGGGCGTGGCGGCGCCCTCTCCCGAGCGGGTGTCCGCGCGGACCTGGATGCAGGGCTGGGCACGAGGGCTGCTGGGGTTCGGGACTTTGACCCCGCCGCGCCGGGGCCTCGCAGCCGCAATACCGGGGGTGTGTCGAGGTGGGGGGGAAGGCGGGGCCGCATGTAATGGTGCTCTCCGACCGTGAGGCGGGAGAGGATTTCTTCGGTCACCGTGGGCGAAGATGGCCCCGGGGCATGGACCGGGGCCGCACCCGACAGGAGCCGGGCATGGGAGCGGAGCCCCTGCGGACGATCACTGGAGGCTGGCGACAGCCCCGGCGTGTGGGGGAGGAGGCTGATCCTGCGTGCGGGGATCCAGCCACCTGCCCCCTCGGCCGTCTGCTCCGTGCGCTGCCGCACGTAGCCCGCGACTCCTCCCCGCGCCTCGCTGGGCGGGCCGACTCCCCGAGCCCGGCGGCAGTGGCCTCCTGAGCTCCCCGGCTCTATCCTTCACCCTCACCGGCCCAGATGGCGCCTGCCTTCCGACGAAGGGGCTGAGCAGGTGTCAAACAAGATGGTCTATTGGGGAGTGAGGAGCGATCCTACAGCCTTCTGCAGGCTGGAAACGGGAAAGCGCAAGGCCTCCTTGAGCTAGTCAGCTCCCTGCCACCCACAGGCAAAGAGTGCTGTCCTCGGCCCTTAATCCTCCCACCCACCTAAATCACAGAAACACCGGCCTGATCCAAAGAGGCCCTGGTTTATTCCCCCCGAGACCCCAATACAAACCCCAGGAGTTGGCTCTTTCTGCTTTTGCTAAAAATCCTTGCCTGGGGGTGGTAGGAATGGGCTATTTTAGAAGGGAGGTGTTGGCTCCAAGAGAATGCTGAGTCTAGGAGGTGCCCAGGCCCAGAATAGCCTGGGGAAATCAGAACCACAGCTGTTAAAGAGCAGAGGGCAGGGCGAGGGCCATGGCCTCCCAGGGACACCTGGAAGGCTCAAGGAGTTGGGTACAGGCCCAGCCTGGGCTGGGAAGTGGACAAAGATGATCTTGCTGGAGTGAAAAGGGGTGGAAGGCAGAACTGAGAAATCAGGTGAAGGTGAGGGGACCCCAGAACACTGGAGGGAGTCTGGAGAATGGCTTCCTTGTGACCCCATGCCCTTGTGCCATCATGTCTCCTCTCCAGAAGTGGTTTGTGCACCCCCTACCGCCTACATCGACTTTGCCCGGCAGAAGCTGGATGCCAAGATTGCTGTGGCCGCTCAGAACTGCTACAAAGTGACGAATGGGGCCTTTACTGGGGAGATCAGGTGAGATGCAGGCAGGAGGGGCGCGCCTGGGGACCCTGCCCTCACTTCCCTCATTGAAGGGAAAGCCACAGGGTGGGCTCTCTGCTGAAGCCTGGCTTTCTCTCTTCCTTTAGCCCTGGCATGATCAAAGACTGTGGAGCCACATGGGTAGTCCTGGGGCACTCGGAAAGAAGGCATGTCTTTGGAGAGTCAGATGAGGTTAGTAACCAGGAGGGGAGGTAAATGCTGCCTTACTCCAAGAGGGGTGGCTCACCAAATCTGTTCCTCCACAGCTGATTGGACAGAAAGTGGCCCATGCCCTGGCAGAGGGGCTTGGAGTAATCGCCTGCATTGGGGAGAAGCTAGATGAGAGGGAAGCTGGCATCACTGAGAAGGTTGTTTTCGAGCAAACCAAGGTCATCGCAGGTAACTCTGGAGAAGGGGACCTTTGAGCCTGGCCAGGGCTACGGGGGCACAGAGGGTGGGGTCAGATGCCCCATCCTGTGCTGATACAGGAAAGGAAGGGGAAGGGGAGGACCCTTGCATCCTTCATATCACTTCTGTTCCTGCCCAGATGCTATAGATGCCGCTTGGAGTTCCTCCCACAGCCACCAGGGGGCATCAGGCCACCATCATTCTTCATTCCCTGGGCAACGGGCTGGAGAGCTCCTTCCTGTTCACCCTTCTTCTGTGATCTGTCCCACAGATAACGTGAAGGACTGGAGCAAGGTTGTCCTGGCCTATGAGCCTGTATGGGCCATTGGGACCGGCAAGACTGCAACACCCCAACAGGTAACTGAGCCCAGGAGCTCTGCCTCTCCCCTACCTGCCTCGGTAGGACTGGACTGCAACAGAGATCATCTGAGCCAACCCCTAATTTTAAAGACAGGAGCCCCCAAGGCACCTGTCTGGCTCAGTAGGTAGAGCATGTGACTCTTGATCTTGGGGTCGGGAGTCCGAGCCCCATGTTGGGTGTAGAGATTACTTTAAAATAAAAAATAAAATATCTAAAAATAATAATAATATAGACCAGAACCCCCAGTCCCAGAGAAGGAGAGTGACTTGTCCAAGGACATCCATTCCAGGGTCTGGATGGGACTGGGGCTATGGTATTCTGACTCAGATCTCAGGGTTCTTGCCCCAAAACCACACTGCCTCTCTTCACTGGGGCCTAGCGTCTTTTAGCCTTTGAGTGAGAGAGGCAGGAAAAGGCTTACTTCATCTGGCTTCTTGTTCTAGGCCCAGGAAGTACACGAAAAGCTCCGGGGATGGCTTAAATCCAACGTCTCTGACGCGGTGGCTCAGAGCACCCGTATCATTTATGGAGGTAAGTGGGTTTGGCTCCCGCCTGAGATAGGGGTGCACTCGGCCCTCCTGTACCATCCCTGCCGATTTCCTCTGTCTTCTCCCTTACCAGGTTCTGTGACTGGAGCAACCTGCAAAGAGCTGGCAAGCCAGCCTGATGTGGATGGCTTCCTTGTGGGCGGGGCCTCTCTCAAGCCCGAGTTTGTGGATATCATCAATGCCAAACAATAAGCCCGTCCATCTCTCCTTTTCTTCCTAAGCCAGGGACTAGGTAGCTCAGGAGCTCAGTAACTGTGCTCCCCCCCACCCCCCACCCCGCACATGCTTCTGATGGTGTCACCTGCCCCCTTTGTGGCCAGAGTATACGTCTTCCTCACTGTTTACACCTTGCCCCGTAATGGCTGGGACCAGGCCCATCCCTTCTCCACAGAACTGTAATGGTCGGAACGAAACGTCACCGAGGTGGCTTCTCCGTGGCTGAGAGGCAGAAGGGGTGGAATTTGCTCGTGGGCCCCCTCAGCGTCCCCAGTGAGGGCAGGAGAGAGAAGCCATCCTCCTCTCCCATCTCACTCCCTGAGGCCGGGGGCTGAGAGAAAGCCCTGTCCTCCCCTCAGAGGCCAGAGGGGCTGCTCTCTCTCTCCCATGGTGCCAACGCCCATGTGTGTTGTGTGTGTGAGCAATCCCGCGTGCGGGGGGAAATAAACACCTGGCACTGAGCCTTGTGACGTGTCCTTCTTCACTGTACTTGCCTATACCCTCTTTTTCCTTTTTGAGGCAGCCCCAGGACACTTGCACAGAGAAACACCACAAACAGGTTTCTACAACAGCACATCTCTTACTGTTTTTACTTGAAAAAATGTCTTGCGTACCAGGCGGCCATAGTCTCGAACAGTGGCTCCCTTCTGTCCTTCCCCCCCCCCCCCCCCCCGCCCCCGGCTCTGGGTGGCTCTGGGGCTCTTGGATCCTCAGAGCCTGGGTTGGGGTAGGGGCCCAGCCTCACCTCCCCCTTGCCTCACTGGCTTTAAGCAGCTGGTCTAGGCCAGCAGTGCCTCCTCCCCGCCCCCCAGGGGAGGGGCAGCCTTGAGGCCCCAGCGCAATCTGTGTTCACAGGACTCACTGGTAGAGCAGGTAGCGCTTCATGGCAGGGGGCAAGGGAAGAGCAGATACCTGGCCAAGCCGGGTATCCCCCAGGGCGTGGCGCACACACAGGCGGCTCAGGTGCAGAAGGGAGTGTGGCTCCGCTGGGGGAGAGAAGGGAGGGGAAGATGAGTTGGGATGCAGCCACCAGTCAGACCTCCTCAAACCACAGGGTCCTGCCCAAGTTCCCTTCTGCTTTCCTGCTCTTGAGTCTTGGTTGAGAGGGAGATCTAAGGCACCCTGAAGTTCTGCACCTGTTCTTGCAGTGGGAGGCAGCACAGATTTCACACATCCCCAGTCCGCTGGGGGTGAAGCTCTAGCTAAGGCTCCCCACTAAGCAACAGGCCAAGGAAGCTTGGACTGTGGTGAAGCTAGTCCAGGCTTTGATTCCACAGAGCCTTGGAGCTGGGGGCTGATGAGGTGAAAGGAATGATGGTGCTCCTTCACTCTAGAATAGCTCACCACGGAGGGGAGGAGAGGTATCCACCCTCTGCTGAAGACTGCAACTGCAGGGCGCAGTGAAGTTCCATCAGTCCCAAGCCCTGGCCCCATCCTTTTTAGAGGAGGCCCCACCCGAAGGCCCTGCCTCCTTGCCTGCTCTCCTTCCAGATGCCCAGGGCTTCAAAGGCCCCTTCCTGGGGTCTGAGGACGGAAGTAGCACAGGCAGGTCAGAGCCCAGGGGATCTGGTCCACACCCTGGGTGCTTGGCACTGCCCATCCTCTGCCTACACCTTGCCCAGTACCCGTTTAACCCTGTGCACCTCTTGCTCCAGGAGCTGATACCGGCTGTAAAAGCCCTCATCCCTGGAGTGCCTCCCTCTAAGTAGCAAATGGCTTTTCCGAGCCTCACTTTCATCGCTACTGCTGCTGGGAAGATAGTTAAGTAACAGCTGTGAAGCCCTTTCGCCGTTCCCCCGCACTGAATAGAAGTAGGCAGGTGAGCTGAAGGCCCATTCCCTCTGCTCTTACAAGGTGTCGAGCGAGCTTCCATCCCAAACCACAGCCACCAGTAACAGAACACTCTCCCCACACCTGCCCCACGGCTCACCTCTCCTTCCGCCCAGGTAGCTGATGCGGACCTGGCACTGGCCCCAGACAGCGCTTACTGCCGGATACAGGGTCCTGCCCTTCAGTCCGCGGAAGGCAGGCCCCAGGTAGGTGCCCCCAATAGCGTAGCCCAGAGTTCCCTCCTCCATGTCCAGAACCACCAGCAGCCTCTCCGGCACCTCCAGCTGCTCACCATGAGGTCTGGCTGGATACTGGGGGGCCCCGGGCCCCTTGCTCTGATGATACAGCTTCCCCCGCCCAATGTCCCAGCCCCACGACTCGCTGTTGCTGCCCAGCAGCGCCGCATAGTGGTCAGCCTGCAGCGGGGCGAGGGCCGTGGCCACGCCCACCACGGCGTGGGTACCCCTCTGTTCCCGGGGCCAGCTGATCTCCCAGGCGTGCAGGCCCCTCGAGTAGCCTTTCTTACCCCGGGCCCCGTCAGTGCTCTGGGCCACGGGCCGCCGCTCAAAGCATAACCCCCCTTCCTTGACCTCGATGTTCTCTGAGCAGTCCTTGGGGTTCCAGCCATGCCGCTGTTGGGCTCCCACATCAGGACGGGGAGCAGACAGTAGCTCCTCCAAGCCCTCGGGACAAGAGAGGTCAGGGTACAGGGTCTGTGGGGTGGGGGTGCTGCTGCTGCCCCCTGCCAGGGCCGTCTGGCCCATGGAGGTGAGGAGCCGGAGGAATCCCCGAGTCTTGCTGGGGCGCCTCTCTTCTCAAAGTTGAGCTCCGCCTCGGGATTGACCTAGAGAGGAGTTGGGAGAAAAGAGGGTTTCAAGTGCGGGATCCTGGCGGGGGCTCCTCGCCCAGGCGCCCCCATCCTTTCACGCATGTTTGCCCACCACTTCTCCCCTCCCCTCCCTCTTGGCTCCCCGAAAGCTCTTAGGCCCATCACCTTGCCCTCAACCATCTGTCCCGGTCTCCCGAGACTCTCACGAGTTCGCCCCCTTTGGACCTCTCCAGGGCCATCCCCTTTCCCCACCCCGTGCCCCGTCACCGCTCCCGAACCTCGCTTGGCTTCCCAGACCCGGAGGTCACCGGCCCTCAGCAGGAGCTCAGCCGAAGGTAGCCGAGCCGCGCTGGGCGCAGACTGCCGGCAGCTTCCGCCTCCAGCACCTCCCCCGGTCTCGCCCCGCCCCAACGGGGGCCCACCGGGGCGGTTAACCCTCTCGTCGCCGCCCCAGGTCGCGCCCCGCCCCGTGGCCACCGCCCCTGGGGCTCCTCGCGGGCGGTTAACACCCCAGTCGGATCGCTGCTGTGGAGGGCACGCCCCGCCCCGAAGACCGGCCCCCCTAGACCCCATTCCGGGACGGTTAACCTGTGGCCCCCGCCCCGAGGCCCCAGCCCCGCCAGGGAGGCCCTCCCGGCTGGTTAACCCTTCTTGACCGCCACGGAGTCTGCACCGGGCTGTTGAGTCTCAGAATGAACTCTTTGATAGTATCACCTCTTTGGGATCCCAGGAAGTGTGTTCTCCATCGTCAAGACCTTTGAGCCGCTTGGGCAACCCACCCGTGAGGTCCTAGACGAAGGGCATGGGGTCAAGGAGGGGCTTCCACTGTGCTGAAATCTATCTCTATGTCCCTTTGATTCTGGGTGACTGTTTCTGGACTGGTCTCTTTCTGCCCCACTTGCGAGTCGGTCTGTTGTATGCCTGAGGTTCTGAACTCTGTTTTCAGAGGTAGATGTCCTGAGGCTCCATGCTGTGCTAGTCTTCATCCTGGATGTCAGTCCATTCCTGAGCCGTTGGTCTCATATGGTAGAGTACAGTGGTTAAGACTCTGGTTGTGAGTTAAGCTCTATGACCTTGGGGGAGGGTTCGACAAACTTCTCTAAACCTGCTTTCTCTCTTTTTTTTTTTACGAGTTATTTATTTATTTTAGAGAGAGACGGGGAGAGGGGCAGAGGGTGAGGGAGAGAACCTTAAGCAGACTCCCTGCTGAGCACCGACACCGTCCCCGGACTGGGGGCTCCATCCTAGGGACTCTGAGATGATGACTTAAGCCAAAATCAAGAGTCAGATGCTCAACCCACTGAGCCACTCAGGAGCCCCAAACCCATTTTCTCTTATGTAAAATGGGAATAATGGTGGTACTTCCCTCATAGGATTGTTGTGGAATTGAAATAATCTAGGTAAAGCACTTAGCATAGAGTCTGGTACCTATTATACAATCACTAAGCATAACTATGGGTGCCTGGGTGGCTCAATCGGTTAAGCGACTGCCTTCGGCTCAGGTCATGATCCTGGAGTCCCGGGATCAAGTCCTACAACGGGCTCCCTGCTGAGTCTGCTTCTCCCTCTGACGCTGCCCCCTCTCATGTGCTCTCTCTCTCTCATTCTCGCTCTCTCAAATAAATAAAATCTTTAAAAAAATAACTATTACTGTTAACATTTACTAGGTGTCCATTCTTTTTTTTTAAGATTTTATTCATTTACTTGAGAGAGCGAGAATGAGAGAGAGAGAGATAGCACGAGAGGGAAGAGGGTCAGAGGGAGAAGCAGACTCCCTGCCGAGCAGGGAGCCCGATGCGGGACTCGATCCCGGGACTCCAGGATCATGACCTGAGCCGAAGGCAGTCGCTTAACCAACTGAGCCACCCAGGTGCCCACTAGGTGTCCATTCTATAGAAAGGCAATGTAATATAGTGATGAAGGATGTCAAATGTGGAGCCAGGCTAACTGGTGTGAATACCTGAAGGCCACTATGCGTGTGACCTTGAGCAAATTACTTTAACTTCCCCAATACCGGTTTCTTCCTCTTTAAAATGGAGATACTGTTGGTATCTACTGCATAGGATATAGTGAGGATTCAATGAGGTTATATACACGTGAACTCAGAGCAGTTTTGGGTTCAAATTTAATCATTTGTGCTAACCACCGAAGATACAACAGTGAATCCCCAAGGAGGTTACGAGGACATTTATAAAACAGTTTATCATGTAGTAGATGAAATTATGGAGAGAGAAAGAAAGTCTTCTGGAAGTCAAAAGGATGGGACTCCTAACCAGGGATCGAGCAGTTAGGCAGGTGTCCTGGAGGAGGTAACACTGGGCTGAATCTTAAAGAATGACTAGGAATTGGCCTGTGAGGTAGTTCTGCAGGATGGGGGTTGGGTTAGGATTGCTACATGAAGAAAACATTCCAGACGGTGGAGTCAGCATGAAAAAAGGCAGAAGCAGGAGATGGGTTTGGGGAAGTTTGAAGACTTCAGGGTTCCTGCAGCTAGAAAGGAAGCATGAGAGACAAGCCCAGAGAAGTGAGCCCTAGATGACAGTGGCCTTGTTGGCCAAGTTAAGGAAGACATGTTCTTCTGCAGGACAGGCCAGTAATGGGGAGACACATACGAAGGAAACAGGAGAGAAACATGGTCAGATACTCATTTTAGAAAAACCACCCTGGGGGTACCTGGCTGGCTCAGTCGGTAGAGCATGCGACACTTGACCTGGGAATCATGAGTTAGAGATCCACGTTGGGTGTAGAGATTACTTAAAAAAAAAAAAATTGGAAATACCATCCTGGCACAACAACATCAAGGAGGTTTCAAGGGAAATAGGGCTAGAAGCAAAGAGAGACTTATTACAGCAGCCCGAATGACCAGTGTCAAGAGCCTGAAATAAGGAAAAAAAAAATTCAAGAAATACTGATGAAACTGCAAGATATGGTGACTGATTAGAGGCTGAGGTGACAGAAAAGGAGGTTTAGCCTGGAAGACAGTTGGAAGGTGCTACTGTTAATGACGATGGAGGTGACAGAAAGACAAGCCACTGGAAAGGGGCAGGGGAGTGGGGGAGGGATGGTGAGTTCACTTTAGGACATGTTTTTGAGGTGCCTGAGCAACAACCCGATGAAACCATCGAGAACACACATGAAAATTGCAGGTCTGGAGGGGTAGTAAGAGGCCTGGGCTGGAGATATAAATTTGGGAAGTGTGATATTCTTTAGTCAGAAGCTGAACTATGAGAATCAGAGGGGGGCCCCAGAGACAGCGTGTAGAATGAGAAGACAGTTAAGGAGGACACAGTGAGCAGAAAATACAAGTTTGACTGCTTAACAAGATTTTTTTGGTCATTGGCAACTTTGGTGGGAGAGCACATGTGGGTTGTGGGCGGTGGGAGTCTAGGCTGAAGGGGCTGAACTGGCAGTTTCTGTATGTCAGACACTATGCTACGAGCTTTACATTTTGGGACAATAGAGAGTTGGGAGAGATAAGGTGACAACCATGCTCATAGTCAAAATTACCCTTGAAAATCCCTTACTGACCCTATCTCTTAGATACAGCATACGTTTTGTGTAAATTACAATATGCGGCAGTATCATTCAATGATGTGTGAATAAAATTTCATAATTTTAATTGAAGACAAAGAAGAAAACATAACAAAAAGAAAGATGTGAGCCTTAAAACCTGTCATCCACCCGGGATATTCTTTTTATTTATTTATTTATTTATTTATTTATTTATTTATTTATTTATTTATTTGAGAGACAGCATGAGAGGGAGGAGGTTCAGAGGGAGAAGCAGACTCCCTGCCGAGCAGGGAGCCCGATGCAGGACTCGATCCTGGGACTCGATCCCAGGACTCCAGGATCATGACCCGAGCTGAAGGCAGTTGCTTAACCAACTGAGCCACCCAGGCGCCCCCCAACCTGGATATTCTTGCCAGTGTGACAACAAAAATCACATCATGACTGTAGATAGTGGCCTATGATGAATATTAGTGCAGGAGCTGTATGATAACTGAGTGGATGAAGGCTTAGGGGACAAAGAGCAAGCCTCAGCCATGGCGAAATCTAGTTCAAGGTTGAGAAGTGCACCTGCCCAGCTGCTGGTTGTTTAAAACATGGTATTCACCAATTGTTACCACTAAATCTTGAACTGCTCAAACATTTGTTGATACTTGCTCAAATGTTACATAATGCTACAAGTAGTTTTATCTTATTTTTATTTGAAATGTAGCCACTATAAAGTAAATTCAACTTAAATTGTTCAATGAATTTTTACATATGCTGTGTGATCGTCACCAAAAAGATCCAGAACGTTTCTGGCATCCCAGAGGCTCCTCCTCCTTGCCCTTTTCCTGACACTACATCCTTAAAGGGAACTCCTATTTGACCTCTGTCAGTATAGATTAGCTTTGCCTGTTCAATTTCATAGGACACCATACAGCATATATTCTTTTGTGCCTGACTTATTTTTCTCAGCATTAGGACTGTGAGTCATCTATCTTGTTGCATGAAATGGTAGCTCATTATTTTCATTGTTTTACATTACTCTGTTTTATTGACATACCACAATTTATTCTACCGTTGATGGCCATTTGAGTTGTTTTCGGTTGTCAGCTGTTATAGAGAAAGCTACTATGTACATACAGTATTATACAAGTCTTTTAGCGGACCTAGGCATGCATTTTTGTTGGGTGCATACTTATATGGAGAATTGCTGAGTTATAAAGATACAGTGTGAACCACATTTAATTTTCTGGTTTCTCTCCACGGAGAGATTGTATTCACAAATTAAGTCACTCAGGGGTGCCTGGGTGGCTCGGTCAGTTAAGCATCCGACTCTTGATTTCAGCTCAGGTCTTTTTTTTTTTTTTTTTAAGATTTTTTAAAAATTTATTTATTTGAGGAGGGGAGAGTACAGAGGGATAAGCAGACTCCCCGCTGAGCAGAGAGCCCAACGTGGGGCTCGATCCCAGGATCCTGAGATCATGACCTGAGCTGAAGACAGACGTTTAACCAACTGAAACCCAGGTGCCCCTCAGCTCACGTCTTGATCTCAGGGTTGTGAGTTCAAGCCCCAGCTCCATGTTGGGTGTGGAGCCTACTTAAAAAAAAAAAAAAAAAAGGAATTAAATCAGGTATTTCAGCATTTTTGCAGAAATGTTAACATATTTATGAAGATGTGATCTGGTCTTCCCTTCCTGTTTCTCACATCTTTGTATTCTGGGATGATTTTATCATTTCCTCATCCTTTTTATTAGTGTTTCTCTGTGGCTTTCAAGAAGTTCTTCAATTTCTTCCACAAAGCCAACACGATCCATTGCTAGGCCACTTGAACAATGTGTTTCACTTCTTTGTTAACAGAAAACCCTTAAAATTCTAAACACATTCTTCTCAATATGCATGGACTGTTTTAAGCTTGACTGTTGCCATAACTATTTACTATAAGTGATGTAACTGGCAATATTGAACAATGTCCAACTCTTCCAACTCATTACCACATTTAGATTAGGGTCAGCACTCATGGCTCTGGGAGTCAGGGAGGAATCTCACTCAACCTCGTGTATGTGGCTTTGAAACAGCAAATCCTGCTTAGGTCAGCAAAGTGAAGGACAGGGGTGATGTTGGGAAGAGGTAGCCTTGGATGTCTTTAGGAGCACATTCCTAAAGAGTATGGTACTTCAGATGATACTGCAGTCTGTGATCCACACTAAAGCCAAGGCCTTTCTCTATGAGGTCCTACTTGCCTTCTAGAATGTAGAACTGTAAATCCCAATCGTGGAAAGTGCTGTATTCACCTAGCACTTTGCATTTAATTGCTGCAGTAAAAGCAGATTTTTTTGTTTTTGTTTTTTGGGGCACTGACATTTGTATCCCTGTAGAACTCGTCTGGCTTTATTAAATACAGAGCTACACTGCCACCATGGAAGAGGAGGAGAGAAGTGATCAACAAGCTCATCAATTGTTTTCAATCCAGGGTCTTGTGTTTCTAGTTTGGAAACATAAAAGCAGTTCGGCATTCCCCTCCCCCCTCCAGATACCAGCCTCATCATATTCTAGAAAATAGCCATTTGGCCAATAATTGTTTTTAGTAGCTCTGGGTGGGTTTAACTCCCTGTTCTCCACAGATACAGCCGCACCAATGGTTCACACATTTTAAAAGCTGAAGTGGTTTCTAAATGTTATGCCATCCTTGGCTGGTTTTGAAATCCTTCCATCTGAAGCTGTCTTCTCTAGCAGGAGGCTTGAACTCTGACTTGAGACCTAGAGTTTTTCTTTTTCCGCCACGTACTGCCATTGTTAGGCTCACATACCTGGTTCCTCTCTTCCAGGAATAAGTTTAGTGCTCTTCCAGTCTTCATTGAAGGTTTATGACATGTACTTTGCTGCCACTATAGCAGTTTTTGGGAGAAATTGATGACCCGGCTTCCCAAGTTTTTTGAAATCTTGACTGCACCTGTGGATTTTTTTTTTTCTTTTTAAAGATTTTAATTTATTTGACAGGGCGCGCGCGCGAGAGAGCGAGCGAGCACAAGCAGGGGAAGCAGCAGAGGGAGAGAAAAGCAGGCTCCCCACTGAGCAGGAAGTCCCACGTGGGGCTCGATCCCAGGATCTTGGGAGACGCTTAACCGACTGAGCCACCCAGGTGCCCTGCACCTGTGGATTTCTTGAGGTCCTATTTATGTGCCACGTTGGAGGCGTACCTACTCACCCCCTTGGTAAAATGGGTGGCTTGCCTTCACATGGGTCGTGTTACAAACGAGGCATCTGGAAACGCTAGAAACTAGTTTTAAAAACACAATATTAGAATCTCAGTCAGCCTCGTAAGATACAAGGCACTGGGAGGCCCAGAACTAGAGCCAAAGAGGACATGCTCTAGCCTCCCATCTGACACTCTGCACGGAATGGTGGCTGGCAACCTTCTGCCCTATTTAACAAGTTCACGTTAAGTGCAGTGCATCTACGACCAAACTCCCACTGTTCTCATTAAGTGCTCCCGACCAAGATATCCCAATTTTTACAGATTCATAAACCATGGCCGCCCAAGACTACAGAGCTGGTAAAGGGCAGCATCAGGACTTAAAAACGAGAAGCCAGGGGCGCCTGGGTGGCTCGGTCGTTAAGCGTCTGCCTTCGGCTCAGGTCATGATCCCAGGGTCTCTGGAGCGAGCCCCACGTCAGGCTCCCTGCTCGGCGGGAAGCCTGCTTCTCCCTCTCCCGCTCCCCCTGCTTGTGTTCCCTCTCTCGCTGTGTCTCTCTCTGTCAAATAAATACATAAAATCTTTTTTTAAAAAATGAGAAGCCACTCGCGAAACGCAAGGGCGGCGACGAAATGGCGACCGCGGAAACTCGGCCCGCCTGGGCGACACGCCCCGCCCCGCGTAGCCGCCCCAGGGGCTCGTTTCGTAACCCTGGCAGAGCCGGCGGCGGGCGGGGACGCGAATCCAGGCCACGCCGCGGTCACGTGCACGGTCACGTGAGCGGCGCGCGCGGGGGTGGTAGGCGGAGCCCGGCGGCCTGAGCCAGGCCTCGCGCGCCCCCCAGCGGCTGCACCCGTGGCCGGGGGCTGCTCGCCGCCGGTCACACCCGCTGGCCACCTCCGAGGCAGGAGCCCTCAAGCTACGGCCCACCCCTGCACTGCAGCTCCCGCCCCCGCCAACCGCCTTCCGGCGCATCTGGAACGTTCTGCGCCGGAACAAAGGCCCCGGGGCGGAAGCGAGGGCCCGAAGCTGAAAGCCGTGCTTGGAGGCGAGGGCCTCTTAACCCGGCTGCCAAGGGGCGGTTCTGGTCCAGGGCTCCAGAGGGGAGTGGAAGAGACTAGTGCTTCTGCCAATTTCCGAATCCAGGCTTACATCCCCAGTTTCCTTACATGTAAAGAAAGGGCCCCCTTCGCCCGTGCCTCAAAAAGTTTTCCTTGCTTCCCCAATTCTTTTTTTCCGCTACCAGGGTAGAGGTCCAGGGACCCTCTACAGGAAGAGAATCTTTCCGTTCGCCATGGAGGAAGGAGGCCGGAAGTAGGAGACACCCCTGTTATGTTAGGAACTAGTACAAAAGAGCGCACACACCTATTATAATAACCACAACCTCTTTAGCTCTGCAAACCTCACCTATATTAGTCATCAAATGTCTTGCCAAATCTAATACGCTTTTGTTTATCCTTGCTAATTTTTAAAAATGTGGACTCGAGTTTTTCCAGTTTTTCTGTCCACCTTTATATCCTTCACGGCCTCCACTCCTTCTAGTGAATCCTAATGAGGTTATCTCCCTGGCTTGTCCTCGGTTCCTTCCAACTTAGTGATTCTCAAAGTGCAGGGAGGAGGGAAGGACGTTCTATCTAGATGGGCACATCCAAACCGAGGGGAGTGTGTCCCTGATTACTTTTTAAAAGCACATCTAAAGTTCATTCAGTTTTTGTTAAACACTTACTATGTGGCATGCACTGTGCCAGGCTGTAGGAAGCAGCGTGAGACTCAAGGTCTGTCGGAGCTAGAAGAAGCCCACATAAGAGTCCTTGATAACATCTAGGAGGGAGCAAACCTGAGGATCCACAAATTCTTATATAAAGACAGACTGTTTACTGCTATCAGAGAAAGGCAGGGAACTGTAAGAGGGGATCCTAATTCAAATTCCAGATCAGGAAAGGCCGTTCCTGAAGTCACATTTAACTGAGGCCGAGATGATGAGCAGGGCTTCCACACAGAAGAGTGAGATTCCCGCGAAGAAGGAAGGGGCTTCATGGTGGGAAGACTTGAAAAGAGGGCTATCTGGTCCAAGTGTGGCTCGGGTCCAATAGTGAAAGTCAGAGAGGTGTCATAAGAGATGGAGAGAAGTGGATGGGTCACACTCCTCACTGGGAGGCCACTGGGGAAAAGTGTCATTGAGGGAGAAAAAAATGACAAGGATGACCCCCAAGGTTTCTGGTTTGAACATCCGAATGGTGATACAAGGAGCACTGAAGAAAAGCAGAGTTAGGGGAAAAGATACAGGACTTGTTTTTGGATATGTTAAGTTTGCGATGTCTGTGAGTCACATAAATGGAGAAGTAGGAGGTTAGCTATATGAGCCTGGCACTGAGAAAGAGTTCTTGGTTGAAAATAGAAATTTGGAATTCAGCAGAATAAGCAATGGGGTATATGCTGAAGCTGGGGTGCACGGGCTTGTGAGAGCCGATAATTTTTCATGAATTCTGTAAGCCAGTTGTTAAAGGCAGACATTATTTTTTTTTAATTGCTTACACATAATTTAAATAAATTTTATTTTTTTTTAAGATTTTATTTTTTAAGTAATCTCCAGGCCCAACATAGGGCTCGAATCCAAAACCCCGACATCAAGAGTCGCACACTCTACCGACTGAGCCAGCCAGGCACCCTTAAATAAATTATAATTTTTAGAAATAAAAAATACAAGTCATCACTTTCTAATTATTTTTACTATATTTTTATATTAGCTTGCTGAGGACTGCCATAACAAAACACTGGGTATTTTAACAAGAGAAATTCATTTTCTCACAGTTCTGGAGGCAAGAAGTCCAAGAGCAAGGTATCAGTAGGTTTGGTTTCTTCAGAGGCCTTTCCTGCAGATGACTGCCTTCTCATTGTGTCCTCACAGTTTTTTTCTCTGTGCACTGCACTCTTGTGTCCAAATTTCCTCTTCTCAAACTGACACCAGTCAGACTGGATTTGGGCCCACCCTAATGGCCTCATTTTAACTTAATCATCACTTTAAAGGGCCTATTTCCAAATACAGTCACATGCTGAGGTACTGGGAGTTAAAGCTTCAAAATATGGATGGGAAGGGGGCAGATTCAGCCCCTAACAATTTTACTGTCATCTATGCTCTTGAAGTTATTTACCTCTTGAAATCAGTCATTGCGGGAGTATTTATACCAGAGAAATCAGCAAATGGTAAAACTGAGGGCTTTTTGTTCTCCCTGGAGTGCCTGTTGTTAAACATTTGGTAGCACACATCACAACTATATGGGTTACTTAGTCTCTAGAGTATAATTTGAATCTGAAAAATGGGAAACATGTATACGTATATGTATACGTATACATGTATATATATATGGTGTATGGTGTATGATAAACTACATATAGCTCTTATATATACATATATGTATATATATATATAAAAATCTGTATTTTCTGTTTTAAGAACTTACCATCTTAAAATTCATTGAATTCCTCCACTTCTCTCTATTCAATAGACAGACTGTCCATTGTATTATTAGAACTAATAATGTAGCAGGATATGTGACATATAGAGATTAGTTATGATAGTGTGAGCTGAAATAGTGATATATATATCATATATATGATATATCTATCAATGGAAAATATGTATAGCCCAGAAACAATATATATATATAACATATATATTCTCTCTAACATAGATATATGATAAAGATGGCATTTCAAATCAGTAGGGAAAGATGGGATTAATCAACAAATGATGCTGAGAAAATTGGCTGCCCTTTTGGCAAAATGTTAGATCCCTACCTTACACTCTGCACAAAAATTATTACAGATGAATTAAAGACTTCAAAAAATGTAAATACCGCCCTGCACTGGGCTCCCTGCTCAGCAGGGACCCTGTTTCTCCCTCTCCCCACCCCCTGCTCCTGCTCTCTCTTGCTAGCTCTCTCTCTCAAATAATTAAACAAAAATCTTAAAAAAATATAAATGCCAGAAGAATATACAAGAGAATATTTTCATAACCTGGGGGTGAGAAAGGGTTTCCTAAACCAGACACACAATTCAGAAGCCTTATTGAAGAGATGGACAGTAAAGAGTACACACAAATATCAAATTTCTGTAAGGCAGCACTATAAACCAAGTATAAGGACAATTAGGAAAAGATTTTCAGCATGTAAAAAAGACAAAACACTGTGTAAGCTTTTAAAATACGCCCACAAATTCTCCATTCAAAAGGTGAAACCTAATTCCCCTCCATCTGAGTGTGGGCCGGATTTAACATCTAGCTCCTAAAGAATAGAATAAAGTGGAAGGGGCACATGACTTTGGAGACTAAGTTCTAAAAGGCACAGTTGCTCCCTCTTGGTCTCTTTCTTGGATCGCTTGCTCTAGGGGAAGCCAGCTGCCATATTGTGAAGACACTCAGGTGGCCCTACAGAAAAGCCCGTATGGCAAGGAACTATCCTGCTAGCAGTCATAGCGGTGAGGTTTCTTGGAGGCAGAGCTTCCAGCCTCAGTCAAGCCTTTAGATAACTGTAGCCCCTTCCAACAGCTGGATGCAACCCAGCTAAGCCACTCTTGGATTCCTGATCCACAGAAAGTGAGATAATGAATGTCATTTTAAGCTACTAAGTTGTGAGATAATTTGTTATAATCAGGTAAGAACTGCATTTGGCTACAACATAGATCCCCAAAACCCAGTGGCTTAACCTATTTTCTCTTTTATAAAATTAAGTCTTGAGAGGCAGTTCAAGGTTGGTATAACAGCTTCATGATATTTTATGTGTCATAGGCTGCTCTCTACATTTGTTCTAGCATCTTAGCGTGTGGTTTATATTTTCGGGGCCATCTCATGGTCCCACATAGTTGCTGGAACTGCAGCCATCACATTCCTGTTTTGAACAGTAAGAGGAAGGGAAGGAGGAAAAAGGGACCTTCTAGAAGTTTCACCCAATGACTTTACTTATACGTCATTGCCCTATCAGCAATGGAGGCTGAGAAATTTTTTTAGCTGGGCACAATGCTGCCCCCAGAAATATAAAAGTTCTGTTCGTTAGCTCAATAATGAGAAGACTGAAAACCCCAGTCAAAAAATACAGTCTGAATAGACAGTTCTCCAAAGAGGATACACAAATGGCTAACAAACACATAAAAAAATGCTCAACATCTTTAGCCATCAGAGAAATGAAAATCAAAACTGCAACAAAATACCACATCACATCCGCTAGGATGGCTATAATCAAGAACACAGATAATAACAACTGTTGGCCAGGATGTGGCGAAATTAGAACTCTCAAACAATGCTGGTGGAAATGTTAAATGGTGCAGCCACTTTGGAAAACAGTGTGGCAGTTCCTTAAAAGGTTAAATATAAAGTTACCATATGATACAGCAATTCCACTCCTCACAATTTCACTTGTAAGGAAAAATTTGCCAATAAACTAAATTGAAATGTCTGAGGTCAGGTTGTAATTGTAATCGATTTTTTCAGTTTTTAAAGATATTTTATTTTTAAGTAATCTCTACACCCAATGTGGGGCTCGAATTCACAACCCCAAGATCAAGAGTCGCATGTTCTACTGACTGAGCCAGCCAGGTGCCCCTGTAATAGATTTTTCAAATGAAAATAGTTTCCTTCTAAGGATTTGCATATAATATTTCGTTAGGCTCTTAGCAAAATGCTTAGTACATAGCAAGTGCTCAATATATATACTTGACTGAATGAATATGTTGATACTGTAAATTTTTTATTTATTTATTTTTTAAAAGATTTTTATTTATTTATTTGAGAGAGAGAGAATGAGAGATAGAGAGCACGAGAGGGAAGAGGGTCAGAGGGAGAAGCAGACTCCCCGCCAAGCAGGGAGCCTGATGCGGGACTCGATCCCGGGACTCGATCCCGGGACTCCAGGATCATGACCTGAGCCGAAGGCAGTCGCCCAACCAACTGAGCCACCCAGGCGCCCAGATACTGTAAATTTTTTAGAATGAAATCTCTATGTGGCAAAGGATCATGTCCTCCTTTGAAATCCTTTCATTATGGCACAGAATTCAATATATTTTTTTAAAGATTTTATTTATTTATTTGACAGAGAGAGACACAGCAAGAGAGGGAACATAAGCAGGGGGAGTGGGAGAGGGAGAAGCAGACTCCCCATGGAGCAGGGAGCCCAATGCAGGGCTCGATCCCAGGACCCTGGGATCATGACCTGAGCCAAAGGCAGACGCTTAACGACTGAGCCACCCGGGTGCCCCCAGAATTCAATATTTTGATACTAAGAGTATTATTTTTGTATTGATATTAATTGCGTATGTAAGCAAGAGAAATGAAAACATATGGCCACACAAAAATTTGTACACGAATGTTCACAGCAGTGTTACTCATAATAGCCAAAAAATGGAAACAACCCAAATATCCATCAACTGATGAATGAAAAAAAATGCGGCATAAACCATACAATGGAACATTGCTCAGCAACCAAAAGGGACAAAGTACTGACAGATGCTACAATATAGATGAACCTTGAAAATATGATGCTAAGGCGGGGCACCTGGGTGGCTCAGTTGTTAAGTGTCTGCCTTCAGCTCAGGTCATGAGCCCAGAGTCCTGGGATCAAGCCCCACGTCGAACCCCACATCAAACCCCACATCGAACCCCACACCAGGCTCCCTGCTCAGCGGGAAGCCTGCTTCTCCCTCTCCTGCTCCTCCCCGCCCCCGTGATTGCGTTCCCTCTCTCACTGTCAAATAAATAAATAAAATCTTAAAAAAAAAAAAAGAAAATATGATGCTAAGGTGAAAGAAGGTAGTCACAAAGGGCCACGTGTTATATGATTTCATTTATATAAAATGTGCAAAATAGGCAAATCTATAGAGACAGGGAGTAAATTAGTGGTTGCCAGGAGCAGAGGTAAATAAAATCTTTAAAAAAAATAAAATCAAATAACACATTTTCAAAAACAGTTCTGTTAGTAAGGAAGAAGGGTAGACTGAATATCAGGTAGGCAACTGGCAGTTTTTGCCACAGTTAATCTCCAAATCTTTACTAAAGAGCTCCTAAAAATCAATTAAAAAATTAATGACTTTGCAGGAACACGAAAAACGATTTGAAACGATTTTTTCAAAGTAAACTCTACACCCAATGTGGGGCTCGAACTCACAACCCCAATCAAGAGTCTCATGCTTTACTGACTGAGCCAGCCAGGTGCCCCAATGTTGACAATTTTTTTTTTAAAGATTTATTTATTTATTTATTTGAGAGAGAGAGAATGAGAGAGAGAGAGAGCACGAGAGGGCAGAGGGTCAGAGGGAGAAGCAGACTCCCTGCTGAGCAGGGAGCCCGATGCGGGACTCGATCCCGGGACTCCAGGATCATGACCTGAGCCGAAGGCAGTCGCTTAACCAACTGAGCCACCCAGGCGCCCCTGTTGACAATTTTTTAAAGTTAATATCCATCAATAGGAAACAGTTAAAAATTACCATATAGCCATATAATGGAAGGCTAGACAACTATCAAAAAGAAAGAGGTAGGTCTATGTTTAGTGATATAAAAGATGTCCAAGACATATTATTAAATGAAAATAATCCAGTTGTTGAACAGTGTGTATGATTGATAGCATTTTTGTTTTTTTGTGTGTGTTTTATTTTAGATTTTTATTTATTTATTTGATAGAGAGAGACACTGTGAGAGGGGGAACACAGGCAGGGGGGAATGGGAGAGGGAGAAGCACCCCAGCATTTTTGTTTTTAAAAAGTCTATACCTTGGGGCGCCTGGGTGGCTCAGTCCGTTAAGCGTCTGCCTTCAGCTCAGGTCGTGGTCCCAGGGTCCTGGGATCGAGCCCCACATCCGGCTTCGTGCTTTTCCCTGTCCCTCCACCTGCCACTCCCCCCTGCTTGCGGCTCTCTCTCTGTCAAATAAATGGATAAAATCTTTAAAAATAAATAAATAAAAATAAAAACCTGTATCTTTTTAAAATTTATTTTATTTTATTTATTTATTTGACAGGGTGAGGGAGAGAGCACAAGCAGGGGGAGCAGGAAAGGGAGAAGCAGGCTCCCCACTGAGCAGGGAGCCCCATGTGGGGCTCAATGGGATCATGACCTGAGCCAAAGGCAGATGCTTAATTGACTGGGCCACCCAAGTGCCCAAAAATCTATATGTTTATTCATAAATAAGAGTGATGCTGAGAGACTTCATGAACTTGTATGTTTCTCTATATACACTTCTCTATTGCATTTTAAGTTTAATTAAATATTACTTTTATCATTCCAGGAGATTCTATCTAGACTATTCTAGAGGGAAGGATGTCATCAGAGAGGACATGGAGTATCTAGCTATCATTACACAGGGTAGATTCAGTGCTTGTCAACAAAACACAAAATAAAACCTCTAGTGGTTCCTCCCAGTTTTTAGGATAAAGTCCAGATTCCTTAGTGTGATTAGCTCTGTTTGCAGCTCCTACCTCATTCCCCTAAGTGCACCTACTGTTCCATCCAGCAGAACTACCTACTTTCTTTCCTTTTTCTTTTTTTTTTACATTTTATTTATTTATTTATTTGAGAAAGAGAGAGCAGGGGGAGGAGCAGAGGGAGAGGGACAAGGAAACTCCACACTGAGTGCGGAGCCCTGCACGGGGCTCGATCCCACGACCCTGAGATCACGACCTGAGTCGAAATCAAGAGTCAGCTGCTTAACCCACTGAGACACTCAGGCGCCCCGAACTATCTATTTTCTTTGCACAGGTACTGATTGGGCTCTCTCTCCTCCAGACCTTACCAATGGTGCTTCCTCTGTTTGGAATCTCTGCCCTGAATGTATGATATTATCTAGATACGTGTATTATAAAATTATCCCCTGACACTCAGTAAACGCTCGGCAAGTGTCAGGTATCATTATTATAACATCTGTCTCATATTGAATTACTCGTTTACTTAACCCTGTCAGTGGATTGTGAGGCTCCAGATGATAGGAACTGTTTTACTGTTCTTGAGTGCCCAGTACTTACAGCCTGGCACAGAGTAAGTCCTTAATAAAAGTAGGCTCAATGATACTTCCCTAATCCTTCTGTCATGTCTTTTCTTCCCACCTAATATGTCTTCTTCTTTCTTCTGGGCCAAGGAAAATCACAGCCTTTCCCTCTGGTTACATCAAACCACCTGGACTTTTCCCTTCCCACTCCAACAATACAGTCTGGTTCATTTGCCTCTCATTTCTAACCTTCACATTTCCTTTCTTATTCCTCATGGCAATCCCAGGACCGGGGAAACAGGCAAGAGGTAGGGAGGGGCACGGAGATCCTGACTGGAGGTCAACTAAGTGCAAGGCAATTTACCCACATTGTCTCTTTTAACCTTCTAAGGATCCTTATGGAAATGGATGTCTTTATCCCCATTTCACAAATGTGAAAATTAAACCTCAGCAAAATTATATAACCTGCCGAGGAACACATAGCGATTAAACGGTAGAGTGGGTTTTGAACCTGGTGTCTCTGCCTCTGCAACCCCTGCTAGTTCCATGACATCAAGCGACCAGATTTGTCTATTAACTGTATTATCCAAGCTGGACAGGGCAGGAGGTAACAGGTCCTGATTTCCAGCCCGCCACATCTTCCATCGGATCACTTTGAATGTTATATAAAGTCTGTAACACACAATTTCATAATTAATCATGATATCTTACCTTGTTGCCTGTTTTATTTATACTAGATCCCATAAGATTTGGTACTGCCTTTTTTTCTCCTGGCAGGAATTGTGTCATAAATATTAACCACCCTGAGCCTTAATTTCCTCTTCTTTCAAATATCTATCTCACAGGACTGGTGTGAACATTAAATCACTTGTGAAGGCATCTCACACAGTATCTGGCACAAACTCTCCGGAAATACTTGTTGACTCTTAAGTTCTTTTTCATCTCCTTCCGCAAGTCACACAGACCTGAGTGCCTGGGTATGGCTCGATCAGGTCTTGTTGTCTACATAACAACGTTGGATGAGGAGTATTTTCAGTGGGCACTTGTTGGATGTTCTCCCTCACTAGCCCCGAAAAGTTTTGCATCAAACCAGTCCAGGATATGAGGAAAAGGGAAATGTTCCAAACGGGTTTAGCAATCTACAGTGTATTAGCATAGATTACACACATACTCGAACCCTGTCAGTTGGTGTAGCTAAGCCTACTTTACAGAGGAGAAAGTAGAGTTTCAGGTAAGTTGCTAGTACACTGCAGATCTGCCAAGCCTCCAACCCAGGTCTTACATGCATTGGCCTGGGCTCCTTCCACTCCACCAAGTCACCTTCCAAAGGTCAGCTAAGTGCAAGGCTGGGGTGGGGGTAGAAACCAGACCGCATACCTTGGTATTTCTTGCTCCTCATCCCCCTTCAGCTTCAGAGCATGTTTCTTTTGAAGTCACAATACTTTGGCTTTGAGGATGTGCGGTCCCTTTAACGTTTTGAGTAACTTCCGCGTAGCCCCGCCCATCTCCCCTCCCCACTGCGGAGTTCCAAGCCCCACCCACTGCCTTTTGCCCTCGGCCAATTAACGCACTTACTTAATAGGATTGGGAAGTTGGCCTCCTTAGGGGGCCACTAGGGGTCCGCTAGCTCCGGGGCGGATTGTCGCGTCAGTTTGTCGCGGTCCCCTCGCGGCCCCCCTCTCAGCGGTTGCGCCGCTGAAGCAGCCAAGTGTCCCGCCCCCTCGTTGCCATAACAACAGCAGTACACAACGCCTCCTTGCGCCTTTCCCCTCTTCCAAAACACTCTTTCCCTGTCGAGGCCAAGACCCTCTCCGGAACCTCATTTTTAGTAGAGCAGAACCAGGGTCTGCGCCCCGTTGCGAAGGATTGGGTGGGTAGGTTGGAGACGGCGTCAGTCTGGTGCCCCAGAGGGGACGCGGAAATGGGGCTAGACAGGGTGGGAAAGGGAAAAGAAATGAGTGGAGCAGGGGTTAGGGATGGCAGGGAGGGGAAGGGTGTAGGAGGTTGGTAGGAGAACGTGGCTGAAGGGGGAGGTGGGAAGACCTGGGGAGGGGGGAGGCCAGGAAACAGGGAGGTAGAGCCGCTAGAAGACCGTTGGAGCCCCTGTGAGGGGCAGGAAGGGCCTGGGAAGGCATCCTGAAGGGAGAGAGGTCCTTGGTGGGAAGTCAGAAGTGGAGGCTGGGAGTCAAAATGAGATGCTCACAGGGCTAAGGAGGGAAGCGCGGTTGGGAAGAGGTCAGGGGTGATGGGAACGGTACCCTGTCAATGGAGGAGAGGGAGCTGAGGGTTGGCCAGAGCTGAGGACACATTCTTTCTTGGGAGGGTCACTGAGCTTGATCTCTCACTCCAGAGCCTTCAGCAGGGAAAAAGATGTCAGATGAAGAGCTGGAAGACTTCGAGCCAGACCAGGATGATCTGGAAAAGGAAGACGATGAGAAGGAGACAGAAGAGTGGGAGGACTCCAGGAAGGAGGGAGAAGAGTACTCAGAGGAAGTGAGAGCGTGGAAACAGTGGGGTCCTAAGGCTTAGGGAGGGGGTTGGGCAGGAAAGGGATGCCTGACTCCACTTCCTCTTGCAGTGGATGCCCACCCCCCTCACGGAGGACATGATGAAGGAAGGGCTTTCTTTGCTCTGTAAGACGGGCAATGGACTGGCTCACGCTTATGTCAAGCTGGAGGTTAAAGAGAGGTGCGCTAATGGGGGAGCAGAAGAGGGCTGAGGTTGTAGGGCCCAATCTCCTCTCTCACCCTCATGCCTGGCTGTTGCCACTGGGAGACTGGATCTCTCTTACCTTGGCCAGTGGAAGGGAAGGATAGAATTTACTTTTCAGGAGCCCTGTGACCCCCTGCATCAGAGCTGGCCTGGGGAACTGGAGGCTGTGAGCGTCTGTCAGGGGGATTCCTACTGGACTCCTCCTCTTGTCCTTCAGAGGGTCAGTTCTCAGCTCTTCGCAGACGGAAGTCCCTGCTCCCTGTGAAGAACCCACCTACCTTCCTCCCCCTTCCTCACCACTCCCATCGGTCACCCATTCTTCTCTCCATTACAAGCCATCTCCACATTGCCCTCTGCTTTAGCATCTCTGTCTGTCCTTGCGGGATTCTTTTTTTTTTTTTTTCTTTTAATTTATTTGATAGAGAGAGAGCACAAGCAGGCAGAAAGGCAGGCAGAGGGAGAGGGAGAAGCAGGCTCTCCGTTGAGCCGGGAGCCCAACTTGGGGCTCGATCCCAGGACCCTGGGATCACGACCTGAGCCGAAGGCAGCAGCTTAACTGACTGAGCCGCCCAGATGCCCCTACTTGCTGGATTCTTAACTCTACCTCTGTCTGGCCTCTGCCATCTCCTAGGGACCTGACAGACATCTACTTGTTGCGGTCCTACATCCATCTGCGCTATGTGGATGTTTCTGAGAACCACCTGACAGACTTGTCCCCACTCAATTACCTTACCCACCTGCTCTGGCTCAAGGCTGATGGCAACAATCTGCGGAGCGCCCACCTGAATGAACTGCCCTACCTGCAGATTGCCAGTTTTGCCTATAACCAGATCACTGACACTGAGGGCATCTCTCACCCTCGTCTGGGCAGCCTGGATCTCAAAGGTGGGTCCTTAGGTCAGGTTACACAAGATTCTCTCCTTCTTAGCTTGGGCCAACAGAAGTGGGTGGTATGGTCTTTGGCTGTGCCACACAGCGATCTCCATTCATTCATTCAGTCATTCATTCGGACAGTCCTTATGATTCATTATGACATTTCTATGTGCTGGAGATGTAGCACTGAACAAAACAAAATCCCTAGTCTCATGTAGTTTACATTCTTTTTTTTTCTTTTTTCTTTTTCTTTTTTTTAAAGATTTTATTTATTTATTTATTTATTTATTTATTTATTTATTTATTTATATCTAGGAAGGCAGTTGCTTAACAACTGAGCCACCCAGGCGCCCCACATTCTTTTTTTTTTAAGATTTTATTTTATTTATTTGACAGAGAGAGACACAGCGAAAGAGGGAACACAAGCAGGGGGAGTGGGAGAGGGAGAAGCAGGCTTCCCACTGAGCAGGGAGCCCCATCTGGGGCTCGATCCCAGGACCCTGAGATCATGACCTGAGCTGAAGGCAGATGCTTCGACTGAACCACCCAGGCGCCTCTCATGTAGTTTACATTCTATTCGGGGGAGACAGACAGCTACCAATGGACATAATAAATAAGTAAATTTACGTACGATGTGAAGAGGAGATACGTGCTGTGGAAAACATATTAGGATAAAGGGACTAGGTAGAGGCACAAGGTGGTAACTTCAAACAGGTTGGTTAGGACAAGCATCAGTGAAAAGCTGACATCTGAGCAAAGATTTGAGGGAGGGGAAGGAGTTAAGCATGTTGGGTGCTGGGCACTCTTTATTCACTCCTCAGATGCTTGGATGGACATGTCCATTTGGCTCTTGGACTCCCAGACCACTTGCCCTAGGGCCCCAGAGGTGTCAAGTCTGGAGCTGTCCCTCCTCATAACCACCTCGCATTAGAGGGAGAGGATGATACAGAGGCTCCCAACATTCAGGCTCTACTGTTGAACATTTGGAGTAGCCTTTGAGCTCTTACCGCCCTCCTGCTCCTTAGGGAACCGCATCCACAGGGTGACTGGTCTGGACCCCCAAAAGCTGATCAGCCTGCACACACTGGAGCTTCAGGGGAACCAGCTGGACAGCACCTTGGGAATCAACCTTCCTAAGCTGAAGAACCTCTTCCTGGTAGCTCACTGGGTTAGAGGGTGGTTGGTGCGGGCAAGAGGGCACTGCTCAGGGGGCCAGGGGGCCTGGCTTCTCGTAGGCTCAGCTACTAACCTCGTCATCATCATGAGCATTTAGTATCATTTATTGAGCCCTTCCTACCTCACAGGGCTGATAATACATAATACATGGGAACAGAGACAATTTGCTTTGATACAGGTAGTAGCATAATTTGCCGTAAATGAGGGACAGATATCAGGCTAAGGAAGCCACTTGAATGTTAAGTCTTTTTGGCTCTGGAGCTTCTTCATTCTAGGATGGCGCTGAAGCCATTTCTCCTCAGTGGGGCAGTGGGGGCTCATGGGCCTCGGGTGGGTTGAATCATCTCCTCCTGAATCAGCGGTGGCTTTGGTAGGCATTGGATGAGCAGCAGGGGGTTCCTGTTGACCTTTCTGTGGACTGGCAGCTTCTCCTAGACTTCTTTACTGTCTACACCCATCTCTCCCCACCTCCACTCCCCTCCTGCACCCCTCTGTCTTCACTCTTATGTTTCCTGCATCTCTGACTTCTCTTCCCTATCCCTGCTACCTTCTCCTGATCTATGTGCTGTATCCTGGGGGCTAGGCCCAGAACATGCTGAAGAAGGTGGAGGGCTTGGAGCACCTAAGCAATCTCACTACGTTGCACCTTCGAGACAACCAGATTGAAACTCTGAGTGGCTTCTCCAAGGAAATGACATCGCTGCAGTATCTCAACCTGAGGTGTGCACCCTTCCACATCCTACGTTGTCCCTACCCTGGACCAGGAGCAGCTTCTGACCCCATGTTCATCCCTGGCCCCAACCCCCCAATCCTAGTCTGCTCCTAGACTCTCCCCTCATCCTCCATCCTGATCTTTACCCCTCCTTTCCTTACTGTATATAGCCTGGGGCCCCTGAATCTTTATTCATTCAATCCACAGTTATTGAGAATGTGCTAGGTGCCGGGCTTGGTGCTGTATTTTGGGAACATCTAAAGGAATCAGAGTTGGTCCCTATTCTCAAGGGACTCACAGTTTGGCTCCAATTCTCTTTTCTTGGTCCTATTCCATGTAAATTTCCTCTGCCCTTCTCCATCTCCTGGACCCCCATTTCCCTTCCCATTTCCTGCCTCTCTTCTCCTGAGCCCCACCTGTAAGGGACGGCTTCCTTACTGATATAAAAATGCAAGATGTGCTCATATTTGAGGAGAGAAGAGTATTTGAAAGAAAATCTCTAGATTGAAAGGCAGTGGGGATTGATGGGGGAGGGGGGGTTCTTTCAGCAACCCTTGTCTGATGGAGGATTTTCTGCATGTTTCTTTAAGCAAGATGTAAGGTAACTGCCTCCTTAGTCAAGATGGCCAAATTCTCAAAGCTTGTAATGGAAAGAGAACCTCCAAGTAGGAAGAGATGGTTGCACCTTGGAGCTCCCAATTCCTGCCATGGCTCCTCGAGAAATCTCTTGCTAATTTGTTCTGCCTTGTTGGTCTGGTAGGGTTGGGGGGGGGGTGCTCTTTTCCTATTAATGGTCTAGACAGAGATAATAGACACTCCTCAATGGCTACTAACTGGAGTTGTTTGGAAGTAAGGGTAGGGGAGAAGTTTCTCAATGACTGGGAAATGCCTCTGGGGCCAAAGATGCTAAGCCCCCACCCCCAGCCCCCAGAAATGCACAGGACAGTCCAGCACAAAGTGCATGGAGTGCTCTCAGTGAGAAACTCTGTGTGAGGTTTAGTCACCTTCACTGAGGCTACACAGGCGGAAACAATTAAACCTGATTTCAAAGGCATGAGGCAAGAATCTGAAAAGAAACATACTATACAATGAAGCACATTAGATGAAGCTTGTTCTTCAGGCCCGGAGGCCCCAGACCATCCCTAGCTCTAGGCTCCTTCCTGAGGGGAGCACCAACCTAGCACCCACCTCCATGAGCTCAGATCCCAGTTCCTTCTCCACTGGCCTGGGTGGTCCTTTCTAAACTTTGATCAGGTAGGACTGACACATAAGGAGTTTGACGCTGCAAGGGGGAGTCCCCCCTTCTCTCCAACTACACGACAGGGTTGGTGACCTAGCTTTGTTGCTCCAAAAGGAGAAATATGACCAGCATGTTACAGGACAGACTGTGGCCCTCACGGTGTCCTGGAAGGCCAGAGGCAGGACTGGAGTAGGGTTGGACCGCCCTGGCTCGGCTAGGCTATATGGCTGTGCTGAGCAAGCCAATCCACAGAGCAGTGTTTCTAGGGAAACTGGAACCCAGCAGGAGATTCCCGCAGGGGCCTTCTTCCTGGAAGTGGGGCCCCCAAAGCCCATTATTCCCCTGTGGTGAATCCTTCCTGACCACACCCGGCAGAGGCAACATGGTGACCCACCTCGGGGAGCTAGCCAAGCTCCGGGACCTGCCCAAGCTGCGGGCCTTGGTGCTGTTGGACAACCCGTGCGCAGATGAGAATGACTACCGCCAGGAGGCCCTGGTGCAGATGGCACACCTCGAGCGCCTGGATAAGGATTTCTACGAGGAGGAGGAGCGGGCCGAAGCTGATGAGATCCGTCAGAGGTTGAAGGAGGCCCAGGAGCAGGAGGCTGAGGCTGAGCGCGACTCCAAACTGGAGCTGCCATCCATGTAGCTCTTTGAGCCTCCGGGGACAGTAAGGAAGCTGACAGAGAAGCAGGAAGAGGAGGCCAAGGGCCCGTCAGATGGGGCAAGAGAAGTTGCTCTAGGAGGAGGTGGCAGAGGAAGGGATCCGGCAGGGAGAACCCTTGGAGAGACTGGGCTTGGGAGTCAGGGGGTGTCTCAGGGTGAGGAGGAAGGACCAGAAGGGCCTGGGAGGAGCTGAGAAAAGGCTTAGGAGAATACATTAGGAGAGGAAAACTAAGGAAGAGAATTGGGGTGGCAGGCAGAGATGCCGGCGTGGGGCGACCCGTGGTGAAGATCAGCTGGAAAGGACAGGTCTGGGGTGCGGTGTGGGAGGTGGGGGTGGAGCGTGGAGCTGGTGGTTGAGGATGGAAGCGGGGCCTAGAAGAGGAGGCAGGGGAGGAAGATCTTTCACTAAAAATCTGAAGCTAAAAATAACGGGAAACGGGTGGGGGGAAGAAAGGAGGGCAGGGTAAGGCAGAAAGAGAAGACTGGGGAGACCAGGCCAGGGGAGTGTGGCGGCTGGGCACTCTGGATGGGGGCACAGGCAGCAAGGGGAATGCAGTAATGCCCAGGGGCTTTACTTCTGCCCTCTTCCTCCAGGAGATCAAAGACACTGGCCCCAAGACCTGAGAAGACATCCAGGTAGTGGTGCTGCCACATTCACATCCCTCATCCTGAGTCAGAGCATGCCTTCTCTTGCCCCAGACCTGGGAATTCATCACAACCTGCCGCCCAGGCTCTGTAATGGGCACCTGGGCAGCGTCTGGGTGGGCCTGAGCCCTGCCTGGAACCTGGGTGTGTGTGTGTGTGTGTGTGTGTGTGTGTGTGTGTGTGTGTGTGTGCTGTTGGGGGCCGCCCTCAGGCAGGTGTAGGGGAATCAGGCCCGGTTGGGCCCAGGGGATGCTTGCAGAGTTGGCTGCAGAAGAGCTGCGGAGGCGGCTGGGTGTGTTAGGAACAGTTTGGTTTTCAAATAAAGAGACATTTTGATACTCTTGTGTCTGATCGGGGTTGTGAGAGTCCAAGTCTGTCATGGGCTTCACTGGTGTGAGGCTGTGCCTGTTACTTTCCAGGGGAGCGGGGCGTGGGTGTGAGCGCGCGTGGGTGCCGGGCCTCAGGTCCTGGGTCGCCCCCAGCCCCTCCCCCATCGCTCACCTCCCGGCCGCTCCCCCCCCCCCGTTCTCCCACCTCCCATCGGCCCCCCACCCGCGCTCCTACGTGCTCCTCCGCCGGAGGCTCCTGACTCATCGGGGGCTCCGGGTCACATGCGCCCGCCCGGCCCTATCGGCGCCTCCCCCCGCCCGCCCCCCGCCCGCCGCCCGCCGCCAGGGAGCCGCCGCCGCCGCCGCCACCACCACTCCCGCTCTCTCTGCTCCGCCGCCGCCGCCGCCGCCGCCGCCACAGGCTGAGTCTGCAGCCCCGAGGTGAAGCCCCGGCCAGCCCCTGCGCCCCGCCGGCCCCCTCCCCTAGCCGCCGCGCCCCCCGCCCTCTCCCCTGGCCTGCGCGCATCGCTCGCCCCCCCGCGCTGCGCACCTGCTCCGTCATCCGTACCTCCCCCGGGCACCCTCCCTCCCCGGCCTTTTGGGACCGCTCCTCTCGGTTTCTGGCTGTCGCCCCCTCCTCATTGGGGCGCCAGGCCTCTCCGCACCTGTTTCTCTCTAACTGCGCCTTTCTCTACCCTTGCCTGACCCTCTCCCCACGCCCCTCTTCGCCTCGGATTCTGTCGCTGTTAAGTTCGGGGTCTCCCCGGGCGGTGCATTTTTATCCTGGCACGTCCCTTGGCTTTGCATCTGGGGAAATGTCTTCTCTTCCCATTCCTCAGCATCCCTAGACTTCTAGACTCCCTTCTTTCCCACTCCTCCCCCACATTGCCTCTCTCCTTTTACATTACCTCTCGCGGCTGCACGGGGGAGGGATGGGGGGAATTTGTCTAGGAGCGGGGGGGGGGGGCGCGGGGAGCATGGGCCCAGCCTTGCCTCTCCCTCCAGATCTCTTCTCCTTCCCCGCTCAACCCCCAGGGACTGAGGGCTTCCCCAGGACCCTCGCCCCAGACTTCTCTACTGTACATCTCTTGGGAAGAGGAGGGACGTATGTTTGAGAGAGGAACTGGGATCTTGGAGTGGGGGTTGGGGTGTTAAGTTGGCGTGGGATGGGGGCTCCGGAGGAGAGGCTCCAGCTGCCCAGACAGCCCATCCTCTTCTTGGCTCCAAGGAGAAATGCAAGCCTGGGAGCCATTGCACTCCGAGATCTGGGGGAACCCCACCAGTCGGCTGCCGGAGCTACTGAGGGGGGGCGACGCAACCTCTGCCGGTGCCCCTCCCTCCTCACTGTGGTGTCCTCCCTTCTCACCGTTTGATCCTCCCCTTCCCCCCACTGCAGTGACCTCCCCTTCCTCACTGCATTGACCTTCTCTCCCCATGGGGTGGGGGTGATCCCTTCTAAAGCCAGGACTGCAGCCACCTCCTCCCCAACCCCCACCCACTGCAGTAACCTCTTTCCCATCGCTCCCAGCCTCTAGCCCCTCCCACTGATCAGGCTCCGCCTCTCTAAACCTCTTATCTTTCTCCTTCCTTCCCTTCCACCCAAGATCTCAGCCATCATGTCGATAGAGAAGATCTGGGCCCGGGAGATTCTGGACTCCCGTGGGAATCCCACGGTGGAGGTGGATCTCCACACTGCCAAAGGTAGCGAACCAGGGCAGGGGGCTTCCCACAGCCGTTGGGCCGGCTTTCCCCTGGCCCCGGAGGGGCAGCTGCCTTCATTCCCAGTGGGGATGGGGTGCTGGGTCAGGCTTCCAAGCCTGGATTATGGGGGTTGGGTCCTCTTTGTCCAAGGGAGCCAGGATAGGCCAATCTCTGTGTCCTATTTTAGTGTATGGGATATACCATGCCTCTGCACGTCTGTGTGTGCACCTGCGTGCATGTGTGCATGTGTGTGCTGCCTGCATAGCTTCGTGTGTGTGGGTTCCTCGTTGTGCATGTGGGACCTCAGCTGGGCGGATGAGGAGGCCACTGCCTGGGCATCTGCCTCTGTGTGTGTGTGTGTTTGTGTTAGAGAGCAGTGCGGGGATGGGACTGGATGTGGCAGGCAGTTTGGAGCGGGAAGGCTGAAGGAATCCCTCACTCTGTAGTATCCTTCTATGCCCCCCCCCTTATTTCATGTTCCTCTCCCAGGTCTTTTCCGGGCTGCGGTGCCCAGTGGAGCCTCCACTGGAATCTATGAGGCCCTGGAGCTGAGGGATGGGGACAAACAGCGTTACTTAGGCAAAGGTGAGGACTTTTCTCTTTTCCGGGCTCTCCCATCCCTCAGCTTTATACTCATACCTTACACCAGTCCTCAGCCCCCTTTTTGCATGCCCCCCACTTCTGGCGTCTTCCACCCTGACCCTGTCTGGCCTCCTTGCCTCTCCCCAGGTGTCCTGAAGGCAGTGGACCACATTAACACCACCATCGCTCCTGCCCTCGTCAGCTCAGTGAGGCCCACTCTTTGCTGGGGGCCGGGAGGGGGCGGGCGGGCAGGGGTGCTGGTGGGCAGGACCAGGGTCTTGGAAGGAATCCTAGATTAGGGGAGGAGGGAGCAAAGGGAGAAAGTCCACCTCTTGGGAATCATGGTTACCAAGGGAAGGGTGGGAAGACTCCTTTACTGCCCCCTGCTCCCATGGGGTTCAGGTCCCCTCTTCTAGACCGGCTGCTCTCCCAGGAACCCTGGCCAGAGGGGACCCTGTGTGGGAATTGGGGTGGGGCCCTCTGCCCTGGGGCCCAGCCTCTGCCTGGGATGATGGTGGCTCTGCCCACAGGGTCTCTCTGTGGTGGAGCAGGAGAAGCTGGACAACCTGATGCTGGAGCTGGATGGGACTGAGAACAAATGTAAGCCGGGCCTGGGAGAACGTGGGGAGGCGGGAGGGGGAGGACGTGTGGAGCAGACAATGTGGAGCGCTGTGGGAGCTTCCATAGGAAGGACTGTCGGGACTTAGCCCATCTTCCGTTCTCCTCCCAGAGCCAGAATAAGAGAAGATGAAAAAATTTTTAAAGATTTTATTTATTTATTTGACAGAGAGAGACACAGCGAGAGAGGGAACACAAGCAGGGGGAGTGGGAGAGGGAGAAGCAGGCTTCCCGCGGAGCAGGGAGCCCAATGCGGGGCTCGATCCCAGGACCCTGGGATCATGACCTGAGCCGAAGGCAGACATTTAAGGACTGAGCCACCCAGGTTCCCCAAGAGAAGATGAATTTAACTGCAGGGGAGGGAGTGACATTAGACAGAAGGAAGAACTTCTTTGCAGCACGAAGAGGGCGAGCTGGCAAGAGAGATAGTCTGTGGTCTCAGGATGTTTAGAAATAAGTGGAGCTCTCTGCCCTTTCCCATCACGTCGTGCGTGCGTGCGTGCGTGTCCCCGCTATTTTCAGGAGAGCACTGATGAGGTGTTGCAGGAGTGGAGAGGGAGGAGGGGGTCTCCTTTACTGGCTCCTTTTGGGGAGTACAGGTGGAGGCCAGGGCTCGAACAGATAGGGGATATTTTTGCTCAGTGCCTTCCTCTGTCATCTTCCAGCCAAGTTTGGGGCCAATGCCATCCTGGGTGTGTCCCTGGCCGTGTGTAAGGCAGGGGCGGCCGAGAGGGAGTTGCCCCTGTATCGCCACATTGCTCAGCTGGCGGGAAACTCGGACCTCATCCTGCCCGTGCCGGTGAGCCCTGTCTGCCCTGCCTGGGCCTCTCCCAGGGGTGGGGGGTGGGGAGCATGAAACCTTGTGAGGAATGTTGGGGGGAAAGTGCATTGAGGCAGCTAAAGAGAAAGGATGGGGACAGGAGACTTTGAGTCTGGGAAGCTGGGGAAGATTTGGGCTCTTGGGTTAACGCTTCTGGGGGTCGAGGGGGGAAGTGCTCTGTGACTTTTCTGTCCTGTGGCCCCCAGGCCTTCAACGTGATCAATGGTGGCTCTCATGCTGGGAATAAGCTGGCTATGCAGGAATTTATGATCCTCCCAGTGGGCGCTGAGAGCTTTCGGGACGCCATGCGACTTGGGGCTGAGGTCTACCACACACTCAAAGGGGTCATCAAGGACAAGTACGGCAAGGATGCCACCAATGTGGGAGATGAAGGTGGCTTTGCCCCCAACATCCTGGAGAACAGTGAGGGTGAGACCAGGAACCTCACTCCCTGCTTTAAGTCTCTCTCCGTCTTGGGACATCAGGAAGGGCCACATGCTTCACCAGGTCCTGAGGAGTATGGGTGGGAGGCCCTTGAGCTAGCTCAAAGAGGTACCAGTACCGGGACTGGGTCCCAGAAGGCCTGCCACATTCACATGCAGGCCTAAGAGGACAGTCTTCACCTGCCCAGCCAGATTTGTTAGCACTATATATATATTAAGATTTTATTTATTTGAGAGAGAGAGAGTATATGCATGAGCAGTGGGAGGGGCAGAGGGAGAGGGAGAGGCAGACTCCCCACCGAGCAGGGACCTGAGGACGCGGGGCTCGATCCCAGGACCCCAAGATCATGACCTGAGCTGAAGGCAGACACTTAACTGACTGAGCCGCCCAGGTGCCCCTTGTTAGCAACTATACATTCTTACTGAAGCCCCTGGTAATACTGGGAGGTGGTCTAGGTGACTTGTAGGATCCATCCTGGACTTGAACTTCATAGGACTCTCAGTTTGGTGAGATATACCATACTCTAGGGATTCTATTCTAAGTCTATCCCATTTCCACCCCAACCTCTCAGGCCTCTAAGATCCCTAATTTTTCTCTGACTTGGCAGGAGCTGTATGGTGAATAAAAACAATAACAGGAAGTGGCTGAGAGTTCAGGTTCTGGGGCCAAATTGCCTCTATTTGAACCTTGACTTGAAGAGTTACTGGCTGGTGATCTTTCTTACTTAACTCCTCTGTGCTTGTCTTTCTTATCCGTAAAATGGGAATAATAACAGTATCTACCTCTTAGCATCATTGTACTTAGGTGACATAGTTAGGCCTCAATAAACGGTAGCTATTTATGAACAACCTGTTATGAACAGAATTGCATTCCTCTGTCCTCTTAGAAGATGGTCTGCTCTTCCCAGCCCTGGGGAGAACCCCACCAGCAACTGTAGTCAGGCTTCTCCCCAGCAACCGCCCTCCGCCTGGGCTCTGAATTTCTTTCTTACTCTCCTTCCTCTTTGCCCACCCTTCCTGCTGGTAATCTCACTGTATTCCATCCCCAGCCTTGGAGCTGGTGAAGGAAGCCATCGACAAGGCTGGCTACACAGAAAAGATTGTCATTGGCATGGATGTCGCTGCCTCGGAGTTTCATCGTGATGGCAAATATGACTTGGACTTCAAGTCTCCTGCTGATCCTTCCCGATACATCACTGGGGACCAGCTAGGGGCCCTCTACCAGGACTTTGTCAGGGACTATCCTGGTGAGAACAAGGGGTGTGGGAGGGAGGGCAGCGCGAGGGTCAAGGGACAGGCAGGGGCGTGTGAGGCAACTCTGGACCATATGGGGTGCTGACTCAGGTGCCAGGTAGAGGTCTAAGAAGAGCCTGAGAATCAGGATGGGCCGGGGGAGTGGGGGAGGTGGCGGGGCGGGGGGAGGAGCCTCCTGCAGAGACAAGCTTTGTAGGTAGTTTAAATGTGCAGGTACCCATGGTGAATCTGTTTTATCTACTTCTGTCCTAATTAAAGTTGTGTGTTCCAAAGCTACGGGGATCACGGGGAGGGCTTTGGAAGGAACCAGTGATGGTGAGAGAGTGATGGGGCCCAGCAGGGAACTTGTACATATCAGTGTTTTTGACTGATGAAGTTGTGGATGCTGAGTGGAGCTGCAAGCGCTGTGGGAGTAGAATAGGAAGGCTGATGAGGAGCCGAATTACCCTCTCCAAGTTTACCAAGGGCTGGGACCCCTGTATGGAGGAAGCTGGTTTCCATTTCCCTGAGACAGAGCAAGAGAAAGTAGATTTAAGTGCAGAATAGCATATAAATAGGATGTAGAATAGCACGGAGGAAAGGCCTCCCAGTAGTGAAAGTGGGAAAATGAAAAGTAGTTTTGAGAAAGACTGTGAACCCTTGGTTTTGGAAGATTTTCTTTTTCCCTTTCTTTTTAAGATTTTATTTATATGAGAGGGAGAGAGCATGGTGGGGGGGGGCAGCGGGGAGCAGATGGGGAGGGAGGGGGAAAGAATCCCAGGCTGACTCCATGCTGAGTGTGGAGCTTGATGCAGGGCTCGATCCCACAACCCCAAGATCATGACCTGAGCCGAAACCAAGAGTCAAGACATTCAACCTACTGAGCCACCCAGGCGCCCCTGGTAGGTTTTCTGAAAGAACCGAGATAAGAATCGGGGCAGGCTTAGCTTGGAGGCAGGGAAGAAAGGATGGGCAGGCTTAGTTAGCCAGGGGATCTGTCCACCCAGGAGGTGTTCCTGCCTGATGCAGAGCCCCAGGGAGGGTCAGCAGCCCCTCCTGCTCTCCCTCTAGTGGTCTCCATTGAGGACCCCTTTGACCAGGATGATTGGGCTGCCTGGTCGAAGTTCACAGCCAATGTAGGGATCCAGATTGTGGGTGATGACCTGACAGTGACCAACCCAAAGCGTATCGAGCGGGCAGTGGAAGAAGGGGCCTGCAACTGTCTGCTGCTCAAGGTCAACCAGATTGGTTCAGTCACTGAAGCTATCCAAGCGTGAGTGTCCCCTGGCTCTCCCCGACCCAGCCCGTTTCTACAGGACACCTCCGGCAAGTGCTCCCAGCCTCGTCTTGGCACAGATGCTGAAGAGAGCAGGGAACCTGCGTTACTTTCCCGGCTCTTTTGGCTCTGCCCCCCTTCACCCCATGCCCTTTGCCCCTCCCAGGGAGCTTCGTGCCAGGTGTTTCTCAACATAGACCAATGTGGGGGCTGGGAAGGGAGTGCCCGGTATGAGGGGCTGGGGGTCAGTGCTGGTGTGTGGCTGCAGGTGCAAGCTGGCCCAGGAGAACGGCTGGGGGGTCATGGTGAGTCATCGCTCAGGAGAGACCGAGGACACATTCATCGCCGACCTGGTGGTGGGGCTGTGCACAGGCCAGGTGAGTGCAGGGGAGATCTTTGTGCAATTGGTGGGTTCTGGTCAGGTGGGTGGGTCTCTCTTGCCGGGTGTTTGCGGGTGTCAGGAGAATGTCAAGGGAGTGTTAAGTTTTCTTTTAGGAGATGAAGGGGCAGCCACTGAGCTGCTTATCTTTGGGCATGTTTCAGATCAAGACTGGAGCCCCGTGCCGTTCGGAGCGTCTGGCTAAGTACAACCAGCTCATGAGGTGAGGACACCTGGGGGATAGGAGCCCAGGGCCCAGAGGGTTAAAAGCTCTGTTGGCCCACCATCCCATCTCCAATACCCAGGGCCTGGAAAACAGTAGCTATCCAGAAAATACTTGTTTTTTTTTTTTTTTTTTAAAGATTTTATTTATTTATTTGACAGAGAGAGAGATAGCGAGAGAGGGAACACAAGCAGGGGGAGTGGAAGAGGGAGAAGCAGGCTTCCCGCTGAGCAGGGAGCCCGATGCGGGGCTCGATCCCAGGACCCTGGGATCATGACCTGAGCCGAAGGCAGTAGCTTAACCAACTGAGCCACCCAGGCGCCCGAAAATACTTGTTTTTGAATGACGGCTTTACTGATGGCCTGATCCAGGGCTCCCATAGGTCACATGGGAAAGCCAGGGCATGTCCACGCTTGGGCCAGGACATCGAAGCAGCTGGTGTGACGGGTTTGGAGAATAGGGGCCTCCCGGAAAGAGAAGCAGGATCCTCCCCGCTTCCCTGACTCTTTCCTCTCTGGCTCCTCTCTCTCAGAATTGAAGAAGAGCTGGGGGACGAAGCCCGCTTCGCCGGACATAATTTCCGCAATCCCAGCGTGCTGTGATCCCTCTCCTTGCCCGGAGACTTGGAACCCCTCTCCCATCCTCCCAGAACCTCTTTCTTCCTGTCCTGCTCTGTGACATCTCACCCTGCCCCCCCCCCCCCAGCCGACCTGCTGCGCTGTTCCTTGGCTTGTCCAGCCCCTGCTGTGTGCTTTCCCCTCTTTGGGTTCCACACTCTCCACTTCTCTGTCCTTTCTATTCTGTCTCCTTAAACACTGGCCATGGGACTGAGGATTACAAGGGAGTCCATGGAAGAACAGTCAGGGTCTGGGACAGGTGCATCAGGGTTGGTTGGCGAGGTGTGTCCGGGGGGGGGGGGGGGGGGGGCGTGTGTCTGTTTTCTGTGTTGCGCATGAGCTGTGCGTCGAGGTGGAGGGGCGTGGTGGAGGGGCGTGCTGGCTGTGTGCGCATGCCTGGCCCGGGCCTTTAGTGGATTATTTATTCAGTTATTTATTGTTCATTCGTCTTAATTAATTCATCATTTCTCCATAACTCCGGAGTTTAAACCTGGCCTGACCGGAAGAGGTGTGTGTGTGTGTGTGTGTGTGTGTGTGTGTGTGTGTGTGTGTGTGTGTGTGTGTGTGTGTGTGTGTGTGTGACGTGGCTGGAGGTGTGTGTGTGTGTGTGTGTGTGTGTGTGTGTGTGTGTGTGTGTGTGTGTGTGTGTGTGACGTGGCTGGAGGTCGGAGATGGCCTGGGGCTGGGAGCTCTTGCTGGAACAGGAAGGGTAACAGAAAAGGGCCTTGCCCATCAGCTCCCTTGCGTCTACCAGCCCTTAACCGAAGCCGCTCGGTCCAGAGGCGGGGCTGTGTGCCCGGGGACGCTTCCCCCTAACTCTCTCCTCAGCCCCCGGCTCCCCTGTTCTTGCTCCAGCTGCGCCAGAGCAATGGCTCACTCCCCTGTGCCACATTCCACAGTTGCCACCCCCTCTGTGGCGTGGAAATGAGCACCACCATTAAAGTCTGAATCACAGTTCGTTGTGTCTGAAGAGTCTTACTCTAGTCCGTGTGAGGGGAGAGATGGAGCACCAGGAAGTTGGTGAACCTGGATGGCAGAGCTGGGGAGGACACAAAAAGAGGAAGAAGCCGAACAAGTATGGCTAAGACGCTGGCATTGCCTACCCCTCCCTGGCCAGGTGGCGGACCCTGTTGCCCCTGCCTTCTCAGCAGCAAGCCTGGCCCCGGGACCTCAACCTGGAGTCTGAGAATTCCTAGAAGTGTCAAAGATTTTGTGTGTGTGCATTTTTAGGAAGAGGGGTTCAAAGGGTTCTCAGATTCCTGTAGGGCCTTGACTAAAGAGGGGATAAAGCTGTGAACTAGAGCAGCCCCCATGTAGGCCTCTCCCCAACACTGTCTTGACCATTCTGGGCTGTAGCAGCACTGCATGGGCATCCCCTCCTGCAAGATGGGGAACCAGGGAGCGAAGAGTGGAACCAGGGGACATAGATTAGGGTCTGAGGAAATGGAGTCTTCCAGGAAAACTGGAGAGTCGGAACCACAAGTGCTGGGTTGGCCTGTGAGTAGGGCCCCCGTGTGCGGCTGGAGACCCACCATCACTCTTCAGCTCCAGTGGAGCCCCAACTGACTTTGACATGGGGGCCCAAGAACCCCCCCCCTCGGGGGGGGGTCCCTCTCTCATAGAACTGGGATACAGAGCAGAGCCCAGCAGGTAGGGGCTACACGTGGGGAGCTGTGGCCACTAGAGGGAAGCAAGGTTCTGCGGGACACCAGACTCACCCCGAGCTAGGGGCAGGATGGGAGGAATTTCAAGGTTGTCCCCTCTGTGGGCCTCCTCAACTGTTTCTACTGAGTTCTGGTCCTGGGCTCTCTGCCACCCTGCCCAGCTCCAGGACTAGAAGAGGATTTGCGTCCTGTATGGGCAGGACTCATTTCTCTGCTCTTCCTGTGTCACTGACACTTCAGCCATTTTCAGTTCAAAGAGCTTCTTGCCCCCGCTCCTCTATGCCTCTTAATTTCAGTGTGGGCATCTAATCTTTCCCTTCTCTCCTGTCTCCTGGCACCCCTTTCCATTCCCCTTGGGGCACACTGTACTTTTCTCTGGGCCTCTGTTTTCTCTGGGGTCCACGATAGCCATCTTTCTTCTCCCAACTCCTGGACTAAGACTGGTTGGAGCCGCATTTCCTAACCTCTGCCCTTTCCTCCCTCCTTGCTAGATGGCCTTCTCTGGCAGCCATGGCCACCCCCACCCCTTGCCCCCCAGGTACTGGGTTGGATTGGGTTACAGCTATAGTTCTGTCTGGGCCTCCCAGGCCCCTCTCTCTACTTTCTCTTTGTGCCGTTGCCTAGAGACCAGTGGGTTGTGGGGGGCTGGGGCCATAAAGGGAGCTGGGGTGTGGGATGGTGGGGTGTGTGTGTGTGATGCACCCCAAAGCCGAATGGTGAGCCTGGTCCTCAGGTCCGGGAGGCATTGGAGGGGGTAGGCCCTGGCTTCTCTGACTCTCCTTATATTCCGTTCCTACCTCTGCCTAAATTTTTCTTTTAGGTTCAGGGATGTCACCATCCTAGCCCATCCCTCAGTGGTTAAAAAACAGAGCAGCTCAGCCTAGAAGGGAGCTGGGAAGGGCCTGGGCCTGGGGCCCCAGTGGGCGACTGAACTGAGAAGTGCAGAAGGAGAGGAAATGCAATGGGGAGTGAGGAGGAGGAGTCTCGGAACAAAGTTGGGGGGGGGGGGAAGGAGCAGGGGCCATTCTAGGGCACTGAGGGAGGGAGGGCAGGGATCACCAGGGAGAGGGGGACAGGGAGCTGACCAGGTCTCTGGAAGGCCCCGAGGGATAAAAAAAAAAAAAAAGGTGGGCATGGGGTAGAAAAGTGCGTGGCCAACCAATTCACAGGCTACAAAGAGTGGTGATTCATTGCTAGGCCAAGGAAGCCTTCTTGCTCGGGTTCTCCAGTGCTTTAGAATCTGTTGGAGCTTTTGGGTAGTCCCAGAACCTGGTTGAGCCTGGCCCAAGAAAATAATGAAGCAAAACCCACTGAGTTGCCACAAATCCAAACTCCTTCTTTCCCACAAGCCTGGGTGGGATCCTGCATTCGGGGCCCATCCTTGGCCTCTAGCTGGCTTGGCCCCAACATGCCCTACTCCCACCCCCAATCTGGAGAGCTAAGTAAGGGCTCCCAATCCAGGCTCCAGCTCCAGCTCTTCCAGTTTCCCAGCCTGCCTCCCTCCCATTCTCTGGCCTTCCCAATCTCAGCTGCCAAAAATCACCCAGTGTCTTGGTGTCCTTTGTCCTGGGAGATGTTGCTGCTTGGTGTGGGGCCAGGGAGACAGCCCAGAAGAAGACACTGGTGGTGGACTGGTGGGGGTGCTGGCTTCAGGCTGAAGACTGGAAATGGCTGGCTGGCTGACAATCTGGCTTTCTGGAGAGCGGGGAGGGTTGAAGGAAGAACCTGTGGTCTGGGGGTAGGGTGGGGATCGACTCCATAGTAGAAGGACTGGGATTGGGGAACTAGGGCACCTAGGGATTTGGCTCCACCTTGAGCCTAATCCCCACCGGACCCTTCCCTGTGGCCCAGAGTACTGTCTGTGATGACTTCGAACAGGTTTGAGAAGGAAAATGGAGACATCACCAGACAGAAGGGCCTGAAGATCGTGTCCCACTCCTATAAATTAATCCCTTCCCTACACGGGGGCTTGTCCTCTCCCACTTCCATCATTTCCTTCTACTGCTTTCCCTTCCCATCTCCACTCTTGTCTTTCCCCTCTCTGACCTCCCTCCTCCATACTGCCACCAAAGGCCTTGTTTATCTTACATTTCCTTCCAATCTTCATTACCCACTTCCCCCGCCTCCCCCACCCCATTCTATCTACCTTTGTCTAAACCGTCCTCAGTTCTCTTGGAAACCCCCACCTCTAGAATCCAGTCAGCCCCGTATCTCCTCACTCCTTTCCCACCCAGCACCCCAGGTCTCCTAGAATATGCCTCTGGCCCCACCTCCTTAATTCCTTTTTAAGGTTCCTCACCTTTCCCCTTCTCTCCATGCTGACATCTCTGGACTCTCTCCAGGTTTCCATCATCACCCCCCCCCAATTCTTATGTTCCCTATTCTTTTCCCAACACCAATCACCTCCAAACTACTCTCATCCAGAAATCCCATCCACATATATATGTCTACATCTTTTCAATTTCTTCCCCTCCCCATGACCCCAAGGTTCCATCCCATTCTCCCTCATCATCGCCCCCACCTCTCCCGCTACGTGTCTGCCACAGACGCTGTCACCCTAAGCTTTAGTCACCCCTCCCTGTCACATACCTCACTGCCCCCAAAGCCCCCACGTAGCTCCATTTTCGCAATGTACCCCCATTAGACCAATCTCTGCCACACACCCACAACCTCCCACTTCCTCTCTGCCTCAGACCCCCCTGCCCGCAAACTTCTCCAGTCTCCCCCTTCTCTGCCCTCACAACCGGCAGCCCCTCCTACCTAGCCCTCTCCGGTTCCCCACATTCCGCCTCGGCGAACCCCTCCCCGCGCCCCAGCCCCCTCGGCCGGCCTCGGCCAACTCGCACAGCGCCTCCCCCTCTCCGGATCCCCCTCTCTCCCCCCTCGCAGCTTGCCTCGCGCTCCCTCCCTCGCGTCTCCCTCCTGGCCCCTCTCTCCTCCGTTCCTCCGCGCTCCCTCCTTCTCCCTCTTCCTCCCTTCTCCCATCCCCCTCTCCCAAGCTCCCTCCCTTCGCCGTCCGCTTTCCTGTGCGAGTCGCCGGACGCGCCGCCCAGCCCGCCCGCAGCCCCGCGTCGGGCCGGGGCCTCGGGCCGGAACCCATTTAGGGGGGTACCGCTGGCCTCGAAGAGGGGCTAGGAGGGGGCGAGGGGGGGACGACCGCCCGGGAAGGGGCGGGGGCCGCGGGCGGAGGCCGCCTAGGGGGCCGGGGATCGCGCGAGTGCGGGCTGCGCGGGGCGGGCGCGGGCGCGGGAGGCGGGCGGGAGGCGGCGGGTCAGAGCCGCGCGGAGGCCGGCCGGGCCGCGGGGGCGAGCGGCGGGGCGAGCGGCGCGGCGGGGGCGGGCGGCGCGGCCCGGGCATTCCGGGCGGCCGGGGGGAGGTGGCGAGCCTGGGGAGGGGCTAAACGCGAGCGGGGATTGGGGTCCGCTCCGGGGGCAGGCGGGCGATCGGGGCCAGGTTGGGGGGAAAAGGGGGGGGATGGGGGCCGCCCTCCGGGGGGGTCGGGGCCGCCGCCGCCGCCGTCGCGGCGGGGACTGAAGCCGGGAAGAGGAGAGGGGGGCGGGGGAGCGGCCGCCGCCGCCCCCCGGAGGCGCCGGAGCCCCGAATCCCGCTCGGAGCCAGCCAGCCGTCCCGAGCTAGGACCAGGTAAGATCTGCTGCCCCCCGGGGCCTCGGGCCCGCCCGGGTTCTGGCCCCGCGGCTCCCCACCCCCACCCCTCCCAGTTCCCCCTCCCGCCGCCGCCGCCTCCATTTGTTATTTTCCCGATCCGGTACCCCCACTGCGGGCTCTGCCCCGGCCTGAGGCTGGGGCGGGGGGGGGGGACGGCTCAGGGGGTGGGGCCGGCCCCGGAGGAGGGATGGGGGCCAGGGCACCCGGAGGATCGGGAAGGTGGAGGGAGGTGGGAGGGTCTCAGGAGGAGGGCTGATGGGGCAAGAGGGTAGCCAGGACCCCGGGACCATAAGCGGAGCACCGAGGCGGAGGGCTGGCAGAAGAAAAGGGGGGCTGCTCGCGAGGGGGCTTCGGGCGAAGGCAAAAAAGGAATGGAGATATGGCAGCGAGGTGGGGCATTAGGGCTCCAGGAAAAGGCCCAGAGCCCGGGTTTCAGAACTCGGGGTCGGGGGTGCTAGGTTTAGAAGGCAAGTGGGAAATGGGGAAGGGGTGTGGTAGGTGGAAAGAGAGGGATTGTAGGCTGATGAGGGAGAATGGAACCTGGGGAAAGGGAGGCTCTAAAAGGCCAAGGAGAGGTCCACCTTTGAGAAGAACCAGAGGTGTTACAGGGTGGAAGTGGGAAGTGGCTGCCTTTGTGACTCGATTTTGCCTACTTCAGGCCACCTCTGACCTTGTTTTTCCAATCCCAGCCATAGTTACTTCTTGGAGAGGGGCACACTGGGGCCGAGTGTGGTCCTCCTAAAGCTACTGAGGAGGAAGATGGGAACACTGAAGGGAGAGTTAGGGAGAAAGGGCTTCTGGGAGGGTGGAAGAGGAGGAGAGAATTGGACGATCGAATAGGCACTCCAGGCAAGTTGTGACCTCGTCCCTCAAATCCCTAGAGCACCCTGCTGCCCCTCTAGCTGCAGTTTCTGTGTGTGTGTGTGTGTGTGGGGGGGGTTATATCTTCATTTCTGTTTTGGGCTCAAAGATTTCCCTTTGTGCATGGAATTATTTCCACGGGGGTAGGTACTCCTCTCAAGCTCCCTTCCCTGAGGGTGCTGGAGGAGGGTAGGAGTTGCTTTGGCAACTGGAGGGGGAGTGGCTGGCAGATGGACTCCTGGGATAGACTCTTGAGGGGCAGGTTCTACCATTTTGTTGCCATAGCAATGATCCAGTGGGATGTCCTATAGGTGGGGGTTCAGAATCTTGATTGGACCTCAGCCTTTGGCTATGTCCTTGGGACTCTTGGCTGGTTTCTGAAAGGTGTTTCTGGTGCTGCTGGTGGATAGGAGGTCCCCCAGGGGGTCCACCCGCCTTCCATCCAGCAGTCTGTTGGAACAGGTAGACATGTTATTTGCAGGTCATAGGTGTTGCTCCAAGTTCCTCCCCCTAGCCCTGAGAGAGCATGGAAATGTTCCTGTTCAAGTTACACCATCTTTTGGCATTTCTTTCTGGCCTCTACCTCCCTTATTGGGAACTTTTTGTATATGGTAGTCCTTTTGCTTCTTTGCACTGATATTCTTCCATTTTCTTAAGCTTGAGTCTCCCTTTCCCTCTTTCCCAGACTATCGCGACAGTGACTCCTTCCCTCAGCTAACTTTCGACCTTCTATTTCCCTGACCTTGGAGTAGCTGGGCTCTCCAACAAGCCCATCCCTTGTGAGGGCGGCCCAGGGGAGAAGGCTGTGGAAATACTCTGGAACAGAAGCCAGGATACCTGGGTCTAGTCCTGGCTGTACCTCTAATTGTGGCCTTGGGCCAGTCACTTCTCTTTGAGTCTTGGCTTCATGTAAGATGAAGGGGTTGTAGATAAGATGATTTCTGAGGCCCCTCTGACAACCCGGGATTTAAGAAGGCTTAGACTGGTGCATTGTTATCTGCTGGTCTGGGCTGCATTGTTATCTAGGAGTCACTTTGGACTGGTTTGTTAGTCTGGCAGGTCTGGAATGACGATGGGGGCTGGGGCCGCGATCCTGAAATTCATCCTGCAAGCCTTTCCCAGAAAGCCTTGTGCCTCAATTGTGTATTCCCTCTGACGTCCTTCTCATATTTCTCCCTTCTTTTCCTGTTCTTAGAGACTCTTTCCCTGTTTTTCACTTTTGCATCGCCCCATTCTTGTCTTTTGTTATTTTTCTTTTGCAGTAAGGCTGTGAAGCGGAATGTGTGTTGTGTGTTAGTGTTAGTGTGTTAGTGTGTTGCCAGGTACACAGTAGGTCTCTAGCAGTATTAGTTACAGTGACTGGCTATTAGGGCAAGATGGAGCTTAGCTCACCTTGTTGATGCTAAAACATGCTCCGAGTTCAGAAACATATGTACAGCCCAACCCTAACTCCTCTCCCCCTTGCCACTCCTTTCCGCCAGGATTACCTATGCTTTTATGACTGCTTTTCTCCTTCAAAGCTACTCACTGATAATTTTATCAGATTTCAGCTGTTTAAAACAGTTGCGGTGGGGGAGGGGCATACTGATTGTTGTGTTTTTCAGTTCCATTCATGCATTTCTCTGACCTTTTGGATCTCCTCGCTCTAACTGACTTGGTGGACAGATTCTGAGGTTGGGATGAGACATGGGCACCCTCCTTTAGGGGGGCTGGCAAAGACACACCAGTCACAAATAGTCATCTCTGCTGTGCTTTCGTTGAGATTGTTTCCCCTTCTGTTATATTGGATTTTGTTCTTTGGATTGGGGGGGGTGTTGACAATGTTTAAAAACCCATCTACAGGGGCGCCTGGGTGGCTCAGTTGGTTGAGCGTCTGCATTCGGCTCGGGTTGGGATCTCAGGGTCCTGGGATTGGGCTCCGCATCGGGCTCCCTGCTAGGCGGGAGGCCTGCTTCTCCCTCTGCCACTCCCCCTGCTTGTGTTCCCTCTCTCGCTGTGTCTCTCTCTCTCTCTGTCAAATGAATGAATGGAATCTTTAAAAAAAAACGAAAAAAACAAAAACCCATCTACACAACAATTCCAAAATGTGGTAATAGTTGTAGTTGAAGAAAAATGGCTGGTTTGCTGGGCAGAGCATCGGTTCTAAGTTCAGAAGACCTGGAGCTGTGTCTCAGCTCTTTGTGACTCTAAGTAAATTATTATTTAAGTTTCCTGGAAAGGTCAGGTTCACTCCTCACCGCCTGTCTCAGTAGGGTTCAGTGGAGATGAGTGAGAAATAATTACTCTGTATTCTTCGGGAAAAACATGCTATCGACTGTGGAAATGCCATTGACATAGCCAGGCCTCCTGCCTCGGAATAGGTGGCTAAGTCTACCCTGTTCCCACCAAAGCCAGCAGCATTTTATTCGCAAAGACCTACTGAAGTGAGTGGGCTTACAGGTCAATGACAAGGACAGAACAGAACACGCATATATACGTGACATCAGTGGGAGATATGGAAAGGAAGAAAACAGTGGGAAGATACCATTTTTGCTCTCAAAAGATCTCATGGTCAGTAATCTGGAGAGACGTGACACTTAGCAAGAAATACAAACCATCGCGAATGAAAATAGCCGACTATAGATAATAGGTACAGATATAGACCGGCCCTGAGGTGTGTGTCCCTAAGCCAAGTGACAGCTCAGAAATGTGTAACTTTGTATTATGTGCTTACTGATACTCACTGCTTTGGTTGGTAAAGTGAAAGTCCTGACTTTCTAGCCTTAGGGAACCCAAGCACTAGAGAGGGGGCCTCTATGGAGCTCTCAAAAATGAAGTTCTGCACTTTGGGGCTACCCAGGTTTGGGCTCGGGATTGGTAGGATTGTGTGCATTTGTGTTATAGAATGGGACATTCTTCTCCCACCTACTCTGATGTGAAAAGATTCTTTTCCTATCTCGGACTGATCTAGGCCTTCTGAGAATTCTCCCCACCAGCTTCTGATGAGACTGTAGCAAAGTCTAGAAGAAATAGCATGGGCTTTGAAGTCAGGGAGACGTGGGTTTGATTCTGGTGCGGTCACTGTGTATTCATCACACGAAGTTGGACAAGTCACAATCTCAATCTTTGAGCCTCAGTTTCCCCACCTATATAATGGATATAAGAATACATACCTACTCTGCAGGGTTGGTTGTAAGTATTCAGTGATATTGTATGTAAGGGCTTGACCTAAGACCGCACTCAATAAATTACTTAATACTTCAGCTACATTTCTTTATGCTCCCTGGTAAGGCTCTGGTGGAACTCATGGACACACAGGTATTTCCTAGGTATCGTGAAGGGTACATAATGTGAGCTCATAGGTACATCTGAATTTTCTGCCTTCTCCAGAGATGAAAGAGATGATGTTGCAAGCAGAGGCTCCTTCACCTATAGATAGCAGGGGCAGCCTGTGGGGCCAGCCAGCAACAGTCTTATGCAGCTTGTGCCTCTTGGCCCAAAGGCCTAGGGCTGGGCCACTTACTTAACCCCTGGATGAGCACAGTGGTAGCCCCTTCAGATGCTATTCCCCCATTTGGAGACTCTGATGGTCTTTCCTAACAGGCTTCACTGAAAACAGATTCTGCAAGTTCCAGGTGCCTACACTGGAAACTTGGAGATCCTGCTTCCTGCTTCCCAGACCACAGCTGTGGGGAACTTGGGGTGAAGCAGAGAAGTTTCTGTATTCAGCTGCCCAGGCAGAGGAGAATGGGGTCTCCACAGCCTGAAGAATGAAGACACGACAGAATAAAGACTCAGTGAGTAATAGCTGAAATGAGAGACATGAAAGATGAGGGGCAGAGAAACTGGGGTGAGGGCCTGGAGAGGAAAAACCGAAACAAGGCACACCATAAGGTTAGGTGCTGTGCGAGAAAACCCCTTATATTATCTGCTTCCTTCCTTCTCCCTCAGATGTCAATGAGGAGTGGACGGAAGAAAGAGGCCCCTGGGCCCCGGGAAGAACTGAGATCGAGGGGCCGGGCCTCCCCTGGAGGGGTCAGCACGTCCAGCAGTGATGGCAAAGCCGAGAAGTCTAGGCAGACGGCCAAGGTAGTCTGTCCTCAGGTCCTCCCACAGGATGCCCAGGCACTGGGGCTGAGGGTGTATGTCTGTGTGTTGTGGGGGAACGTCCTGTCTGGCAGAGGGTAACGGTGGAGGCTTGGAAGGTAGAAGACAGGAATTTTCTCTTTTCTCTCTAACAGAAGGCCCGTGTCGAGGAAGCCTCCACCCCAAAGGTCAGCAAGCAGGGCCGGAGTGAGGAGATCTCAGAGAGTGAAAGTGAGGAGACCAATGCACCAAAAAAGACCAAAACTGAGGTGGGAGACCCTAGCACTGTCCTGACCCCTTTTCTGACCACTCTTACCTGAAAACTTCCTTTCATTCACAATTCCTACTTTAATCTTGCCTGGGATATGAGCGAAAAGTCATATCCTGGTGCTTATTAAAGGAGTCCTGTCTATAATATGTCAGAACTTTAGGGCTGTAGCCAGACCACTAGATGACCACATGGGGCCAGAGGGGACTGGGAGTGTGGGGGATTCTAAGCCTCTCCTTTTCCAGGTCCTGGTTTTCATGAAGGGGCTGGGGAGGAGGTTAAAGGTGAGAGGTCTTAGTGGAAGGAACAAATAAATCATAAGGAAAATGCAGGAGTGGTCTTCTTAAGAACCAAGGGTTTCTGGCACATGTGGTTAATGGGGTAAAAGGAGATGAGAGGAGGGTGGATGCGAGCTGGTGGAAGACAGGGATTTGGGTTTAGCTGTGGATGGGGAGAAGGTGCTTGAGGTGGACACTTGAGGAAGGAATGGAGTTTTCCAGGGAGGGAAATAAGACTGGCTGCTAGGGAGCCGCTGAGAATGTGGGGAGAGAGGGGGAATCCCCACATGGCAGGGAGGTGGGCTTGAGCAAGGGTATTCATCACATGGTACAGTGGTGTGCTGGGAGGGGAAAAGGATTTTGTGCAAGGGAGGCCCCAAACGTAGGGGAAGCAAGGAAAAAGAAAAGAGAAAAAATGGTCCTCCTTTTTCTGCAGCAGGAGCTCCCTCGGCCACAGTCTCCCTCTGATCTGGATAGTTTAGATGGGCGGAGCCTCAATGATGATGGCAGCAGTGACCCTAGGGATATTGACCAGGATAACCGAAGCACGTCTCCCAGCATCTACAGCCCTGGAAGCGTGGAGAATGACTCCGACTCATCTTCCGGCCTGTCCCAGGGCCCAGCCCGCCCCTACCACCCACCTCCACTCTTCCCTCCCTCCCCTCCACCGCCAGACAGCACCCCCCGACAGCCAGAGCCTGGCTTTGAACCCCACCCTTCTGTGACACCCACTGGATATCATGCTCCCATGGAGCCCCCCACATCTCGAATGTTCCAGGCTCCTCCTGGGGCCCCTCCCCCTCATCCACAGCTCTACCCTGGGGGCACTGGTGGAGGAGTTTTGTCTGGACCCCCAATGGGTCCCAAGGGGGGAGGGGCTGCCTCTTCAGTAGGGGCCCCTACTGGGGGTAAACAGCACCCCCCACCCACCACCCCCATTTCAATATCAAGCTCTGGGGCTGGTGGTGCTCCCCCAACAAAGCCACCTAACACTCCAGGGGTTGGTGGAAACCTACCCTCTGCTCCACCACCCGCCACCTTCCCCCATGTGACACCAAACCTGCCTCCCCCACCTGCTCTGAGACCCCTTAACAATGCCTCAGCCTCTCCTCCTGGCCTGGGGGCCCAGCCACTACCTGGGCATCTGCCGTCTCCCCATGCCATGGGGCAGGGTATGGGTGGACTTCCGCCTGGCCCAGAGAAGGGTCCCACTCTTGCTCCCTCACCCCATCCTCTGCCACCAGCTTCCTCCTCTTCTGCCCCAGCCCCCCCAATGAGGTATCCATATTCATCCTCTGCTAGTAGCTCTGCAGCAGCCTCCTCTTCCAGTTCTTCTGCTTCTGCCTCTGCCTCCCAGTACCCAGCTTCCCAGGCACTGCCCAGTTATCCCCACTCCTTCCCTCCCCCGACAAGCCTGTCTGTCTCCAATCAGCCGCCCAAGTATACTCAGCCTTCCCTTCCATCCCAGGCTGTGTGGAGCCAGGGTCCCCCACCACCTCCTCCCTATGGCCGTCTCTTAGCCAACAGCAATGCCCACCCAGGCCCCTTCCCTCCTACTGGAGGCCAGTCCACAGGCCACCCACCAGCGCCGACACATCACCATCACCACCAGCAGCAGCAGCAGCATCATGGGAACTCCGGGCCCCCTCCACCTGGAGCATATCCCCACCCCCTGGAGAGCAGTAGCTCCCACCATGCCCATCCTTACGCCATGTCTCCTTCCCTGGGGTCTCTGAGGCCCTACCCGCCAGGGCCAGCACACCTGCCCCCACCTCACAGCCAGGTGTCCTACACCCAAGCAGGCTCCAGTGGCCCTCCTGCCTCTTCCTCCTCTTCCAACTCCTCCTCCTCTTCTTCCTCTCAAGGATCCTACCCATGTTCACACCCCTCCCCTTCCCAGGGCCCTCAAGGAGCGCCCTACCCGTTCCCACCGGTGCCTCCGGTCACCACTTCCTCGGCTACGCTTTCCACGGTCATTGCCACAGTGGCTTCCTCGCCAGCAGGCTACAAAACAGCTTCCCCACCTGGGCCCCCGCCGTATGGAAAGAGAGCCCCGTCCCCAGGGGCCTACAAGACAGCCACCCCACCGGGATACAAGCCGGGGTCGCCTCCCTCCTTCCGAACAGGGACCCCACCCGGCTACCGAGGCGCCTCGCCGCCCGCGGGCCCAGGGACCTTCAAGCCGGGCTCGCCCACCGTGGGGCCAGGGCCCCTGCCACCTGCCGGGCCCTCAGGCCTGTCATCCCTGCCACCACCGCCTGCAGCCCCCGCCTCAGGGCCGCCCCTGAACGCCACGCAGATCAAGCAAGAGCCAGCTGAAGAGTATGAGACCCCCGAGAGCCCAGTGCCCCCGGCCCGTAGCCCCTCGCCCCCTCCCAAGGTGGTAGACGTGCCCAGCCATGCCAGCCAGTCAGCCAGGTGAGCCGCCCGGGGCGGGGTGAGGTTGGGCCTGGAATGGGGAACGACGGAGGGGGCAACGGAGAGACCGGTGCAGGCGCAAGAGGGAGCCTTGCGTTCCCATGGTGCTTTTTGAAGTACTCCAGAACCTCGCCTCGCCCTCACAGTCTGCGCAGGCGGGTCTGGGGGCAGGGTCACCGCGGGGCACTCCGGCAGCTCGCAGGGGCTAAGCGCGCGCCGCCCTCGTGCCCGGCAGGTTCAACAAACACCTGGACCGCGGCTTTAACTCGTGCGCGCGCAGCGACCTGTACTTCGTGCCGCTGGAGGGCTCCAAGTTGGCCAAGAAGCGGGCCGACCTGGTGGAGAAGGTGCGGCGCGAGGCCGAGCAGCGCGCGCGCGAAGAAAAGGAGCGCGAGCGCGAGCGGGAACGCGAGAAGGAGCGGGAACGCGAGAAGGAGCGCGAGCTGGAACGCAGCGTGGTGAGTGCGTCACCACATGCGCCACCCACCCGCCTGTCTGGCCCTCTGCGCCGCGCAGGGAGGGCCGGGGCGGCGGGGGGGCCGGGGGATGATCATTGCTCCCCCTATCGGAGAGGAGGAAGCACGGCAGCCCGGGAAATCGAGACGGAAGGATTCCAGCGGGAGAAATCCTTGCATTCTTGGGTTGGGGGAAGGCAAATTCAGATCCGAGGGCCTGTGGATGGTAGGGAGAACCAACATCCAGGAGAAAGGGTTAGGGAGATTCCAGTAAGATGAGGCATTTTGGCCTTCAGCTGGTGAGACAAACGAGCAGCTCGGGACCAGCCGCCTTTTTCCAGACCTGCCCTTTTGACTCTTTCTCCCTGTATCCCACAGAAGTTGGCTCAGGAGGGCCGGGCGCCGGTGGAGTGCCCATCTCTTGGCCCGGTGCCCCATCGCCCTCCATTTGAGCCGGGCAGCGCTGTGGCTACAGTGCCCCCCTACCTGGGTCCTGACACTCCGGCCCTGCGCACGCTCAGTGAATACGCCCGGCCCCACGTCATGTCTCCTGGCAATCGCAACCATCCGTTCTACGTGCCCCTAGGGGCAGTGGACCCGGGGCTCCTGGGTTACAATGTCCCGGCCTTGTACAGCAGTGACCCAGCAGCCCGGGAGAGGGAGCGGGAAGCCCGTGAACGAGACCTCCGTGACCGCCTCAAGCCTGGCTTTGAGGTGAAGCCCAGTGAGCTGGAACCCCTACACGGGGTCCCTGGGCCGGGCTTGGATCCCTTCCCGCGACATGGGGGCCTGGCTCTGCAGCCTGGCCCACCCGGCCTGCACCCTTTTCCCTTTCATCCGAGTCTGGGGCCCCTGGAGAGAGAACGTCTAGCGCTGGCAGCTGGGCCAGCCCTGCGGCCTGATATGTCCTACGCCGAGCGACTGGCAGCTGAGAGGCAGCATGCAGAAAGGGTGGCAGCCCTGGGCAATGACCCGCTGGCCCGGCTGCAGATGCTCAATGTGACCCCCCATCACCACCAGCACTCCCACATCCACTCCCACCTGCATCTCCACCAGCAGGATGCCATCCATGCAGGTGAGGCTCCTACTTCTTTGTCTTGGTCCCTGGGGGCCACCTTGACCCCTGGCAAGTGATTGGGCTCTTTTGTTCCTCGGGCCAAGACCTCCCTCCTCTAGTCTGGCATGAGCCTCTCTCCGGGGATTGCTCCCCTGATCTTTGCCTCCCTGTCATTCCCCATCTCCTCATGCCCCAGCCTTGCCACAGGGACTATAATAACCCACACCCCACCCCTCTTCAGAGTCTAGCATTCCACTCGTAGAGGAAAACCTTTGAGGGAACGCTACCTTTCTGCTCTCAGACTGTGCCCCCCACCCCTCTTCACTTACCTGTTTCCTTGCTCCTTTGGATTCAACTCTGTTACCGTTTCTTGCCATCTTCTCTCCTCCCAGGTGGAGGTGTTTCATGTTCTACCCCATCTCTAGATCTGCGGCCTTCCAGAAAGAGCCCTATAGCTTTGGCCGGGGGTATTTTAGGTGCTAATGAGCTTTATTTACTATCCTTTTGCCATATTATTGTCTAGAACATTGCCTGATTTAGCCTTACAGTCGTGGTCATTCCAGGCTCCCTTGTGCTTTCTCTCTCTCAACTTCCTCTCTCTTCCTGTCTTACTTCCTAAACTTTCTGGCCTGCTCTATCTCCTCTAAGCAGCCCATGTCTCTCTTTCCTTTCCCTCAGACCCCTCTGACAAACTGTAATCTCCTGTTCTCTGCCATCCATATGTCCCTACTCCAGTAAGGTCTTGTCCTGGCCACCCACCAGGCCCCTAGTTCTTCCTTTGCGCCTCCTTGTTCCTCACTGGGTCTCCCTGCGTTTGATTGTCCATCCCTTCCCAGGCTTGGATCCCTTCACCCAAACGCATGTTTTTCTCCAAGCCTGCCTTTTGGTGACACCTTCCTCTTCTCTACCCTGTAGCCTCTGCCTCGGTGCACCCTCTCATTGACCCCCTGGCCTCAGGGTCTCACCTTACCCGGATCCCCTACCCAGCTGGGACCCTCCCCAACCCCCTTCTTCCTCACCCTCTGCACGAGAACGAAGTTCTTCGTCACCAGCTCTTTGGTAAGGTTGGAAGTGGGGGTGGGGAGGGCCTAATGAGAGAAGGGCAGGAAGGAGGAGTTTGGGGGGTGGGATTGGCCTATTTGGGCTTGAGGGAGGGATGAGGAGGTAACCAGAGGACCTGGGAATAGGAGAAGGTGGGCCGAGGCCCTGCCCAAGAGAGGCACAGGTTTTAGTGCCAGGCAGAGGTTTGAATCCTCTCCACTGCTGGCAACTTGCAGGACTGGCTTTTCCCCAAGTGTTTTAGTCTCAGTTTCCTCCAAATGTAAGGTGGCTAGCTGTCCCCTGGCCCAGAGTAAGTACCCAGCACTCCATCGGTCATGTGCCCCTTGCCCTTCCTGCCTACAGCTGCTCCTTACCGGGACCTGCCAGCTTCCCTGTCTGCCCCAATGTCAGCAGCTCACCAGCTGCAGGCCATGCACGCGCAGTCTGCTGAGCTGCAGCGCCTGGCACTGGAGCAGCAACAGTGGCTGCACGCGCATCACCCCCTGCACAGTGTGCCGCTGCCTGCCCAGGAGGACTACTACAGGTAGCGCAGGGCCCCCGAGGCCAGGGGTGGCGGGGTGCGGGCAGCAGACCCCTGGGTGTTGGGCTCCTGGTGTGTGTGGGGGGATCTCTCCTCCACCCCGCGACTCTGTGACAGGGGCCCCGTCAGGGTTGACCTCAGTCTCATGTCTCTGCTCTGCATCCCCTCTCCACCAGTCACCTGAAGAAGGAAAGCGACAAGCCGCTGTAGAACCTGCCATCAAGAGCGCACCCGTGGCCCCTGCATCTGGACCTCGGAGGCCTCCCTCCCAGCCCTCCACCCAGAGCTGAGGAGGGAGGGGTGCCGCTCCTTTGCAGGGTTTCAGCAGCTGGGCAGAGGGAGGGAGGAAGGGACAGACGGAAGGCCAAGGCTCCTGTGGTATGCAGAGGTGGGGAGGTGGCGGGTGGGGGGGGTGGGGGGGTGGGGGCAGAAAGCGCACAGTATCTTGGACCAGGTCCCTTTTTCTTGTCCCCCTGCTTTCTTCCTCCCCCGTGCCCAACCCCCGGTGGCCACCGCCCCTCCCCCACCCCCGTTGGTGTGATTATTTCATCTGTTAGATGTGGCTGTTTTGCGTAGCATCGTGTGCTGCCCCCGCCCCCCCCAGTCCCTGTGCGCGCGCCCCTTCTACGATGTATGCCCCTTGCCCCTCCCCCACATTAATAATTTATATATATAAATATCTATATGACGCTCTTTAAAAAACATCCCAAGCAAAACCAAACAAAAACATCCTCACGACTCCCCAGGAAGATGGCTGTGACTGGTTCTTTGCGGGCTCTGGGGGCGGAGTTGGGGGTGGGGGTGGGGCTGGGGGACTACTCAGCGGTGCCTGGAGAGAAAGCTGTGGAACCGGACACAAGTGGGTGTAGGGACCTGGAGAGTTGCAGAGGAGCTCTCGGAAGGGCCCAGGGCCTGGAGCCGTGGCTCCGCTGGAAGGGTACTGCGGCAGGGAATTAGTGGACTGAAGCCACTAGTCCCTCCCTGCGTCGCAAGGCCGGGAAGTCCAGACGCTGGAGGCCGGCGTGGGGGGAGGACAGGCACGCCTCTGACAGGGTCAGGGCTAGGAAGCCACTCAGGCTTTGGAGGCCTTTCTGCCACTGGCCCCTCAGCTAGGAGCCACCAGAGTCCAGAATGCTTTCTGTCGAACAGATTGAGAAAGGGTTATGAAGCGGAGGTGCAGGGGCGTAGTTTCATTGGGTTAAAGCGACTAGAACTCTGGAGTCCTAAGTACCCCATGGTTTGAGGAGGGAGTGGGCGACCATTTCAAATGTCTAGAACAGAAGAGAAATTGGAGGGCGTTACGCTGGAGCGCACACCCGGCACAAGGCCATTTTAGGAGAACACGAGAGCCAGCTTGGCTCTCGGCGTTTATTGCCGCCAATCACTTCGTTCTCAAAAACCGAAGGGGGTGTGGCCAGCCGTCCCAGCCAATCAGCTTCGAGTTCATTTGCATAGGCTCGGAATCAAATGTTCACAAACTCTAGAAATGGATGCTATAAATAAGTTTCTTTTCCCCCTGTTTTTCCTTCTGAAAGTTATAATGCCCCCCGTTGGTTATACCTCAGTAAGAATTAGAAAACGCCAGTCTGAGCTCACCCTCACCAATAGTGGCGTTCATGGATACCCCACGTTCTCTCTAGGCCACTTCCTGTAGTGTTACAGCTCTTTTAGAATTTGTCTAGTAGGTTTTCCGGTTCTCACCGGAAAACCCCCCCATAATTCGTTTTTAACAATAGAGGTGTGTTAGCCGTCGTGGTGGTCTTTTTTTTGTTTTTCTGTATGAGTTTCTCGAATGTTGGGCGATCCGTTTGAGTAACTTTTTCTCTCCTGAGGTATTTCACTGTCTGTGTCGCGTTGCGCTATGTCGAGAGGCTTTCTCGGCTTCCGGCTGCGGCTGATGCTGCTTCCCTTCCACCCCCATCAGTTTTGAGAGCCACCCTAGCATTAGGCAGTTCGTTTCTCCTGAGCGTTTCTTGAGTTTCGCTGCACGTGCAGCTTTTGTTACCCTATGGCGTCCGCCTCGGCCCAGCCCGCGGCCCTGAGCGCCGAACAAGCCAAGGGTGAGCAGCGTTCTAGCCACCGGGTGGGCTTCCAGCTGGAGGAGGGTGCGTGCGGGCGGAGGGTACAGAGCGACGGGTGTGGTTGCGCCGCCGGGAAATGGGGGCACAGGGTGCCATCCTTCTCTTTCCTCCAGGAGGGGTCCTTGCCCCCTAGAGCGAGGGAATCTGGGTCGAGTTTATCGGGTTACTATGGCTTCAGTCCACTAATTCCCTGCCCTCTTCCCTGCGTTCTTGGCTGGGCCCGCCGGCCATGCTCCGACGCCTACCCGGGGATACGTGTTCCGCACAGTGGTCCTGGCCGAGGTAATCCAGGCGTTCTCGGCCCCGGAGAATGCCGTGCGCATGGACGAGGCTCGGGACAACGCGTGCAACGACATGGGCAAAATGCTGCAGTTCGTGCTGCCTGTGGCCACGCAGATTCAGCAGGAGGTTATCAAGGCCTATGGCTTCAGCTGCGACGGGGAAGGTGGGTCGGTCGGGGGTTGGGGGTCGGGGGTGGCGCGGGCCCGGGAGAGGGCGTTGGATCCATTGGGTCCCTAAGCCGTCCTCCCTTGTCTCGCCACACGGAGGCAGCCACAATCTGACGAACAGTATTGGCAGTTAGAGCCAAGAGTCTATTCTGAGCTTGTGCCAGGTGAAGTCCTAAGTGCTTTTTGTAGTTACCAGTAATTATACTGCTATCCCACTTTAAGATGAGGAAATAGACTCTAGCAGTAAACTGAGTGCCTGAGGTCACAGCAGAGCTGGAACCAACCCTCTTCTGATAGCTTCTAGTGGGATGTCTGCATGACAGTATGCTTCTGCCGCCCCTCCAAGGGGTTTTAGCTAATCTCTGTTGGAGGGCTGGCTGGTCAGTTTCCTTGATGAGATCATGGCGTTCCCCAAGGGTGCAAATCCATCAGCCCAGCCGGCCCATGGCTCTCCTGTGTTCAGGTTATAGACTTGGGACCTTGTGCATGTTCATACTTTGGGTTCTCGTGAGTAAATAGCCAAAGTGGTTCACCTGATCACGAGAAGCACACCGCTTTGGGATATTTCATTCACTGCCTCCCATCTAAGTTGTGCCTGGTGTAGACCAGGAAATGGTTGATCCAAACCACACAGGGCAGAGGCCTGCTTGTGCCTTGTTTTGTAGGCAGCTACCTGACCAGAGGGGAAACAGCCAGTGATTCATGCCCAAGCTGCCCCCTCCTGATGTCTGGGGCACACCTGTCCCCTGGTGTGGCTTGATGCTCCACTTCCCCTTGCAGGTGTCCTGAAGTTTGCCCGCTTGGTCAAGTCTTATGAAGCCCAGGATCCCGAGATTGCCAGCTTGTCGGGGAAGCTGAAGGCGCTGTTCCTGCCGCCCATGACATTGCCTCCCCACGGGCCTGCTTCTGGCGGCAGTGTGGCTGCCTCCTGAGGTTCGGCCCTCCCGGGCGACACTGCCCAGGAAGGGAAGACCTTAATGTTCCGGAGGATAATAAATGTGCCTGTGACTTAGCCTCAGCGTCAGTCTTTTGTGACCCTGACAACCCCCACCTCCTGGCCCCAGATTCCCTCTGCCATTCCAGGCCGCTTCAGCTCTCCGTCCAGATCCTTCCTATGCTCCTGCTGGTAACAACCCTGCTCTGGGGCAGGGTGGGAGGATGGACTTGCCCCTCAATACCCTGGAGGGAGAGGGGGTGGTGGGCCTGCACAGGTGTCGCCTCCTCTGAGGAGTGGGGCTTCCTGGGCTTTTTTGGAGGCCCCTTCGCTTCTGTGTGCTGGGAGGTCCCCCATTGGTTGGTGCTCCCTCAGCCAGGGCTACTTCCTGGTCTTTGCCCCCACCCCGCCCCTCCCTCCAGCTGCTCTGTGAGCTCCAGGTGGAGCTCCAGGTGGCTCCTCCCCTCCCAAGGGAAGGAGCTGAGGACAGGCGGGCCTTGGACGACCCAGTGGGGCTTGCAGGAGAGGCAGGTGGCTGTGGCAGTCTGAGGCCAGCCCCTCCCACCTGTCCCTTCTCCAGGGATCATTAGACCAGGGGCTCGCTGCCGTGGTGCCAGTGGCCTGGCGGGCTGCATCAAGGAGGAAGTCGCTGAGCTCCCAGCGTTCTTCCTCACCTGTTCAGGCTGCTGTGCACAGCGGCACCCCTTGTGGCCCTGTGCCTGTGACCCCCCGTCCCTCTGGGGAGATGCTGTCCCGTGGGTAAGTCCCCGGCTCCACCTGGGTGCCACACAGGCTCCTGTTAGTTTGGGAGAGAGGGGCAGGGTGTATGCTCAGCGCAGCAGGTGTGCGACCATGAGCGCCATCTACTGCCCCCCCACCCCCCCACCCCGGTTTGCTTCCTGTCCTTCCCTCAATATGTGAGGAACTCCAGTCTCATTTATATCCCTCAGCCCCCTCCTCCTTTTCTCTAGCACTTTCCCGGTGACGGATGTGTCTTTCTTCTCTCCATTGCTTGTCTCCCTTCACTCTCTGGTCCCCTGCTTCTGCTGTCTGCTTACCCGAACCCCTGGGTAGCCCCCATTCAGAAACATAACATGTCTGAAAGGCCAACCTGGGAAAGCTCCCCCTTCGCACGGAATATCCCAACATCTGGCGTTCATTCCACTCTCAGTGTCTCTTCACTTGCCCCTCCCATGCATCATTCATGCAGCAGATGCATGGCCAGCATCCCCCATGGGCCAGGTACTTTGTCAGGTGCTGGCAATAATGTAGCGAAGAAGACAGACAGGGTCCTTGCTCTCAGGGAGCTTCATTCCAGTGGGAGGCAACAGAGGACACAGAGAACCCAATAAATAGGACTAATTTTAGATTCTCAGAAGTGTTATGCAGAAAATGAAAACAGCTTCAGGTGCTAGCTAGCACGTGACTGGGAGTGCCAATGGCATCGCTAATTGGAGGGATCCAGGAGGGCTTTCCTGAGGAGGTGACATGTGCTGAGAGCGGGCTGATGAGGAAGAGCCAGCCATGTGGTGAACCAAGTGTCGAGTGCCCCTGGGCAGAGGCCCTGCTGTGGGCACACAGGAACCAAGGACAGGGTGCACAGAGTAAAGCAGCGGAGAGGGAGGCCGGGACCCACAACGTCACATGTGGTCAGGATGCTGTGTCTATGTGTGTGGGTGTCTGCACTGGGCCAGAGATGTGTGTAGATGGACGTGGGCGGTGAGGTGCGTGTAGTGGGCCTGTGTGTGCATGTGTATACTCATCTGTGTATGACAAGCAGGGTATGTATGTGTAGGACCGGAAGCTGAACATGCCAGTGCAGGGACCAGGAGCTGATCATGCCTGTGCATGGCTATTGATGAGCTTGTTTATTAGACACGTACTCTGCGTGAGGCGTTGTGTTAGCCTTTGAACTCCTGAAGGTGGGCCTGATGGGCTGTGGCGCCCCCACGGTGGAGCCGGATGCAGCTATGCAGGAGCTATGCAGATGCTTTTTCTGCCCCTAGCTCTGGGAGGGAATTTGTGGTCTTTCAGTAGGGCTCAAAGTCCAAGACTGAAATGGTAGTCAGCATTAGGTCATATAATAAACAGACCGAGTTTCCCAGGTACCAGAGAGAAGGGGGAGGGGAAGAGCCCATTTTTTTGGCCGGGGGGGGGGGGGGATTGATGTTTGATATTTGAAAAAGTGATAAAGTAGTCATCACAGGAAACAGACTTTAGTTGAGCTTTAACACTTGGTTATTATTTTTCCTTATTTTTTATTGAGGTAATAGCATACATAATGTGCATGAATGCTTACATGAGTGCTTAACATGAATCTTAAGCATATGGCCTGACCACATACACCAATGTATACACCACCTAGATTAAGATGTAGAGCATTCCCAGCACCCCAGTCGGTGTTTCCTACAAATTTCCATCTCCCAAGCAATTTATTTATTTTTATAAAGGTAATACATACCCATGCTACGACATCCAAAAAGGGATAGGGGGAAAGAAGACATCCAGATGGCCAACAGACACAGATGCTCAACTTCACTCATCCTCAGGGAAATGCAAATCAAACCCACCCTGAGATACTACCTCACATTTGTCAGGATGGCTAGAATCAGAAAGACAAGAAATAACAAGTGTTGGTGAGGATGAGAAGAAAAGGGACACTTGTGCACTGCTGGTGGGAATGTCAGTTGGCCCAGACACTGGGGAAAACAGTACGGAGCTTCCTCAAATAATTAAAAGTAGGAGGAATACCATATGATCCTGTAATTCCACTACTGGGTATTTACCCAAGAAAACGAAAACAGTAATTCAAAAAGATATAGGCACCCCTATGTTCACTGCAGCATTATTAACAGTAGCTAAGATAGGGAAGCAACCCAAGTGTCCATCGACAGACGAATGGGTAAGGAAGATATGGCATATATATATATATATATACACAACGGAATATTACTCAACCATAAAAAGAATAAGATCTTGCCATTTGTGACAATGTGGATGGATCTAGAGGGTACTATGTTAAGTGAAATAAGTCAGTCAGAGGACGACAACGTGTGATTTCACTTATATGTGAATCTAAAACACAAAACAAAAATCAGAAACAGACCCATAAACACAGAGAATAAACTGATGGTTGCCAGAGGGAAGGCGGGTGGGAGAGAGGCAAAATGAGTGAAGGGGAGTGGGAGGTACAGGCTTCCAGTTATGGAGTCAATAAACCATGGGGATGAAAGACACTGCGTTGGGAAGATAGTGGTATTTTAAAAAATATTTTAAAGACTTTTTATTTATTCATTTGAGAGAGACAGTGAGCCCACTTCGGGGCTCGATCCGAGGACCCTGAGATCATGGCCTGAGCTGAAGGCAGATGCCTAACCGACTGGGCCGCTCATCAGTGGTATTGTAATAATGTAATAATGTGAATAATACAATTGTAATAATGTTGGATGGTGACAGGTGGTAGCTATGTTTGTGGTGAGTGTAGCATACCACATGGACTTGTTGAATCACTAGTTGTACACCTGAAACTAATGTAACATTGTGCGTCAACTATAATTCAATTCAAAAAACAGGTGTAGGGACGCCTGGGTGGCTCAGTCGTTAGGCATCTGCCTTCGGCTCAGGTCATGATCCAGGGTCCTGGGACTGAGTCCTGCATCGGGCTCCCTGCTCAGCGGGGAATCTGCTTCTCTCTATCCCTCTGCCACTTCCCCCCGCTTGTGCTCACTCTCTCTGACAAATAAATAAATAAAATTTTTTTAAAAAGATTTTATTTATTTATTTGAGAGAGAGATGAGATAGAGAGAGCGCATGAGAGGGGAGAGGGTCAGAGGGAGAAGCAGACTCCCCGCCGAGCAGGGAGCCTGATGTGGGACTCGATCCCAGGACTCCGGGATCATGACCTGAGCCGAAGGCAGTCGCCTAACCGACTGAGCCACCCAGGCGCCCATAAAATCTTTTTTTAAAAAAAAAACCCAGGTATAAGGGAGAAGTAAATGTGTTCCTCCCAGCCCTCTCCCCCAGCCACTTAGTCTCTTTCCCGGGCAGAAGCCACCGATTTGAGCTTTCTGTGTATCCTTTGTCGGATTGCTTTCCTCTTGTTTTGGTTTGGTGGTATTTGTGTTTGTACGTGGAATTACACACGGGAGCATCACGAGCTTCTGGTGTGTAGGGCCTCTCAAGGTCAACCAGCCCTGAGAATATCAGTCATGGCATGGACCTCAGTCCTCAGTCCCCAGGGGACAGGCCCCTGGTCGGAGTCCTGAGCTCTGGCTGATTCAGACCAGACCCCCCTTGACAAGAACCTACGGCTCGGGCACAGGGTGGACCACCCCAAGGGGGCTGGCTGCTCTACCCCCACCTGCTTCCCTAGATCTGCGTCCCCTTGCATTCTGTTCCTTGACTCCCCTACCTGGTTAGGACACAGTGGGACAAAGACTTAGGACAAGAAGTAGAAAAGGTGTAAGTTTGACAGCTTTGTCCATTCCTCTGTCCCAGCAGCACCTCTTCAGATGTGTATGTCAGGTGGCGGAGGCGGGGGGGAGGAGAGAGCACCTTTCCCTTTGTAAGCATCTGCTTGGCCTTGGCTGTTAGTCTCCCCTTCCCTGCAACCCCCAGGGGACTGGCAGTCCCAGCCTCTGTCCTTTGAAGCCCTCAGGGCTGGCATGCAGTAGCTAGAGTCACTGGCTTTGGAACCAGTGTGTGGGGTTACATCCCAGTGCCGCCACTTACAGACTGGCCGGCCCCAAGGCAAGCTCCCCACATGCTCTGAGCCTCAGGTTCCTCGTCTGTAGAATGGGAGATAGAGACGCACCTGCTTCACGGGGCTCTTGTGAGGAATAAATCAGCTAAGGCACATCAATGACATCATAGCACAGTGCCTGGCATCCATGAAATGAGACTTGTCACCGTCACCGTCATCATGAGCCTGGACCAGGGCGGGCTGCGTGGAAGTGGCTGGTGGGGGAAGAGGAGATGGCGTGTGGCCGTGTGGGCTCGCGTTTATGAAGCACGGCCTCCGCCGGTAGGGTGCAAGGCACATCTGTGTCCTTATTTCGTGTGTCGTCACGCTCGCGGAGGGGCCATGCTCCCGAAGCCTTTGATGGCAGACGTGTGGGAAGTGGGCCCCATCCCCACCCCCACTGCCACCCTGCTTTGGGTCTCTTCGCTCCGCTCTAAAACGAGAAGTACAGTGAGTTCCCCCAAGGGGTCGGGCCGCGCCCCTTCCTGTCCCCGCCCTGCCGGCTGCCCCCGGCCAGTGGAGTGGCAGCCCCAGCACCAGGACCGCCAGGGCTGTGAGGCGGCCTGGTAGCCCCAGAGTTCTCGGCCCGCCCGGACTGCCCCACACACCTCGTCCCCTGCACCCCCTTCCTCTCAGGGAGCCCCCAGGATGGTGAGGTAAGGTCCTGGGACCCACGGGACGCAGGGGGCAGGGGCGCCCTGGGGGCCGAGGGCCCGCTCCTCACTGCTCCCCGCGGGCCGGCAGGTGGTTTCACCGAGACCTCAGCGGGCTGGATGCGGAGACCCTGCTCAAGGGCCGCGGCGTCCATGGGAGCTTCTTGCTCGGCCCAGTCGCAAGAACCAGGGTGACTTCTCCCTCTCCGTCAGGTAGGTGGCCCTCAACGCCAGCCAGGACGAGTCGTTCGGCACCTCGTTCCCGGTTCCCTCGTGGCAGCGCCCACTCCCCAGTCCCCAGCAACCGTGTACCCCCAGTCCAGTCCCTGTCCTTGCCCACGCCCTCCCTGTGTGTGTGTGTGGTGTGCGTGAGCCCCCTCCTCAGCCCCGTGCCAGCCCCCCCCCCCGTGTCCCCACCTCCATTCTTGCACCCACTGGCCTCACCACCTGGTGCCCCGCAGGGTGGGGGATCAGGTGACCCATATTCGGATCCAGAACTCGGGCGATTTCTATGACCTGTACGGAGGCGAGAAGTTTGCGACGCTAACAGAGCTCGTGGAGTACTACACACAGCAGCAGGGCGTCCTGCAGGATCGAGATGGCACGATCATCCACCTCAAGTACCCGCTGAACTGTTCCGACCCCACCAGTGAGAGGTGAGGGGCTTCCTGACCCACCCCCACATGGAGATGGGCTGCCTTCCCCACTGCCAGTGCCTCCCCGGCTCCTTCCCAGCGCTCTGTGGGCCTCTTTCTTCCATGTGACCCCGGGCCTGTGTCTGAGGGGACTAACCTCCCACCCCTTTCCCTCAACCCCTGAGAAAGCAGAGGGCATCACCCTTGCCCTCTTTCAGGGTCCCTGTCAGCCTAGGGGTGGAGAGGCCTAGTGGCTGCCTTTTGTAGTAGGCCAGCCCTGTTGTTAGAAAGCCCTTCTTCCTTCTGTGGAACTGGATCTGCCTTGCTCTAACTCTTCTCTCCCCCGGCACAGGTTGATACACAGAGAGGTTGGTGTTGAGGAGCATAGGGACTTACATATGAGGACATTTAGTGCCTTAGCTCAGCAACACAGTGATGACAGGTCTGCTTCTGGGGGCTCCGTAGAGCTCGACCAGTCCCTTGACCAGAACACGGATCAGTGGAAAACTGTGTGATAGGGTCGCATGCGCAAGGGGCCTAGTACCTGGGCACAGGGTAATACTCAAGGCATTGCCCTCCTGTCCCTTTGGCTCCAAAGACGTGGTGTCCAGGACTGGGGCAGGCCGCCCCCTGCATGTGGTCTTCCTACAGCATGTGTGGGGGTGGGGGGCCCGAACCCTCAGCATTACAGGGTGGCTCCTTTTAGCGGCTGTATCCCAATGACGGCTCCGTCAAGGTGAAGGGCAGCCGAATCATTCTAGGGGCTTTTTTTTTTTTTTTTTTTTCCCCTTCACGTTCCTGGGGCCAAGGCGACCTGCCCTTGTCCTGTATTTGTGTGTTGATTGTTGACATGATTGGGAACCTGGGTTCCATCAGTTTTCAGTCTTTCTGAGATGCATTGCCTCTCAGCTCACATCAGTATTTTTGTTCAAGTCACTGATGAAAAGTTAGAAGTGGGTCAGGCTGAGGTAAGGGCCTCGTGGCCCATCGCGGGACGCCACACTCCAGCCAATATGAAGCCATTGATCCATTTCCTTTGAAGCCACCTCTTTGAGGAGTGAAGCCCAAGCATGGGTGACTTTGCTCATGGTGGGCCCTCCTTGGCCCTTGCTTGGTCGCTCCCTCTTGCCCGTTTCCTCTGCCTGGCCTGCAACATTCATGCGGGTTTGCCACCCAGGCCCTCTTGAACTCTTCACGTCCTCTTTGCCCAAAGCGGGCAGCTGTCCTGCTGGAGGGTGGGTTGGTGGAGGCCCTAGAGGAGGAGCAGGTTGTGGATGGAGCTAGAAGACGGAAGGAGAAGCTGGGGGCCGGGGAACGTGAGGCCTGGAGAAGCTGGGGGGGCGGTGGGGAGGAGGGAAGGATGGAGGGAGCCAAGGCCAGGAAGGCTGACTCTAAGAGGCTGTTTTGGTTCCCAAGGCGAGGGTGCCAGGACGCCTGGCTCACCCCTGACCCTGGGGTTTTGTGTGGGAGGCTCTTTCTCCACACCTCCCTTTGTGTTCCTTGCCCCTCCTCCTCTGAGGGAATTTGCATTCGTCCTGCCAATGGCTAGCTCTCCGCCTGTGGTCAGCCTGATATTTGCATGGAGACTTCCTCATCCTGGGCCAGGGGGCCGAGGGGCAGCCCCCTCCCCACTGCCGGGTGGCGGTGGGCGGGTTCTGGTCTGTCCCTGAGTGGTGGAATGGGGTGACCCCCCCCCAGGTGCTGCTTCTGGACAAGGCAAGAGTGAGATGGGGCCGGACAGACGGGCCCCTCCCTTCTCCCCCCATCCCTGCGGTTGGAAAATGCCCCCTCCCTTGGTCCCTGGGCTGAGGAAACCTCACACCCTCACTTCTCACTCTCTCCCCAGAAGGAGTTTTGTGTTTTTTCCATCACGTGGTTTCCTGTGGGGCTGGCATTGTGGGGCTACAGTTTCCTCCTGGGAAGGGGGTGTGCTTCGGGGAAAGGTCCTAGTTCTGCTTTCTGCCCTCTGAGCCCCTCTGAGCCCCAGCCTCATCTCTAGTGATGTCAACCTGGGCACCTCAGAGCCCCCCCAAACCGTTTTTTTTCCCCCCTGCAGGGTTGTCTGTCTTCCCTGCTACCCAGGGGGAGTTGTCCCCTTCATGACTCCCTTGTGACTCCCGTCTCCATTGCTGTCTGTGGTTTGGCCTCAGTGTTTCCCTCGGTCTCCCTCCTCTTTCCCTAGTGCAGCGTGGCTTTCCTGGGACCCTTCCTCAGTTTCTCCCCTACAGCTGCTCTGGATACGGCCTGCCTTTCTGTCTCCTGTCTTATGCTCTCAGAGGCGGGTCTGGTTAGAACTCCCAAGGCTTCCCTATCAGCCCGGGCCTTGGGTCAGTGTATGATCGCCCAGCTTCAGGTTCCTCATCTGTACAATGGATGGTACCTACCTCTCAGCATTTTGAGAACTATGGACTCAATATGGTGGTGGATTTGAGGGGGCACCTGGCTGAATCAGTTGGAGAGTGTGCCACTCTAACCTCGGGGCTGTAAGTTCGAACCCCAAGCTGGGTGTAGAGATGACTTTAAAAACATCTTAAAAGAAAAAAATAGGGTGGTGGATTTGAAAGCATCTAGCACAGTGCCTGGCACATCATAGTTACTCGATTTCCCTGTCCCTCTCTCTGAGCGTCTCTGCTCAGCACCTGCCCCTTTGGCTTACGTGTCCCTTTCCCCGATGTTGCCTTTTCTAGGTGGTACCATGGTCACAATGTCTGGGGGGCAGGCAGAGACACTGCTGCAGGCCAAGGGTGAGCCCTGGACGTTTCTCGTGCGTGAGAGGTCTCAGCCAGCCTGGGGATTTTGTGCTGTCCGTGCTCAGCGACCAGCCTAAGGCTGGCCCAGGCTCCCCTCTCAGAGTCACTCATATCAAGGTCATGTGTGAGGTAAGGCAGCCAAGCCCGCTGGGGCTCCCGTCTATATGCCCAATGCAGGGGCGGTGGGGTGGATCTGCCTGGGCTTTGGTCTAAGGCTGGGGGTCTAGGGAGGGAGACTTGGGTCATGCCGAATGGCCTGACTTGGCATCCCTCAGGGTGGACGCTACACTGTGGGTGGTTCAGAGACCTTTGACAGCCTCACAGACCTGGTGGAGCATTTCAAGAAGACAGGGATCGAGGAGGCCTCGGGTGCCTTCGTCTACCTGCGGCAGGTGAGAGGCGTGGGCCTGGCTGCTGCCTCCTTCCTTTTCCTGAGCCATCCCCACAGACACGGGAGCTTCTGGGATCTTGAGGCGCTGACTTCTTGCCCATCCCTGCCCAGCCATCACTATGCCACTCGGGTGAATGCAGCTGACATTGAGAATCGGGTCTTGGAACTCACAAGAAGCAGGAGTCGGAGGACACAGCCAAAGCCGGCTTCTGGGAGGAGTTTGAGGTGAGTGGTGAGGACGACCATCAGGACGACCCTGCCCCCTCTCCTCCCCGGCCTTTACACTGGCCTGCCCCATCTTATCTCTGGGCACCGAGGCCCCTCCAGGGGCTGGTACTCTATTTCCGCCTCTCGCCCCTCAGAGTCTGCAGAAGCAGGAGGTAAAGAACTTGCACCAGCGGCTGGAAGGGCAGCGGGCCAGAGAATAAGAGCAAGAACCGTTACAAGAACATTCTCCCCGTTGTGAGCACCCTACCCCCCAGGCAGCCTCCATCCCTCCCCCTTCCCACCCAGGAGACTCCCCTTCCCTGAGCCAACCTCCCCTATCTCATAGGGTCTCCACCCCAGCTCAAGGAGGGTCCACCTCCTCACCCATGCAAGGGGAGCCTCACCTCCTCCAGAAAGCCTCTGCCCCTCCCAGTGGAGACTCCCTGCACCCCACGTCCACCATCCTCCTTCTTCTGAAACCTTCACCCCCTACTCCTGTGCAGATCCTCCACCCCTGCCTACCCACAGTGCTCCAAGAGCCTCCTGGCTTCTGAGACAAGAATGGCCTGTGAGCTTAGGAAGGGTCTGCCCCAGGGGCTGTGTGAGTGCCCCGGCTGACCTAGGCCCACCTCGTTTCCTTCCCGCCCACTCCCAGTTGACCATACCCGAGTGATCCTGCAGGGACGCGACAGTAACATCCCTGGATCCGACTACATCAACGCCAACTACGTCAAGGTTGGTGGCAACCTGCTCATCGAGGGAGGAGAGGCTGGGCCCTGGGATTCCCCATCTCAGGGGGGTACTGGATCCAGAGCCGCGTACGCACAGCAGACAGGTTAGGTGGTGAGGGGGGTGGGGGTGCAGGGGCGCACAGTCCGGGGGTGCAGCTTTCTACACTTGCTTCCAGAACCAGCTGCTAGGACCCCGATGAGAACACTAAGACCTACATCGCCAGCCAGGGCTGCCTGGAGGCCACAGTCAACGACTTCTGGCAGATGGTATGGCAGGAGAACACCCCGCGTCGTCGTCATGACCACCCGAGAGGTGGAGAAAGGCCGGGTGAGGCCAAGTCCCGTGCTGGCCCCCCGGACCCCCACAGCCCCTCTCCCCAAGGCTTGCCACCCATCACCATAAAACCAAAGAGACTTCAGATGCCAGGGCAGAAAGGAACCTCAGAGGGCAAGGGTCCAACCCTTGTTGGGAAACCGAGGCACAGAGACTGTCTCGGGTACACACGGCCTCCCCGATCCCTGCTTCGAACCTGGGGCTCTCCTGAATACCAGACCCAGGTTTTATTTATTTTATTTTTATTCTTAAAGAGATTTTATTTAGGGGCACCTGAGTTAAGCATCTGCCTTTGGCTCAGGTCACGATCCCAGGGTCCTGGGATCGGCCCTGCATCCAGCTCCCTGCTCAGCGGTGAGCCTCCTTCTCCCTCCCCCTCTGCTCTCCCAGCCCCTCATGCGCTCTCTCTCTCTCTCTCAAATGAATAAATAAAATCTCTAAAAATTTAGAGATTTAAATGATTTACCTATTCATTTGATAGAAAGAGAGAGAGAAAGCATGTGAGCAGGGGCAGGGGGGGTTGGGGGCGAGGGGCAGAGGGAGAGGGACAAGCCGACTCCCCACTCAGGGGGCAGCCTGATGCGATGCAGGGCTCCATCTGATCCCAGGATCCTGAGATCATAATCTGAGCCGAAGTCACTCAACTGAGTGAGCCACCCAGGCGCCCCCAGACCCAGGTTTTAAATGGGCTTTCTTCCTTAAAGTGTCCCGGAGCAACATGCCTTCTGCCCCTCCCGCACCAGTCCCCATCCTTGCGACAGCCCTCCTGTCCTCTCCGCCTCATAAATCTCTCTGGAGTCTGCCCCTCACCCTCACCCCACTGCCCAGCTGGTCTCCCTGCCTGTAGGCTGCCCCCAACTACAGTACGTCTGCCCTGGAGTCAGAGGGGTCCCGCTCAAAGCACACACACTGCATCGAGTCGCTCCCTCTCTGAGAATCTTTCAGTGGCTCCCAGTGGTCGTCAGGATCAAGTCACACTCTAAGACCCAGCACTCAAGGCATGGTGGCTCCCCGCAACACTGCGTGCCTACGGTTCTCACGCGTTGGCCCCGAGCGCACTTTCTGCTAGGGAATGACTTACTCTCTCTGCGCTATCTCTGCCTGCCAGACTCCTTGTTTCTGACGCCCCAGCCCAAATGCTGCCTCCTCTGTGAAGCCACCTCTGATTTCCTCCATAATCTAGAGGGAGGATCAGTCTCTCCCTCTCTACCGTGCCCCTGAGTGGCTCGGTTTTCCCTGCTCGCCTCTCTCTGTGAACTGCTAGAGGCCCGGGCTCAGACGCATAGGCTGCGTCTTCGTTGTGTTTGTAACTCAGCCCGGTCTGCACAAGTTCAGGTACAAAGTGTGCACCAGCCAGTGTTTACTGAGTGAACTGTAAGGTTGAGCGGCTTGTCAGGTCTCACCACCTGTTGGTGGCTGAGCCAGGACCGGACCCGCCTCTGATTCGCGGCCAGTTCATCCATTCATCCAATAAATGCAGACTGGGCTGGCACCGGGGACGCGGGACCTCGAAATGGGCCTGGAACAGCCTGTGCGTTCTCGCTTCTCACCTCCACCCTCCCTTTGCAGAACAAGTGTGTCCCATATTGGCCGGAGGTGGGCACGCAGCGTGTCTACGGACCCTACGTGGTAACCAACTGCAGGGAACATGACACAGCTGAATACAAGCTCCGTACCTTACAGGTCTCCCCGCTGGAGAATGTGAGTATCCTCCGGCCCTGCCTCGCTCCTGGGACCCCTCCTTAGATCTGTTCTCTTACCCGGTGGGGCAGGGGATGGGACAACGTGTGGGGACAGAGGGCACTGGCCCTATGCACTCTGCCCAGGGGGATCTGGTTCGAGAGATCTGGCACTACCAGTACCTGAGCTGGCCTGACCATGGGGTCCCCAGTGAGCCTGGGGGTGTCCTCAGCTTCCTGGACCAGATCAACCAGCGGCAGGAAAGTCTGCCTCATGCGGGGCCCATCATTGTGCATTGCAGGTGAGCATAAAAATGACGTTAGCAGTAGTAATCAAAATAGTCGTCGGCTAGTAACTACTGTGAACTGAGTGCCATGTGCTCTTGTAAGCAATCATTTACGTGTTAACGCATTCAGTGCTCCCCCTGATCCCAGCCACCTCCAGGATGGCTCCTGGATGGCTCCAGACCCAAGGCGGACCCTTAGCTTGAACCAACCCCGCTGATTGATCCTGTGCCTGGGGGAGGGGGTGGGGCTGGCTTCTGTAGAGACTTCTCTGGATGTACCATCTCCTCCAATGGTGCCAAATACAGACGAGCAAACAGGCCCAGCGACTTGCCAGCCAGTTCGTGGGAGAGTCTGCGCTGCTCGCAACAGAGCTAAGGTCCTGGTCACTCCTGTTTTCTCACACGGGCTTACTCGGCCTGTATTTCTTCTTGGGCCCCGGCACCTTCCATTTGGGGTCAGTGTGGCTCCCCGTGTTTCCTTTTTCCATCTGAAGCCCTAGGGGTCCTTAGCCTTCTTCTCTCTCTCTCCCCCTTCCCAGCTAGTGAGCCCAGCTCAGCCTCCAGGGTGGTGTAGGGATGGGTGATGTCTTCCGGAGGGGCAGGTGCATCTCCAGCTCCACTGGAGAGCCTCAGGTTCATGATCAGGAGCCCCTGTTCCTGCTCGGTGGCGAGGAGGCGGGCAGCAAGGAGGAGCGGGGGTCCCCTCAGTTCTTAGGGGCCGAGTCCTGCAGATGGGCCTACCCAGCTGGCAGTGGGTGCAGGTTCCTGGACAGAGACCAGTAGGTTTAAACTCCAGCTCTTCTACTCACTGGCTGCATGATCTCGGACAAATTACTTCACTTCCCGGACCCTCAGATTCCTCATCTGTAAATTCAGAGTCTCCTCTGCTTGCTGTGAGGATTCGCTAAGACCCTGTGCCTGTGTCTGGAATGCAGTAATGCAGTAATCCCTCAAGAAATGGGAGCCGTTGATGGTTTCATAACACATCAGGCAGGGAATTGGGAAACGGGAGTCTGCTTTGTCCACTTCCCTTCCCACTCCCTCCAGTGACCCCAGGCTGAGGACCTCACACGTCTTCCTTCTTCCCACCAGCAACGTTAGTCCTGGTGCAGGGCTGGGGTGCTGAATCTGGGGGTGCCCCCCACCTGTCATCTAAGGGACTCTGCTCTGCCTTCAGGGGCAGGCGCATCGCTAAGAACGACCCTCCTGCTACTCCCCTTCTACTTCTTGAAATCCCCATGGCCTTTATTTAGATGTTACAGGAAGGAAGTGGGTAAGGGGGTGTTATTTTTGACAATCTGGGTTTGAAATTAGACAGTGCGACTCAGGCCACTAGCCTGGTGGCTCCTTCGAGGGGGCGGGACTGGGGTCTCTGAGGGATCCTGAGGTTCCCGGGATCTGTGGCCCCAGGGAGGTGAGAGAGGGTGGAGAAAAAGGGGGAGACCTCATGCCTCACAGCTCCTCCACACCTCCCCGTCTCCTGACCCCAGTGCCCTTTGTGCCCTGCTGCCTCGAAAGCTGCCCTTTCCCTGTCCTCGGGGTCTGAAGAAAACGGGAAACAAAGTCCTCTTTAAAGCTCTAAATAAAACTTTTGAAGGGCTGGGTGGGGGGGTGGGGTTTGGCCGGGAAGGCCTCATTCAGGCCAAGGGTGTGGGAGAGGGCGCGGGGGGGGGGGTGGGGGGGGAGGAGGGGGAGGCCCAGAGTGCTAGGAGGCAGGCAGGACACTGGTGGGAATGCGGGTCCTAGATCTTCCAGGGTAGGGAGCAGCCCCCAGCCAGCAATGAGCAGGCGAAGCAGGAAGTGGAGGAGGGAGGTGCTAGGAAGAAGGAAAGCTGGGGGCGGCGCAGGGCCGGGGGGGGGTGGGGGGTGGGGTGGTGGGGGCCACTGGAGAGCCCGCCGCCCACAAATCCCTGGGCTGAAGCGTTGAGCGCGGGTGCAGAAGCCGGGCAGCTTCTGCCTCTGGCTATAGCCTGCCCAGTGACCCCGGGCATGTTACCTCCTCTTGCTGGAGCCTCAGTTTCTTCCTGCCACCGTGCCGGAGCTGAACGCTGGGGCTCCCCCTCCCGGTGCGGCGTGGCCTGGGCCTCTGATGGTGCCCCCTTCCCTCCGCAGTGCAGGCATTGGCCGCACGGGCACTATCATCGTCATCGACATGCTCATGGAGAGCATCTCCACCAAGGGTGAGGGTGACTCGTGGGGACACAGGCGGGGGCGGGGTGGGTGAGCAGCTCCTCGGTGTCCGCCTCTGCCTGGGCCGGGGGTCCAACTGCCATGCCTGCCCAGGGTTGGACTGTGACATCGACATCCAGAAGACGATCCAGATGGTGCGGGCGCAGCGCTCGGGCATGGTGCAGACGGAGGCGCAGTACAAGTTCATCTATGTGGCCATCGCCCAGTTCATTGAAACCACCAAGAAGAAGCTGGAGGTCATGCAGGTGTGTGCAGAGCAGGGCCCAGCAGGGCGGTGTGTGTGTGGGGGGGGGGCGTAGGTGTCACCGGGTCCGGCTGGGACCACTGCCCTCCCTCCACACCTCTGCCCACAGTCCCAGAAGGGCCGGGAGTCAGAGTACGGGAACATCACCTACCCCCCAGCCATGAAGAACGCCCATGCCAAGGCCTCCCGCACCTCTTCCAAGTGAGTGACCCCTGCCTGCCCCTCCCAGCGTCTACCCCATCCCTGCCCGCCCACCCCCCCGCCCCGCTGCCTCCTCGGCTCGCCCCTCCCTTTCCAGAGACCACAGGTGCTGCTGTCAGGGAGACCTGGGTTCAAGTTCAAGCTTGGCTCTTCCTCCCTGTGTTCACAAGTATTTCCCGAGGGCCCTGTCCGTGGGGCCTGTGTTGGGCACTGGTGGTATTATTAATGTGTGAGATGGAGCCGCTGCCCGCAGGGAGCTTCTAGTCTGGGGCAAGGACAGTGACCCGGTCTCCTCGCTCCTGGCCTCGGTTTGTTCACCTGTGAAATGGGGTGGGCCAGAGGGGGCTGCTGGTGCCGGGGCATTCCTGACCTGCGCCACCTGCCCACGCTTGCCCCCCCCTACCTGCAGACACAAGGAGGATGTATATGAGAACTTGCACAGTAAGAACAAGAAGGAGGAGAAGATGAAGAAGCAGCGGTCGGCGGACAAGGACAAGAGCAAAGGTTCCCTTAAGAGGAAGTGAGCCAGGGTACGGCCCCACCCCCCCCCCCCCCCCCCCCGGCTCCGGGCTCCTCCTTGCCCTGCCCACAGTGTCCCCTGCATCCAGTGCTTTCCCCTGGGTGGAGGGGGTGGCCACAGCCTCACTCTGCCCTTCCCAGCCATTCCAGACCTTTCTAGCTCCACTTCCCCGTTCCAGACGCTCCCTTACTCCCTTCTCTCCGCAGCCTCAGGCCTGATCCCTGCAGAGGCCTCCCGTGGACCAACCCACAGCCGGAACCTAGGAGCCCGCCCCCATTCTATTGTAATTTAAATGGTTGCGTCCCTACTTCCCTCTTCCTGACCCTGTATATAGCCCAGCAGGGCCCCAGGCAGTGCCGGGGCCCTTTACTCTTGTAAATAAAGGCCTTAGGATCACTGTCTGTGTGTGTGTGTGTGTGTGTGTTGGGGGGGTGTCTCTAATTCTGAACACCTGGATGGGAGGGGATCAGAAGGGGATGGCGGGGGAGGAGAGCCGGGAGCCCTGTGTGTGTGTGTGTGTGTGCACGCGTGTGCGTGTGTGCGCGCGCGTGTGCGTGTGTGTGCACGCGTGTGCGTGCGCATAAAATCTCGGCCTTCACAGTCAGAGGAGAATGATCGAAGGTACAGTGCAGGGAATATAGTCAATGGGGTCGTGATAGTTGTATGGTGACAGATGGTGGCTACACCTGCGGCGAGCGTAGCCAACTGTACAGACTTGTGGGATCACTGCGTTGTACACCCGAAACTAATGTAACATGGTGTGTCAACTATACTTCAATTAAAATATATATATTATATAATAAAATGAGGGATGATCCTGACAGGGTGGTTGTGAAGGTCATTGAAATAAGGGAAGAAGATCACAACTGGCAACAATAATTCATTACACACTGGTCATGTGCCAGGCAGTTTCAAAGGCTACACGTTCAATCTAGGTACCTGTGTGATGCCCATGTCACCGCGGGGGAAACAGGCACAGATAGACTGCATGACTTGCTCACAGGCACAGAACTGTTGAGCGGTGGGGCTAGGATTTTAACTCGGGCCGCCTGGCTCCAGAGCACACAGTCCTGGAGATGCAGCTGGGGTCACCCTGAGGGGACACACCCGCACTCCTCGGGCGCTGACTTCTAGATCTAAGAGCTAGGGCCGCTCCCGGCCCCGGAAGCACAGGCCTAGTACCTAGCGCCGCCGCCGGCCGCCCCTCCCTCCCTGGGCTCCTGCGGGCTCGGGGTGGTGCGCCTCGCTCCTCCCTTCTCTGGGGCCGCGGCTGCCTTCGGGCTCCTGGCAGTTTTCTTTTTGTCCCCTCTTCCTTGCCCCGTGCCCAGGGTGAGCTAACAGAGATTCCTTCCTTGGGTTACGGCTTTATCTTGATTGAGAAGCCTGTCTCCTGGCGCGTTTAGCCTGTGAGGGTCCCTGCTGCAGGAGAGGCTGAGGAGCGGGCTGACCCTTAGTGTCACTCAGCGCATGCTTTGTTGCTGGGTGTCCACTGTGTCACGGGCACTGGAACAGTGCTGGGGGCGTGGTGTGCACACGACAGGTCCCGTCGTTGTGCAGCCAGGAGACAGAAACAGGCCACAAGCAGCAGATACGTACCGACAGGCGTTAGGAAGGACGCAAACAAAGGAGACAGAGAAAGAGAGAGAGAGAGAGAGAGGAGAGAGCTTGGATTGGGCCACACGAGAGGCCCTGGAGCCATCGCCCTCCTGGGGGCGGGTGGGTGGTGCATCACCTGTGGGCCTCTGGGCTCCCCTCCCAGCGACGCCTAGAGCTGCACAAAAGAAAGGCGGGTCCCAGCCCTCTAACCACCGCAGGGCTAACTGCCTGTGGGCTGGGACTTGGACGCAGGGCATTGAGGTGGGTCCAGGAGCAGCTCTGCCCTGTGGGTGCACAGTCCCCCCGCCTGCCGCCGCCCCCCCCCAGCAGTGTGGCCGTTTCTCCCCACCGGACCACTGCGAGGGCAGCGGGAGAGCGGCTCAGCCCTTTAATGGGTAGGGTCCGTGCTGGCCTCCTGGCGGGGTGGGCTCCCCAACACTAGGGCTGAGGACAAGGGAGGCACCCCGCCGGGCCCTGCCTGCCCTTCAACAGGCAGGGTTGCCCAGCACAGGCTGGGGGCACAGCCCAGTCCCTGCCGAGCTGACCCCTCGCTGACCCCGGGGCTCTCTGGCCATGGGCAGGGTAGGAGGCCTCAGAGGAAAGGGCAGGGAGGAGTAGCTGTGGGGCGAGGCCAAGGAGGCAGGCCAAGGGGCCCGAAGGCAGCCCCTCTTTTTCCCGCTGGACCCCAGGCTCCGAGCGTAGGCCCATGGGGGCAAAGGAGGCGGGCGGCGAGAAGGGACCTGTAGGAAGGGGTGGGAGGCCTAGCGAGGTGGCCAGGCCTCAGAGGAGGTGCCTACGGCGGGCCCTGGGAGGGAAGGGGTTAAGGCAGTGGGGGGGGCAGCCTATGGCAGGAGGACACACCTGTGCGCAGGGGCGGCGGGCGGGGCCCAGGTGAGGAGCCTGCGCTGCCAGGCGGGCGGAGAAGGAAGGAGGAAGAGTGGAGGCCGGGGGCAGGCGGGCTCTGGGCCTTTGAGTGCTGGGCCTTGACTCCCCTTCCTCTCCTCGGCACTCACTCTGGGGGGGGCAGGCGGCCCGGGGACAGGTAAAGGCCACTGGGAGGGGGATTCTGGGGCCGAGCCAGGGGCCACAGAGCGGGGCTGAGGGCCGATGAATTGGTGTTGGGGGGGCGGCGAGGGCAGGGCCTCCGAGGCGGAGAACAGGTGGGCAGGGGGCTGCGGAAGACCTGCGTGGGTCTCGGAGGCTCCGCAGCTCAGGGTGGGGCTGGTGGCGGGCTACAGGGCTCACCCGGAAGTGTCCCCGGGGACTGGGGGGTGGGGTGGGGGGATGGGAGCCAGGCTTCTGCAGCCTCTCCACAGGGAGCCTGGGCCGGAGGTGGGCAGGCTGGGTGGGGGCCCCCGTCTTACCCAGCAGTGTTTGGGTGCTGGTTGGGAGTCTCTAATACTGCCGGGTAATGATGGAGGCCCCTGTCCCTGTGTCAGCGACATCTAACGCCTCAGGCCCCCCGGCCCCCCGCCCGCTGGCTGCGGTCCCCTCTGCCGAACCTCCGCGCATGCCGTGGAAGCCCCTTCATCTTGAGCGAAGGGTGCTGCAAAAGGGGTGGCTCTCGGTTGGCTGGCTGCCCACTGAAGGGACACAATGGCCCCGAGCCCCTCCCCCACCGCGGTGTGATTTGTCATCTGGTGGGTCCAGAACCCACAGCTAACCGTGAGCTTGGGAATGGCTCACATACTCTCAGGAGACCTCGCCTGGCCGGTGGCCAGGGTCCGGGTAGCAGCTGGTCAGCTCCAGCCTGGAGCTGCGCGTCCGCCGGCTCTGGGTCCATCTTCCAGTGCAGTGTTGGATGGTCTAATCGTGAAGCTCCTAACACTGTCTGGTAAAGATGGCCCCCGGGCCGGCTCCCTCGGCAGCGACCTTCAGGGAGCCCCGAAGACCGTGGAGGCCTCCTGATGAACCACCTCTGACCTTTACCCCGCTGGGTGGTGGTGGTGGTAGGGGGGGTACATCACTAGAAGAGGGGAACAACGGGGAGGAGACAAAATGGCTGCCCCGAGAGCCGCCGCAGGATTTGGAAACATACTCGTTCGCCAGGTACCTCCATTCCCTTCCAGCCTTGGGAAGGCGAAAGAAGGAAAGTGTGCATCGGACCTCGTGGTGGACTGGTTCAGGTCACTTGGCCCGTCTTTTGTCTGATTGTCGATTTCATCGTAGGCTCCTAGTCCCTGCTCCATCTCCCTGTCCCTTTTATGACACTTACCTGCGGAACAGGGGGTTGTTAATCTACTTTTCTCCAACATCCTGAGAACTGGAAGACGAAACCCAGTCCCTAACCCTGTAAGACTGGCAGTCTCTCCTCCCCTACCACGTACTCTGTAATTCCTCTACTTCCTTTTGCCCCCAGTGCTAATGGTTCCCAATGTTCCTTGTCTCCCCATAAAGACAAGGGACGGGGACATAGGGGCTGTGGTGTGATTCAGGCACAAGCAGTGGCTTCATTTCGCTGCTGCTTGAGTTGCCGAGGGCCGTCTTGGGAAGGATGTGAGGCGGCCGAGTAGGGACTGAAAACGGGCACCTGCTCTGTTGGGGGCCCGGGGCTGCTGTTGTGAAGAGCCTACCTCCGTAGGTAAAACCCCGTTCCACAAACGGATTCTCACATCTCGCGACTGAGAAATTGAGTGTGGGTAGCCCACAGCAAGGAACTTGATCCGCTGGGCTTTTGAACACAAAGTCCCTCGACAGACGCAAATGGTTTTCCCCACAGCTACATGGAACCTTGTTACCAAGGAAGCAGCTCGTGTTGGGGTCATCAGATTTTTTTGGTCTAGCTCAGCAAAGGCACAGCTGCTCCAGCCTTAAAAAAGGAAATGTTGGTTAATAAACGTTGGTGATGTGGTAGAAGTGGAGGGTGGAGTGAAATGTGCAGCTGGGCCGCAGTATCCGAGGACCTGTTGCTCCCAGCTTAGGTCCTGTTTTGGATTTGACTCAGCTGGGCTTCCACGGTGAGCAGCAGGGCCCGGGCCCTTAACTCCTCAACCGCCCTGGTCAGAATCCTCGCGCCCCCTGCTGGCAGATACAAAGACAGACCCAGGAGTGCGTGACCTGAACCTGCGCATGCGTGCCTCCCCTCACCCGGCTCAAACACGTGACGCAAAAAGACTTAAGTTTAAGTAATAAAAATTTATTGAGAATTCCTGGGATGGTGGTTCTCGCCTCCCGACCTGAAGGGAGGAACCAACACTGTAGGCAATCACTCCGAAATCACACTGTCCCAACACCTCTGGCCGACACAGGGAGGAGCAAAATCAATTCCCCAGAAAACTTGTCAGGCTTTGTTCATCCAAGAAGGGTTGGGAGGACAAATAAGGGAAGGACCATCACATGATACTGGGGGTGGGATGGGGGTGCGCTGGACCCGCTGGCTCCTCAAACACCAGGGGAGGAACAGATCCACTTCTTCTCTGGGAGTGGAGTTCCCGGTCACCAGGCTCATTTCTTACCCTTGATGAGGCTGTCACTGTGGAAATGGGACAGACGGATGGCATAACTATTAGAGCACATAAATGTGAGAGACAGAAGAACTCAGGCCACTCCCCGCTCCCCGAGTGAGGGGGCGTGTGTCATGAGGTGAGAATGGGAAGGCGGTGGGGAAAGAGGCAGGTACTGGGAGATGAGCTGCAAGACCCCAGAGAAACAAGGACGTGTCACCAACTTACCTGCCCCTGTGGATACCAGGTCACCGGATGAAGGGGAAGCACACAAAGAGAAGAGAAATGCACAGGTGATTTGACAGTATCAGGCCCCACCTGCTCTAAACCCTCCTTCGCTCCCAAGAGAAAAAGACAGATGGTTGGAAGCCAGGAATCTTGCTCTGAGAAGAGGCTGGTTCCCTTGGCCACGACCATTTCTCGTCTGTCCTTTCTAGCATCCTTCCATGCCCTCCACCAGCAATTTTAGGGCTTCCGAGTACGAGTAGAGAGTATCATCTTTCACTACTTCTCAGTTAGTACCAAACCTCACAGCCCGAGTGTTTACACGAATAATCCTATTTGATCCCACAAAACCAATCTTAGGAGAGTCAAGTTAGGGGCTCTCAACCACCCACGATTCTAACTTTGGTTCAGTGTCTTTCAAGCAACCAGACTCAAGTCCCATGCTCTCTGTGACACCCCACTATGTAGGTCGTGTGTCTTACCGGGTGAAACTTTCATCCTGTAGGTTCAGGACGAGGTTGTCAGCAGTGAGATAGATACGGTTCTGTGATGTGGCAATCTACAGGGCCAGAAATAAAAACAGATGCTAGTATTCACACCTGGACTCCGACCTTGCACTTCTATAACCACTGATGGAATACACGTGGGTTAGGAACAGGGCTATGGCAACGAGCGAAGGCAGGGTTTCTGCACTCAAAGATCCAGAGGCAGCGAGGCAACTTGTGATGTATTAGCACAGTAACAGAGGCATGAAAAGGTCAGGGAGCCCACAGAAATCACGTTTGATGGAGGACGCATGTTGGAGAAGACAGTTTGAGTAGAAACCGCAACAATCAAGATTCTAATCCCCTCACTTCAACATGTTTTCACTTAAAACGATTCCAGACTCATGGCCACCTTGCGGGGAATGCTGGGCTCCCAGACTCACCGTCTTGGAGATGTTCTGGGCTGCCCGGATCTTGCGCAGTTTGATATAGCCAGGGTTCTTGCTCAGGGCTTCTCCAAGGTGAGCAGGTTGGGGTTAAGGGTTCACCCAAGGTCTAGTCGCAACCCCTGGCCCCATCCTTACCACTGCAGCCCTTCTCTGGGCTGTCAGATCCAAGGTTGCGCTCAGACAGCTCGTGCCTAGTCCCACTTTGGCCCCCCACTGTGGGCCCTGCTGCAGGCAGCTGCCAGGAACTGGAGGCAGCAGAAACTGGAGGCAAGGCCAATGGTGCTATGGATCTGCCTTACAGTGAGGAGCCAGGCCTCAGGCACCCCACGAAGATTTCAGATCCCAGTCAAAACCTCACCCCCAGGGAGCCAAGGACCAGAGAGCACGGAGTCGCATTCGCCTTAGTGTCATCAGCCGGCCCAGGAGGGGAGAAAGGGGAAGCAAAGTGCTCCAGGGCTGGCAGAGACCTCTCTTAGCAGAAGGATATCATTTTGGCGGCCTCAGCCTCACCCTCGCCTGCACAATCTTCTGCGCTGTTCCTGCTTTGCTTTTTCCACCAAAAACTGGGCTCGCTGGGCCTTCCTGCTGAGCTGTGGTGGGAGAGAGTCAGGGGGTCACAGATGTGAGGTGTCAGGGACCCCATTCCACCTCCTGCATTTCTCAGAAACCGTGGCCCTAGTCCTCTTGTAACTCACCCACTTGTTTGGCTTCCACAGCAGCTGTGTATTCTCGGCTAAAGCTGAGCTCTGTGATGGCCACATCATCCAGAATGAGGCTGAAGTCCTTGGCCCTCTCTGTCAGCTCCCGCCGGATCAACAAGGATACCTTGTCAGGGAGGGTCAGGGAGAGGCAGATTGAAGGGACTGGAGAACTGGAAGGGAGGGGTATTGCTGGGACCGTCTGAATACCAGATTACCAAAAAACAGCAGAAAACAACCCTTTCTTGGTTCTGCAGCTAGAACATCTGAGCTGGAAAGGACTTGGTCCAAACTCCCAGCAGGTCACAGTGACTCCTCATCTCCCCTCTCCCCAGCATAATATGTACCTCTAGACCTTGCTAGGGTTTTCTCCCGTGCTTCCTACTGCTGAGAGCTCTTGAGCACCGGTCTCCACCCATTTCCCAGTGACATTAGTACAGCTTCGAGGTGAAAAGGGATCTAGGGTCATGACCCTTTTCTACCAAGCTGCCCTTCCTAATACCCAATGCTCCAGACCTAGGAGGGAAGGTGACAAGCCATGTAGATGGTGACAGGTCAGACCTGGGGCCCGCTGGGTGATCAGCTGTGAGGCATTGAACTTGGCCACCACACTCTTCAGCACCTCGTTGACAATGGACGGCAGCACTCGCTCCTCGTAGTCTAGCCCTAGGCGCTGATACATGCTGGGAAGCTCCATGGCATTGGGTCGAGACAGCACTCGCAGGGAGATGTTCACCATCTGCAGGTCTGAGAGTGAGGTCAGCAGTGGCCGCACAAGGCCCCGGGGGCCCCATCTGGCCTCTTAGCCGAGCACCTTTCCCACGCGTTTTCTCCTCCAGATGCTGCTCTACACCTGGTGCAGTGCTGTGCAGGGTGACAGGCCAGATGTGGCTCTGCCGCCGAAAAGTCTAGTCGACCCGCCAGCTCTCCACCGGTAGAGCTGACCTCTCGGTTTGCTTCTGTACTGTGTTTCAGCCTCTACTGTAGGCTCTCTCACACTGCATCATAATCACCTGCCTCTTTACTAGTCTGCATGGACTTGAGAACAAGGATCGCGCTGTACGAATCCTTTATCACCAGAGCCTAGGATTCAGGGGATGTTAAGCCACTGGCACTAAAAACAGTACAAGACAGTACATTACACGTGAGCTGCTTGAATTAGTGTGTACATGCCTCTGTGTGAGTGTGTGCGTGTGTGTGTATGAAAAAGGAGTCTGGGGAATCTCAAAGATGGCTTCTATGTATAGTCTAGCAGGGAACAGGTGCTCCAGTGAAAAGCGGGGCCAAGTTTCCCCGGGAGAGGGGACACTAGTGGATAGGATTAGTCAAGCAGTTAAAAGAAAACAAGGCTTTACAGTAAGGCTTTGATCTAGTTAGCGAGTAAGACAAAGGACAAACAGTACTTTCACTGAATTTACATTCGCAGGGAGGGACCACTTCGATGGATACGGGTGAACACACAGAATGTCCAGAATATACTGCTTTACCTCAGAAGCAAATACTTTTACTATAGCTCTTCTGCGGATTTGGAAACCAAGGCCCAAGAAAAAGTGACGCTACCCTCTTGCCCTAGGATCTCCTGCCAGGCTCCCTCGCTTACTTTATGTAGCCACCTGCCAGGGACTACAAAGTGCCGAGACCTACCTTTGGAGCCTGTGGGGGAGGAAATTTTTCGGGGTCTGGCCCGAATGTCATAGATGATGGGGTACTGGAACCAGGGGATCCTGCAGGGGAGGGAACATGGACAGGTATCAGGAGACTGCAGTTTCACTAGTGTTGCCTGTTTTTCCTCCCCACGTGTTTCTTGCTTGCTCCACCTCTCAATGACCATGGACAAGGAGAAATTCTCTCTCCCTCTGGAGAACAGTTTATGTGCTGCAGGAGTTTGGGCCAGCACCCAATGTCCAGGAGAAGTGAAGGGCAGCGCTGAGCCCTTTGAAGTCCAACTGCAGCCACTGGTGGGTTGGCTTTCAAGGGTGAAGGGTCGGGTCAGTCCGCTCTGCCCGCCATTACCTGAAGTGAAGGCCTTCGGCCAGTATGGTGTCCTGCTGCACGCCACCGATCCGATTAAAGAAAATGCTCTGTGCCCGCCTTCCACTGTGGGGAGAGGGGTGGGGATCAGGCCAAAACGCTGCTGAGAGTATGTACTAGCCTCTGGTGGGGCGGGGAGAGGGGGTGGTGTGCGCGGGCCCCGGCGGGACGGGACAGGGGATCTGGGGTGGGAATGGGAGGAGTCCGGAGAGCGGGCAGAGGTTGCTCACCGGTGAAACAACGGATTCGCGAACGCCGTAACGCCACGGCGCCGGCCCCCAGCAGCAGCTTCAGCGCCGTGCCCATGCCCCGGGGCCCGGAGGGCAGCCGTCCCCGCTAAGTCCTTCAAGTTCTGGGCCATGTCCGATCCTGAGGCAGGCGGCACCAGTGGTCAGAAGCGGGTGCCGGCCCACCTCAACCCCACTCCAGTTGAGATCGCACCCCTTCACACGAGGGTCCGGGGCCCGCGGTGCTCGCGGGAGAAAGGGCACCGGAAGTGCGCTCCCTTCTAAACCCTCCCCGGCGCCCACAGCGGACCCGAACTTCGCGCACAGGATTTACGTATTCGGAAGTTCCCGCCCCTTTCTGGAATTCGCCCTTCCAGAGAGGCTTCATTAGCGCGAGACTGCTGGCCGTTGCCATTTCCAAGTGCCCACTTTCAAAATGGCAGCGGGAAGGAAGCTTGAGATTAGGGGTAGGGCGAGGTTTCATTTAAGGACCTTAGCGCAATTTCCGGTCCAGTGGCAAGATGGCTGCGCCCAGTGGCGGATTCCAACCTCGTGAACGGCGCGGTGGGGAGCAGGAAGAGGGCTGGGATGCTGTGGTTCCCAAGCGGCCCCGACTCGGGGCGGGAAACAAGATCGGAGGGCGAAGGCTCATTGTGGTGCTGGAAGGGGCCAGTCTGGAGACAGTCAAGGTAGTTTGGGACGAGGAAGTGGAGAAATAGTAGATTGATAGGGCTGGGACCCCCCGAGGGGTGAGGTGAGAGGCTTAAAGTGGATGGGGAGGCAGAGAGGTGAAACATCCTTTTGAGGAAGAGTGGCCTAGGTGGACTGTCTCTTGGTTTAACATCCTGGCTTGGCATCACTCGTTTTCTTCTGTCCCTTCTTGAATCCTATTGCAAGTGTCCGGTTGTGGCTGCCAATTGATTTACTAGGATGCTGTGATAAAGGTCATCTAAGGGGGGAGAGGAGGGGAGGGGAGGGGAGATTTGTCCATCGGTGATCCCATATCCTAAGATAAGTTCTTGAGCAAAGAGAAAGGTAGTTACTGCAGCTCAGTTTGCCCAAGCCTTTTGTTCGTCAGGACTTTTTTATTTCGTTAACATGTCTCTATTGTCACCCTCCTTTATATTACTATCCACTTCGAAACACTGGATCAGATTATCCTTTAATATTTTTAAATTTTTTTTAACCGTCATTCGGCTGTTTTCCTGAATAAATCCAGCAATTCCCTCTTTTAAAACTGCAGTGTTTTCATTCTTCCTTGTTTCTCTTACCCTTTAGGCCTAAACTTGTCCAATGAGTAGGCCCAGAAGAAATAGCCCTGGTTTATAAGTCATACTTGGGTTTTTTTTTTTTTATACTTGGGTTTTAATCTTGGTTTTTAATACTTATTTTAAAGTGTGTGATCTTGATTGAGAAAACAAGTCCTCAGTTTGTAAAGTGGGGGTTAATACTTTGAAACTGCTTTGAAAGTATTATTTCGATAATGTATGCTGTGATTCTTTTCCATCTTTACTTCAACCAGTTACTATACTAAGCTTGCAGTCTAGAAAGCCCCCCCCCTTTCATTTTTCTTAGGTAATTGATATTTCTGACTTTAGGATCTGATATTCATCCCTCCCTCAATTGCTTGCTGTGTTTCCAGCCTCTTAATTCTGAATGTCATGTAACCACTTTTGTCTCTTCACGTGTTCCATGGGGATGATAGTACTTACCTACTGGGTTGTTGAGGGGATAAAAGGAGGTGATATCAGTAAAGACTTTAGAATAATGTCTGTCACTTGGAATTATTACTATTGTTATTGACTCCAGGTTCTTTATTAAGAAGTTGAAAAGGGCAGTTGGTTAAGCATCTGACTCTTGATTTTGGCTTAGGTCATGATCTCAGGGTTGTGAAATTGAGCCCCGCGTCTGGCTCCACGCTGAGCACGGAGCCTGCTTAAGATTCTCTCTCTCCCCCTCTGTCCCAGCCCCTCGTGTGCCTCACTCATACAGTCCATTGAAAAAAAGAAGTTGAAAAGGTCGGTCAAATGAAAATTCTTAGAGCATGCTGGAAGAGGTTAGGTCAAATGGTCATTAATGGTGGTCCGGGGATGACTGAATTCATAACTAGCTGAAATCTGTACTGTTATCTTTTCCCTGCCTTGTGCTGGTATTGTTCCTGACAGCCTCACTGAGCCTGCTCTCTCCCATTTATTCCTTATACTCCAGACTCATTGGCCTTTCGTTAAGCTCTTTGGAAGCACTAAGTTCTCTGATATCTTAAGGCCATTACACAATGTTTTCTAATGGAAGCCCCCTTTACTCAGCTCTTTGCTTCATTAATTCCTACTTAATGTTCATTTACTTAAAAATTACTGAGTTTTATTATTGCTGCTCAATCTTCAGTTATTAGTTAAGTATTATTTCCTATAGAAGTGACTCCCTTCCTGGTATAAATCACGCCTTCCTGTTATAATCCTTTAATGAACCAGATGGTTCACTTTTCTTTCATAACATTCATCAAAATTTGGCTGTGGTTTCATGTGGTTGTTTACCGTTTGTCTCTTCCACTAGAAGGCTCCTCCATGAGGGCAGGCAATAAGGCTTTAAAAATTCTTCTATCTCCAATACCTGTTACAGAAAATGAATACATACAGTATTCATTCTCTAATTATTCTAGTTAGTGGTTTTCAAGCTTATTAACCACAAACCACAATAAAAAAAATTACATTGTGAGCAAGTACACACAGGCAACTATAAAATACCAAAAGTTTCATAAACCATTACCTACCATTACTATATGTGAAGTACTTGTTTCATCTCTTATTTCATTAAAAGAACAAAACTCCTAGTTATAACTAATGGGTAGAAACTGGATTGTTCTATTTTACTCTTCGGTATCGAAGAGTGTCCTATGGAGGTGGTTCTTGGTCCTTTGTTCTTTTCCTGTGCTTACTCTGACATTTTTGTCATTTCAGTTAGTCAGTTTCAAAATCTACATACCTCTTTCCCCTAATTTTGTGGAGTTCGATCTCAGGTTGTTGCCAGACATACAAATGTTCTGTTGATACATAGAAACATAGCCTTTCAAATCCGGTATTTATATTTAATGGCATGTTTTTAAGACTTTTACTGACCATTTTAATGCTCCTTACGACTCCAAATTGCAATTATTTTTTTTTAAGCTGCTATAGATATATCAGGCCAGATTTTTAGTATCGTACTTCTAGCTGGTGACTTTTCTAGTACAGAGTTGCCAGGATAATATCCCTTGCTCAGTCATGCCCCTGTTGTTCCAGGGATTATTTCTGGCTTTGCGCTTAATACTTGAGGAACCTACAGTTCACAGAGCAGTTTCATATGCAACCACTGTTCAGTATACTTTTTTTTTTTCAGAGAGAGTGCGCATGCACCCATTGGGAGGGAGGAAAGAGGGAGATTATGACTTGAGCCAAAATCAAGAGTCGGATGCTTGAGCCACCCAGGCGCCCCTCAATATACATCTTCTTTATCCATTCATCCATCAAGGGACACTTGGGTTGCTTCTAAATCTTGGCTATTGTAAATACAGCACTGTAGTAAACATACAGGGCTGCACAGATCTTTTCAAATTAGTATTTTCATTTTCTTTGGGTAAATATGGGTAGTAGAAGTACTGGGTTATATGGTATTTGTATTTTTAATTTTTTGAGGAACCTCCATACTGTTTTCCACAGTGGCTGCACCAGTTTTACATTCCCACCAATAGTGCACCAGGGTTCCCTTTTCTCCCACATCCTCGCCAACATTTAGTTCTTATCTTTGATACTAGCCATCTGGCTGGTGAGGTGGTATCTCATTGTGGTTTGATTTGCATTTCCCTGATGAGTGATGTTGAGCATCTTTTCATGTGTCTGTTGGCCATCTGTAGGTCTTCCTTGGAAAATGTCTCTTCAGGTCCTCTGCCTATTTTTTAACCAGATTGTTTGGTTTTTGGTGCTGAGTTATGTAAGCTCTTTATATATTTTGGATATTAAGCCCTTATCATTTAGGTCATTTGCAAATACCTTTTCCCATTCACAAGGCTGCCTTTTTGTTTTGTTGGTTTCCTTTGTCGTGCAGAAGTTTAGATCATGTGATATCACAGGCTGTGTCCTTTCCTTTTCCCTCTAAGATCAGTTATGGTGGGAGGGGAGAAAGGGTCAGTGGCCACACAGTAACCTTTTCCCATCCCCAGAGTTTCTGATTCAGAAGATCTGGAGCAGATTTGAGAATCTAACAAGTTTCCAGATGATGATTAAGATGATGCTGATTTGGGGACCACACTTGAGAACAACTAGTCTAGGGTAAAGGAAGGTTATCTTGCTCTCTGTCATGTTCCCTATTCTTTAGGCAGGGAAGACATATGAGCTACTCAACTGTGACAAGCACAAGTCTGTGCTGTTGAAGAATGGACGGGACCCTGGGAAGTGAGACCGACATAGCTCACCAGGTAACTCCAGGGACAGAGCTTGCAACCCCCCGAGCCTTTGGGCAGAAGATCAGCCAGCTGCGTGCTGCTTCTCTTCAGTCTAAACTGTGCCTTGGTTTCTGCCTCCCTCAGAGTTTACTGATGCTGATGGACAGTCCCCTAAACCGAGCTGGCTTGCTACAGGTTTATATCCACACACAGAAGAATGTGCTGATTGAAGTAAACCCCCAGACTCGAATTCCCAGAACCTTTGACCGCTTTTGTGGCCTCATGGGTGAGATCTTTAGGACTTGAAGGTTCAGAATGAACTCGGCAGTAGTGAAGAAGGGGGGGGGGGAGAGGACATGGGATAAATGAAATGTGAACTTTTTAAGTGGGGGGAGTGGGGAACATGTTTGATACCAGAAAAAGGGCTCTTCATTATCTTCCCAGGTGAGTGGGTAAGACCCGCATGGGTTCCTGGCTGAGTGAAAAAGGGAGAGGGAACTCACTGTCATCCAGCTAGTCAGCTGCTCGTTCGGAACATTTTAGCACCGCAGTGTGGATTTAAAGGACACATGGAGCCCACCTTAACTGTGGGTTTTTCTGGTTAGATTTCTGGGCAGAAGAAATGGGGCCGCCCGCCACCAAGCTCTGAACTTTCTCTCCCCTCCCCCCCCAGTTCAGCTTTTACACAAACTCAGTGTTCGAGCAGCTGATGGCCCCCAAAAGCTCTTGAAGGTGAGGTATTGGCACCCACCGGTTGGAGTAGGTTCTGAGTTTGTTTCTGGGGCTGATTCCCCCCACCCCGTTCTTTCTTTAGGTAATTAAGAATCCAGTGTCCGATCACTTCCCCGGTTGGATGTATGAAGATTGGCACATCCTTTTCCATCCCATCCGTCAGCGATGTACGGGAGTTGGTGCCCAGCAGTGACCCTATTGTTTTTGTGGTGGGGGCCTTTGCCATGGCCAGGTAAGGTCTGGGCTCAACTCCTGGGTTCTCCATAGAGCCGAGGCTTAGAATTCTAAGAATACCTGGCATTTTTTGATGACCTTGGGCAATAGCGGGTAAGAACAAAGCTGCAAGACCACGTCCTGCCCCAGGCTGTATATTTCGAGGCCCGCTGGCATGTATTTGTGACAGTGAAAAAGTCAGGACCTTCTTAATCCTTTGTACAAATTCGGTATTAAACGGCTCTGTGAAATACTAGCTCAGCCGTGTTTTTCCTGCCCCAAAGAAGGGCTTCACCTGTTACAGAGTGACAGCCAGCTGACAGAACTCCTTCTCTCTTTTAGGTCAGCGTGGAGTATACAGAGAAGATGGTGTCCATCAGCAACTACCCCCTCTCTGCAGCCCTCACCTGTGCAAAACTCACCACAGCCTTTGAAGAAGTCTGGGGGGTCATCTGACAGTAGCACCTTGTTCTGGGACAGAGACTGTGGCCATCCCTCGACCCTGCTGTCAGCTCACTGCTCGGAGGGGACCTTCTTGCACCGAGACTGCGGGGGCTTGGGGAAGCGAGGCTACATTTGCTATTTGTTTATCATATAAATACTGTTCTTGCAAACCTGGTGGTTCTTTGAGGATTTCTAAACTGAGCAGTTATCTAGTGTAAACTGGTTGCTCTCCTCAGACTTCAGGAAAAGAGGTGGGGTTACGGTGTTTGCAGTCTGGTTCTGGGCTTTGCAGGTAGGCTTGGACGCCAAGCTTCTGGGCGGGGGCAAGGAGGGAGCCCTGCTGGTTTCCACTATGGCAAGCACGGAGAACTGTCTGTAAGAAAGCGGCCGGGAAGGCTAGCGGTGAAAAACTGAACAAAGAGAAGTGATTTTATCTGGTACAGTTCCAAGGTAGAAAAAGTGGAGCAGGTGGGGCCTGGTACCCTCTCCTCCCCCCCATGGGGGGGGTGGTGGTAGCGGCACATATACAATCATAGTAAATTGGCAGAAGAAAAACACAACAGATTCCTGGCTAGAGGGGGAGAGATAAGGCAATGTGCATGGGGGAGCCCAGAGGGGGGACATGGGCCCTCTACTCCTCCCACGAGAGTTTCCCCTTTGGCCCCGGATGAAGACTTGGCTGGCAGCAGAGGCACGGCCAGGAGTACCATGTCTTCCCCACTCCCTGGCTTCTACGTTCTCGGTGCTCTGAGGCGAAGGAGTGCTGTGGAAAGGGATACAAGTCGTTTCTGCACCAGCCCTGCTCTAGGCCACCTGCAAGAGAAGAGACTTGATTGGCAGAGTCCCTCCTTCTAGTCCCTGGTCTGTAGCCCTTCCAGCTTCTTCCTGGCAAACCCAAGTTCGGGTAGTCCATGCCCCATACTGGGGTTTCCTAGAAGCCAGGCTACCTTGAGATTCACTCCAGATGTCCCATACTCCCCGCCTCCCAGCTCCAGTCTAGTGCTCTATTCTGTCACTTGGTAGTTCAGCTTAGCTACAGGGATATTTACTTACCAGGGAAATAGATTATCCCATTTTCTTTAACTTTTCTTTCCTTGGCACCATTGCTTTGTGAACATAAGGCAATATGAAGAGTAGGCTCAAGAAGAAGACATGGCCAAGAAAATAGATGGATTTATACACCTGTTGGGGAGATAGAGGCCACTGAGGTAGATACAGGGCAGGGACGATCCCTTACCACCAGAGGTTTCAGCGACCCCCCCCCCCGCCATCCTTGCCAAAAGGCCCTCGCTTACCTTAAACCATTTGTCCCATGTGAAGAGACAGAAGGCAGTCATTGAGTAACCCATGAAGAGCCAGTGGATGGTCTGCTGCATCAAATAGTAGAGGGGTTGTAGGACAGTAATGGAAGCCAGGTTGCGCAGGGTTGGGCTCTCCTGAATTAGGCTGGCAGCCTGGGGAGCGAGGGGGGAGGTCATCAGTGTCTTGCCCCTTCTCATAGTCCCCGTTCACCCACCACCCTTCAGGCCTACCTGTTTCTCTACAATAACAATGAGGAATTCCATCTGGAAGCAGACCAGGTATCCTGAGTGTAGTCCGTGCCAGAGGGCCAGGAAGAACAATGAGAGTCCCTGGGATAGTTCTTTATTTCCAAGGAACTTGAGTCGTTTGAAGAAGTAACTAGAGAAAAGGGTGGGTGGGGATGAGCCTCAGACCAGTCTGTGCACCGCCACCATCTTGCCTCTGGCTTCCCAGCGCCCCAAGGCGTGCAGTGGTGGTGGCTGGCTCCTGCTTGGGGCCACCCGGGGTAAGGGAGGCAGTGCCATCGGATTAGCTTTAGAGATGAAAGAAGGTGAAGTTATAGCTCCGTTCAGAGACAGAAAACAGGCCTCAAGCTTAGCTGGGTGAGCATGGGCAAGCCACTCTGTCAACAGCTGCCTCGGGCAGGGGTGAAGAGGACAGAACAGCTCCCGTGCCGCTCAAACTCGTGCACTGGGGACAAATAAACCACCGCAACGGGGAACATGAAACCAGTGGGTGGCAGAACTGGGATTAAAACTCAGGCACTTCTCAGGGCACCTGGGTGGCTCAGTCGGTCGAGCATCTGACTTCTGATTTCAGCTCAGGTCATGATCTCAGGGCCGTGAAATCAAGCCCCGCGTGGGGCTCTGTGCTGGGCACAGAGCCGGTGTAAGATTCTCTCTCTCTTTCTGCCCCTCCCTACCCCCCCCCATCTCTCCCCCTCTCTAAAAAACAAACAAAACCCAAGGCACTTCTGGGTCTTGCTTGTGTCTTGCAAATATGACAGGAATGGGTTGTGGGGGCATGGGAGCGGGGACAAAACTAAGTGTGGGTGGGTGTGAGGATGACTGGAGGTTCTACCCAAAGTGGGCAAAGATGGATAGTACGTCTGTGCCCTCAAGTCTGGGAAAGCAGCGGAAGGAAGGAGCTAGGGCCCAGATGTCCCCTCCAGCGGCTTACCGGGCCACCCAGGCATTGGTGTTGATGTTGAATGAGGCGATGGTGCCACTGAAGCGGGGGGTTGTTTCAAAGAGCCACACCTTCATGTTGGCACAGGCATCCCACTTGGCCTTTCCATGTTCATCAAACGCGTTGAAGCCTAGCCCCGTCAGAATGCACACTCCTTCCTGAGGGAAGGAGCCAGTCCGTGAGCCTTCCTGCTATGCTCCTCCCCACCACGCCCCACGGCTTGTTGAACGAGGCCCCGGTTTCATCTTTTCTACTTACGGTGACCAGCCAACAAGTGACATATTTGTACAGCACGAACTTGCCCCAGAGCAGCATGTACACGCAGCGGAACCAGAAAGGGTGGTTCTTGAGAGAAGAGAGAACGGCCACACGTTAGGGATACTACCTGGGCAAGGCAAATTGCCCCTAACGCTCTTCCTTTCCAAACGCGTGGCTGACTACTGCGGGTCCACCTGGCGGCCCGCTGGCTTAGCCCTTCGAACAGGCTAAGAGGAGGACGCAGGGAACCCAGCGAACAGCCAGTCACCTTTTTCTTTGGAGAGTCCCAGAAACAGCCTTGTCCCTAACTCCTCTAAAGCCCCGAGCATTCGGGATGCCAAGTACCAAGGGATGCTGAGATATCCACGGTCAATGTTAATTTAAGAGGCAAACCTACCCAGAGCGCGTAGGGAACTGCTGCAAGCCTTTCAGCTGGGCAGGAGCAAAAGCCAGCACTTCCCCCTCCCTTGGGTTTTGAATTCCCTAGAAGCCCCCAATCTATCAAGAGAAGAAAACAGGCTGGAGAGGACGGAAGCTACGAGGCTCCAAGGAGTCCCTGGCTGCAATAAACCAAGCTAGGAGCTGCTCCCGCGGGAGGTGAGGGGTGCTAAACGTGCACCTGGCACAGCCCTGTGCCCGCGAAGGTCGTTCAGTGCTGGCTGCTGAACATGTCCCGGCCCGGCTGGCATGGACACCAACTGTCCCAGATCTAGAGCAAAACCAACATGCATTTGTTGATGGTATGACCCACTTCTTGGCTATCTACGGGGACCCTTGCCTGTCCGTTTCTAGCTCTGATGCAGCCAGGCGGCTGCAGCATTAGTCATCACTCACTTCATAGTCTTCAGTGAGGAGATAGTCTTCTGTGATGTGGGGGCTAAGCAGAGTGTAGCCCACCAGGTAGACAAGGCCCAGACTCAGGCGCCTGAGAGCAGGTATGGTGCTGGAAAGGAACAAGCACGGTCAGGACGGGCAGTGGCAGAGGCTTTTCCCTTCACCCGCGGACCTTAAGTTACGGAGAGAAGTGTTTCAGAGTGTGCGGGGCGAGGAGCTCTCGGTGCAAAGCCGGTATCTGGCAGCAATATGTGGCTGGCTTTCGGCACCCCCGCGAGTCCCGGGGAAGGGCAAGGCGGTGCGGGGGGCGGGGGGGGGAAGGTGGGGGGCAGAATGCGCGAGGCCGGGGGGCGTCCCCTTGGGGGGATGGTACGGATCGCGCGGCCTCGCCGGCACTCCCCCGGCCACACCAGGGCTGAAAGGCCAGTGCGGAGGGCAGGAGGATGATGAGTCTCAACCTGCTCCTTCCTACCCTGGCTGAACTGATGCTCAAACACAGGCCAGGCAACTTCTCAGGAAAGGGAATTTTTTCCGGTAACTTTTTTCAATTTTCTACTGTGATATACATATATAATATATATATATGTATATTTAGCAGTCTTTTTTTTTTGGTAAAGGCAGGGACGTGACTATTCAGGCAAAATCCTGCGGCATAAAAGTGAATTTTTATGTTTGTACTACAGGGTCAGAATGGATGGCTGGAAGTAGCCTAAGCTGAAAAGGGCCCGCTAGCCACCAGCAGCAGGTCCGGTGCCCGTTATGACAGTCCAGTGCCTGCTGTGGCACAGGCCTGTGAGCCAGGGCCACGCTGGAGAACGCGGCCGGGGCTGGCCTTCAGGAAGTCACTTAGAAGTGGCTTTGTACTGGGTGAGACACCTATACAGAAGTCTTGACCAAGAGGGGCATTTACCTGTTTGGTATCTTCCCTGGTACGTCAGTCAGCTGTCCCTGCACCAGCTTCATGTAGTGGTTCATTGAGAACTGGGGCCCTACCAAGAAGGCCCCATAGAAGTAGGAGAAACCAGCAACTTCCAGCAGGGAAGGGACACCCCGTATGGCATATTTCTGTTGCTCAGAGGACAAGGAATTCTATGCCGAGAAGAGAATGAATGGTTTAGGATAGCCTTGCATCTCCCCCCAAGAGCCAGTCTGCATGTTCCCCACCCTTGTGCCCCACAGAACCGGGCTTCTTCAGACAGCCGTCTCTTAACCATGAGAGACGATGGACTCTGAAAAACAAACTGAGGGTTCTAGAGGGGAGGCGGAGTGGGGGGATGGGTTAGCCTGGTGATGGGTATTAAGGGTATTAAGGAGGCACGTTCTGCGTGGAGCACTGGGTGTTATGCACAAACAGTGAATCATGGAACACTACATCCAAAACTAATGATGTCATGTATGGTGACTAACATAACATAACATAAAAAAAAAAAAGATAGCCGTCTCTTTGAGGGCACGATATGGAGAAAAGGAGTTGCTTCACATGAAAATGAGGATGTGCGGGGGGTAACTTAGCAACAGTCGGCTGCTGCTTTTCCAAATGCCAGGCTGGCACTGATCTCTGGACTTTGGGCACGAGCTGGATCCGGGGAAATTAGATTTGTTGATCTTTGCTCAGTGCTCTCTGAAACAGAACTCACACAGGCTGGGCATGGGCGAGAGGCTCTGCCCCTGGCATCTGGGTGCAGTCTTTTGGTAGCAACAGCCTTTCTCCTTCCCTTTGGTTACATTCCTTAACCTCTCTGCAGAGGAATGGGTACTTACCTGATCCTTCCCTCCGTCAAAGTAGTCAACAGCCAAACCTGAGCAGAGAGAGAAGGCATGGGTAGAACAGAGGGAGGGCACTGAGGATGTGGCCTGTGGACTGAGTGTAGCCAGGAGCGGACCAGGGGGAAAACAGAGTTAAGTCTATGGTTGGACGGGGAGGAGCCTAGATGTAAAAGGGGAAGGCAGTGAGCCAGCACTCACCAATCAGCTTCAAGGTCAGGACACAATGCGGCATTGTCCACTTGATATCGTAGTTGCCAGTGGCTGTGTAATAATATCCGGCAAGAAGGTAGACCTGGGGAGTGGGGGGAGAATTTATCCTACCACCTGCTAGGGTTTCTTTATTTTCTCCCTGCTCTGAAATCCACTGTATTCTTTCATTTTTCCTTTCTCCTGGTCTCCTCCTTAAAGGCTTTAAGTTCCTATAAATGGAAGAAACTGAATTCGTAGAGAGGAAGAGACTTGCTCAAGGCTTCTCGGCAAAATGAGGGCTAAACGGGGAATTCAGAGCTTAGAGTCAGTAGCTAAACATTCCAAGCTGATTTCCTCTCTTGCCTTTAAGCGACACCCCTCACGGCCAGCTAGCTGGGCTAATCCTGGTCCGAATCAAAGAACGCGAGCGGCCCAGGCCTGTGCACAGGGGGTTAGCTGGCACCGCTCCCTGGAGGCAGGTAAAATACCACCATTGCCATCTGCAGATGAGACACCTGGCGCCCGTGAAAAGCGACCTACCCGAATTGGGGCTGCGCAAGCGATGCTGGGAGAAAGGACTAGAAACTGGATCTCTTAGTTCCCTTTTGCTGTGCCACAGTCCCTGACGTCCCCCCACCCCTGAAGTGCTGTCGGCTGGGATCTGAGCTGCCCGCCGAGGGAGCGGCGCATTTACCATCTGGAAGCAGTAGGTAGCCAGGACAGCAGTGATGGTGCGGCCCATGAGTCGGAGGATGAGGAACTGAAGCACAACGCACAGCACGGAGTGGTAGAGCTGATGTCCTGCAGGCAGAGGGGAGAGCGCAGTTTAGCCTGTGATTGTTGGGGGTTTTTTTGTTTTGTTTTTGTAGTTTGCATTCCCACCCTTCCTGAAACTTCTAAACACAAGGAGAATTAAAATTAAAGAAGCAAGTTTGGTGTGAGGATTTTTTCTTTGAAAAGAGACTCATGTTTCGGAGAGAGGGAAGGAAATGAATTGTATAAATATAAGGGACTGTCGGGGAATTACGGCATTTCTGAATGCCTGAGCTAAAGGGATGCTCCTGATGAAGGCTGCTTGCATCCGTCATCCGCTGCCAGCCCCAGCAGAGAAAATGATGGGGTCAGGCCAAGGTAACTGCTCTCAAAATACTATAGGGGAGAGGAATGTACGTAAGAGGAAAATTAAGCTCTGTTCCTGCGCATACAAACCCTCTTTTTGCAAGCAGAGCACTGTAACTTCCCTAGCCATCAGATTCTCTCCCGAAATTCTGTTCAAGTCTGCTCCTTCCCAGGTTCCCTCCAATCACGGCGCCACTGCTGAGTTCACTCACCAAAGTTAAAATAAGCGATTGAGAGGCCTGTAAAGGTGTGGAAGAGATGGATGAGGTAGCTGTCCTTTAAGAAAAGGTAACGCCGAAAAAACACAGCCAAGGGGTAACCTAGAGGGGAGAAAAATCAGTAAGAGGGTTACCCGTGCCAGATGCCCTCCTGGTTTTGTCTTGGAAGTTTAGCTGGCAGGAAATGCAGCCCAGAGTGGAAAATCCGTATATTATGTGGACGTCGGCGGAGAAGATAACAGCATCCCTAAGAATCGGAAGTCTCTTTGCAAATCCAAATTTAAAACTGAAGATAGGAGTTTTATATGAGTCAATATAAAACTGGGTCCTCAGACTAGGTGTCCCTTATAGCCTCTTAAATATTGCTAGGAATTTTCTCTTGCGTTTTTTCCAAATGATTCAAGGAATTAAGAGTGCCCAACTATGCCCGGGGACATTCTTTTACGCCTTTATGATCTGATGTCGTCACCTGTCCTGTTAGCAGAGTAAGATCAGCTTATGAAGAGGACAAACGTAAATTCATGCCCGGCTGTAAAGTTGGATTCCTGCCTGCATATACAGTTGCGTACTCCTCACATACTGAGGTCTGGGCATCAACTGTGTTATGAATCCATGTGAATATCCTGGAAAAATGTCATCTAAAGCTGTGATTCCCAGCACGGTCCCAGGGCCATGACTGAAGTACAAGGGGTATCTCAGGCTGGGCCATAAACTGTCGAAAGGCGGCTTGCTGAATTAAAAAGGGTCAATAACATTTGGTATTCCTCAACTACAATGAGCACGTTCCCAGGTTTTACCACACGTTCACAGTCAGTGTTAGCAAGCAGTCTGGCTCGAGTGCTTGGCAATACTCCTACAGCAGTCGTGTGTGTGCAAAGAATTGGAATCCCCGCGTCTTTCTGGAAGGACACTTCACCTATCCTATCACTGCATAATTAGTGTTATTGAGTTGCTCATGGTTTACAGTTGCTGCAATTCTTGCCGTCAAATTATAGATTGCAGCTTGTTTTTCATGGGCAATCTGGTGGTGAGCTTGGTTAACTGCAATGCTCAGAAAAGTGTTACACACAGAGAAAATGCTCAATTATTTATCAAGTGAATAACAAGATGCATAATCGTTATTATATACTGGCCTATGTCCTGCTAGTCCGTTTTCCCATACTTTCATTCTTTTAACTTACCAACACAGCTTGGGTACTTACATATCCTGTTTTTTTTTGTTTTTGTTTTTTTCATGTAACAGTGTATCAACTATTTGATCTCCTTGGTGCCAGGATCTGCTGATGTTCTTGGATTGCTGTTCTCATCGTGGGCTAGCCTCTTTATCAAATTTACAGCTTCCTGCAAGTAGTTAATTTTACAGATATCCTGTGCATCACTGGCTCATTCATTCGACACGTTTGTTAAATGCCTACTGTATGCCAGGTACTCTGTTTATAGAGCATTTGATGAGGGAGGAGGTGGCATGTAACAGTTTCTTTTCTTGCTAGCTGAGATGACGGACATAGGATTACTAGCTCAAGGGAGAGGGAGACATCTATGACCCTTTCACAGTCAGATGAATGAGCAAAGAAATAGGATTGAGTCTCATTACATATCACGTGGGCAGAAATTTGGCAGGGACCGAGCACCAGGTTAGCAGCAAGTTTCGCTAAGAACCAGAGCCAGGTACTAGAAAGCATATAGAATAAGGTCTGATTGCCTTAAATCTTTTGCTTTTTATTTTAAAGATTTTACTTCTTTATTTGAGAGAGAGAGAGCGCGCGTGCATGCGAAGGGGGAGAGGCAGAGGGAGAAGCAAACTCCTCGCTGAGCAGGGAACCCGACGACATGGGGCTCCATCCCAGGACCTTGAGATCATGACCTGAGCTGAAGGCAGATGCTTGACCGACTGAGCCACCCAGGTGCCCTGCTTTTTAATGTTTTAGGAACAGGGGTATAAATTAATAGAAGCAATAAATAGGACAGATCTCAGGACACCTGGGTGGCTTAGTCGGTTAAGCGTCTGCCTTCGGCTCAGGTCATGGTCCCAGGGTCCTGGGATCGAGTCTCACGTTGTGCTCCTTGCTCAGCGGGGAGCCTACTTCTCCCTGTGCCTGCAGCTCCCCCTGTTTGTGCTCTCTCTCTCCCTGACAAATAAAATCTTAAAAAAAAAAAATAAATAGGGTAGATCTTAAATATCTAGAGTACTGATAAATACGTTCTAGATAGCCAAGGGTTTACCTTTAGGCACGAAGACCTTTAACCAACTGGAAGCCCTAAAACCATTTCGAATGCTTGAAATTAAAAAACAAAACAAACAAAAAAATAAAAAACAACATACATTACCCTGCTTCCTGAAGTTGAATATAATTTAATATTTTCTTGGTGATCTGGGCCATCATTACTCTAGAGTACAGTCATGACCTATTGAGGTGTGTAAAACTGTTTGCTCTCAACCTTGTAGGCCCTCCATTCTGAGTTCGTGTATCCATTTCTTAGAGCTTTTATGCCCCTTTCCTCACTACTCAGGGATCAGGAGTCAGTTCTTGAGCTTCTTCTGTGTGCCTGCCAAGGATAGTTCCTTTCTCTATTTTTAATTTACCGCAGGCCTTAGAAACTATAACTATGTTTTAAAGGTGTGAAAAAAAAGATGTAAGAGCAAGAGTCTTGGGTGCTTTCCTTACAGATGCAGTGCATAGGCCTGGTGACATCTGTCCTGGCCACTCAATGCCCTTTTCTCCTGTTTTCAGGTATAGGTGGGGGGTGTGGTGGCGGCTGCTGAGTTCCACGCAGGTAAGTGAAGTATTAGTGCATACTAGTAAACACAGATGAAGATGGAGCAGTTGGTAGAAAAATAAGAATGCAGCAGGCCCGGTTACCAAGAACACTGAGATCATCACAGAGAACAACGAAGCCCAGAATGAAGCTGCAGAGAGGAAGAAGGAACTGTGTGGGGCGAGTTGCTGGGACAACCCAGAGCTGATTTTGAGTGTGTAAACATCAAACCTTGCTCTTGGCAGCCACTCAGCTCGGTGGGTTTGGGAGCCTGGCTGCCCTGCAGGGATGTGCTGTTTTGGGGAGGGTGTTGTCCTACAAGCTGTTTCTGAGTCTTAAGCCTTTTTCATGGGAGCCAATGCTTAATATAATGGCTGTAGTCACCTGAAGAATCTTTGAAAGCCAACAGAAGCACCTCCTCACACTCACCCACCGGCGAGTCTGATTCGGTAGGTCTGAGGGATGGTGATGTGCAGCCAGGGTTAAGAAACAATGCTTTACTAAAAATCCTAAGGCAAGGCAGCGGTCCGTACTAGGTCCTGAGAATAAAATTCCGAGCTTTTTGACTGGGGTTTATGGTCTTCCTTTAATAGAACCAAACAAGCAGAGGTTTGTTTTTTACAAACACTTTTTTTTTTTTTTTTAAGATTTTGTCAGAGAGAGTGAGCAAGCGAGAGCACAAGCAGTGGGAGAGGCAGAGGGAGAGGGAGAAGCTGACTCCCTGCTGAGCAAGGAGCACAGTGTGAGACTCGATCCCAGGACCCTGGGATCGTGACCTGAGTCAAAGGCAGATGCTTAACTGACTGAGCCACCCAGGCGTCCCGTTTTATAAACAAATTTATAGCTTCATGCAACTAGTTAATTTTCTAGATAGCCTGTGGATCACTGGCTCATTCACTCCTTTGATGTTTATTCAACGCCCACTGATTCCAGGTACCCTGTTTATGAAACATAGGAACTTGCTTGGCTAATACTGTAACCGTTTCTTCTTTTTTGATTATTTTTTTAAAGGCTAGGGGGGGCCTTCAGAAACTTATTAGCAAATGCAGGATGAGATCTAACATAAACGCTAAACCTGAGGATCCCCTACTAGAATGGGAACGTTCCAACAGCAAAAACTAGGGCATTCAAAACACTGTGAACCTCAAAGCACACTGAATTGGGTCCTCCTGAGAGGTTCAGGGAGTAACGGAGTATCCAGCTACATTCCCCAGTCAGTCCCTGGATGTTGACTGGGGTCCAAGTGCCAGCTGCGTCAGAAACCAGGATCTGTCACAACCTAGATTGCTCATGGAACTCCTTATTCTCTGTATAATAGTTGTGAAATTACTTATCAATCCCACAGGTTCTGAAGTTTCATTTGAAGAAACAGAAATGAGCTGTTTACATTACAGTCTGATAAATTTCTTTGACCTCTCAACCCGTACAGCTATTTCTGGACTCCAGAGGGCAAGGATATGACCCCGTTTGGTCAGGCAGTGGTTCATATGACCCCGGTGGAAAGAAAATAGAGCATTTTTGGCAAGTGTGCGGCAGAAAATAGGTTTAGACAGAACTGCTATGTGTTGGCTTAGTCTGATGATAATACCAGTTTTGTCAAAAAAGACGACTACCTCAAACATCATGCAAAGCGTTGACATAACATCCATAGCACACCGCAGGGGTGTTCAAACGTTCTGGTCTTGGAACCACTTTAGACTCTTTAAACTACCTGAGGATGACCTCAAACGACATTTGTCAGCGTGGATACTATCTATCAACATCTCTTGTGTTAGAAAACAAAACGAAGAAAAATGTAAAGTATTTCATTGCCAATTCATTCAAAAACAGTAAACTGATGACATAATATATAAATAACATGCTTTTAATGAAAACAACTCTATTTTCCAAAACAAGCAAATGAAGCCATTTAATGAGAAGAATGGCACTGTTTTACATTTTTACAAATTTCTGGCCTTTGTCTGGCTCAATAGAAGATAGCTGGGTTCTCAAATCTGCTTCTGCATTTAGTCTGTTAATATGTTGTTTTGGTTAAAACATACGAAGAAAATCTGGCTTCACACAGATATACAGTTGGAAAGAGAATCTTAATAGCCTTTTCACATCATTCTGAATACTATTCTTTGATACTATACTGAAACTGGACAAGTAAGTAGTTTCTTAAAGGTTAAGTTGCAATGTGGGCTCTGCAACCATATCGGTGAACTTTCCATGCTGTTATGTTAAAATCCACTGGCCTCTCATGTGCTTTGAATGAATCTTTTACCCAGGCGTGATTTTTGTAACACCATGCGTTGGTCATGTGGAAAACACTCGTTCACTGAGTTAGGCAGATCTTCCAAATATTGACCTATGTCAGAATACGATAAACCAAAAAAATCCTACTTCTTAATATCACCACTGATTTCCAGCAGCAAAGTCTTTATATATTGGGAAGTTGTCAAGCTCCTGGTGACGGATACAACTTTTCCCAAATTCAAATTTTCACTTGAAAGCCTGAATTTTAGTACTGACAACAAATACTGTCAGTTGTTTTCCTTGAAGCGACAGACTCACTTTGTACATTTTCAAGAAACTATCTGCCAAATGCCCAGGTCTCAACAACCACGGTTGGCCTGTCAGTCATTCTTTCAAGTAAAAATGGTGTTCAATGAAAAAAAGAAGCTGTTCATTCACCACGCAGCTCAAGCACAGCACAAGAGCTTTGCCTCCAGACAGCCTCTGCCCTTCAGGATGTAGGAGGAGTGCTTTGTGCAGACTTCTCGATTCTTCAGAGTATTAAAAAGATGTGGGACACGTGGGTGGCTCAGTTGTTAAGTGTCCGCCTTCGGCTCAGGTCATGATCTCAGGGTCCTGGGATCGAGCTCTACATCGGGCTCCCTGCTTGGTGGGGGACCTGCTTCTCCCTCTCCCTCTACTGTCCCCCTGCTTGTGTTCCCTCTCTCGCTGTGTCTCTCCCTGTCAAATAAATAAATAAATAAAATCTTTACAAAAAAAAAAAGGACATGTACTCAAGGGTTGAGATTTAATAAAATTCATGTTTATTCTTCACCAAGGACATTTTTTTTTTGAAGATTTATTTATTTGAGAGAGAGAGAGAGAGAGCGCGCACGAGCGCATGAGCAGGGGGAGCAGCGGAGGGAGAGGGAGAAGCAGACTCCCCGCTGAGCAGGGATCCTGACACAGGGCTCCATCCCGGGACCCTGAGATCATGACGTGAGCCGAAGGCAGACGCTTGACAGACTGAGCCTCCCAGGCGCCCCCAACAAGGACATTCTTAAGGGAACCTGGCCCTCTTTGGGGGGAGGGGGGCTGAGAGTGCGCAGCTGAAGAACACAAGGACCGCGAGTGCAGCCTGGTGGCCCTGCCCTGACTCACCACAGGGCACCAGCAGTTACCCACACTGCTTTTGTACTATCAGAGCAAATGTCAATGCAGCAAACCTAGAGGTTCATGGACTACAATTGGGAGACTGCCAAACTGCTGACATATGGAATGATGTTTCTGCTTCATCTTCCTTCTTATAATGCCCAAATCCAGGCCTTGGCTTCCTCCCTGCTTTACTCACCCGCCCTGCCCTCCTGTATTTTTTTTTTTTTTCCAACTGAGGTATAATTCACATACCATAGAATGCACCATTTCAAAGTGGAGAATTCAGTGGTTTTTGGTATATTCATAAGGTTGTGCAAACATCCCACTATGTAATTCCAGAACATTTCTGGTTCCCCAAAAGAAACCGCACACCTGTTACCCAGTCACTCTCCATTCGCTCCTGTCCCTAGACCCTGGGAGCCACCGGGGTTACTTTCTGTCCGTATGGACTGTCTATTCTGGGGACTGCAGATAAATGGTCATATAATATGTGGACTTTTAGGTCTGGCCTTTTTCACTTCGCATAATGTTTTCAAGGTTCATTTATGTTGTAGCACATATCAATACTTGATTTAAAAAAATTTTTTTATTTGAGTATAGTTGACACACAATGTTCTATCAGTTTCAGGTGTACAACATAGTAATTCAACTCCTCTCTATGTTAAGATATGCTCCCAGTGCCTTACTCTTTCTTTATGGCTGACTAATAGTCCTTTGCATGGATATACCATATTTTACTTATCCTTTCAATAGCTGGACATTTACATTTCCTTTCAATAGATGGACATTTGGATTGTTTCCACTTCTTGGGTATTCCTGAATAATGCTGCTATGGAACATTCGTGTCCAAGTTTATGTGTGAACGTATATTTTCTGTTCTCTCAGATATATACCTAAGAGTGGGTCTCTCAGTCCTCTCTCCAACCCTGCACTTCTCTCAGTTGGTGGTGCAGACCTGTTTTTTTAAATTTCCCATTTGTTGTGGGCCAATACTTTTGTAAAATACAAGTCAGAGGCTACAAAAGTTCCTAAATGTTTGCTCTCACTTTCTGGCCTTGCTTTGACTGGCAAGAGGTGGCCAGGTACAATCTGAATAGATCACACTGACGACCTCTCTTTCTTCTTCTCCTTCACTGAGGCCTTTTCTCTGGCTCCTAAATACAGCTGATCTCCAGGATTCGGCGTTGACCCTCCACCGTGCTCGCTACTCTGCCTCTTTGGAAACCACATCTACTCTCATCTTCATGCCAGAGACAAACACTTCTTCATCTTTAATCCTAACTTCTCAAGTTTCAGTTCCATATTTCCTACTTCCTGGCGGGGCATTCTTAGTTTGGTATCTCATACCATCTCTGTCTGTACAAAAACATGACCTTCCCCCTGCTCAGCCTTCTCTTGGCTTCTTTTTTTTATTTATAGGGCTACCATTCTCCAGGTCATATAACCACATTCAAGAGCCTGAAGGTGTCTTTGCCTCCTCCCTGTTCTTGATTCCCTGGACATCCCTCCTTTCCAATGGTTCTCACCATGGTCATGTACTTGGCTTTCTGTGCTACATTTACAGGTAAGGCCTTCAAGCACTCGGCCCTTGAGCTCCTGCTGTGACCTCCCACCTGATCTCTCCTGCAGCCTCAGGCTGCCAGCCACCCTCCACCAGAGTACTCTTCCTTCAACTCCTGCTCAAATGACTACTCACCAGAGGACCAGTCCCTAAGCCCAAGACTCAACGTCCATCTTCTAAACCACATTTCTAGTTAAAGCTTCCATTTCTCTGCTGCAGCTAAAACCGATCTGCTAGTTTTTGCCCACACATGTCTTACATCTTTTGTCTCTAGACCTTAGCTCATGCCAATCCCTTTGTGTGGAACACCCCCGACCACTCCTCTAGCAAGTGAAATCCTACCCATTCTCAGACACCCAGCTCAAGTGCTTCCTTCTGTAAGGCTACCTCAGAGCACAGTGAACTCATGACCCGTGTATTAAGGATTCATGCCTTAAATACATGGCACTTAGGACTAAGACTCGTTTTGTAAATCATTATATACTAGAATACGCCACTCCGTACGTTTTAGTTTTATACTACAATTTTTATATGTTCAATCTCTTTTCCTCAAGGCCTCCTGTGTCTTTGGATCTCCCATAGCACACTATCCTGTATACTTGACTTTTTGTTTGATCGAGCAACAGTAATGGACACTTAGTAGCTGTTTGAACTCGAGCATCAGTTTCCTCATCTGTAAAATGGGGGCTAGCATCTGCCTCAGTGAGTTGTTCTAAGGACTAAAGAAGCCAAAGCATATGAAGTAGTCAGCACAGTGCTAACTAAATATTATAGGTGGTCACAGACTTATACAAATACACATTCACACAGAGTGAGAGGGAGGGAAACGGGGCAACCTTTGTCTTCCAAACACCTCCTTTCACCTTCCCGCTAATGGCCTTTCTCCCCTTTATATCCTCAGACCCCTACCACTCTCCTTAGCTCATATTTCTTATTTAAAAAAAAAAAAAGGTTAGCAGGAAGAAAAGCAGGCCTTTTCTGAGAAATTCTGGGGCAAATGGGTAGCAGAACTTCTGAATCTAATCTTCATTCCACGTGACAACCAAATGACTATGGTGTTTCCTTTCCATCTGCATTTCAAAAGAAGATTCATAGCATATTTACTTTATGAGGATACTGATTTTGGCTTGCCAAGAGCACTTTTTCCAAAATGCAATGTACTGTTGAATTAAGGCGCTGGATGCTTGGAAAAACACGGACTTTGGAGTCAAGACAGAGCTCAGTTTGAATCCCCGTTCTGCTACTTACTAGCTGTCACCTCAGCCTGGCTGATCTTTAACCTCACTGTCCTCAGTTTCTGAGAACCCTTTCGTTCCTCAGTAAAACAAGTATCTAGCTTAGGGTTTGTATATGAAGGCTGGTACATACCAGATGCTCAGTAAACGGGAGACCGCCCCATGCCTGCTTTAGCAGTGAAGGGCCCAGCGATCCTGTCACAGTCGCACTCCTGTAAATACCATCCATTTGCCGAAGTCTCCCAAATTTTCGTCTTCGGCCTTAGACCTGTCCCCCGGACCCCACACTGGTATGGACTAATCAACACTTCGAGAAGGCGCATGCCTAAACAGATACCTCAATTCAACAGGCACTGCTGACTTGCCTTCCTCACTAAAGCGGCTCCTCTCCTGGCCTGCCCCATTTCAGCCACTGGCAACTTCGCCTTCGTTCCTTTAGGACTGAAACCTGCAACCTTGCCTCAGTTCTTGACCTGCCTCCCTTCCGACCTCAACGCAGTCAGTCCACAAATCCTGTCTGTTCTACCTTGAGAGTAAACCCAGAATCTGACCACCTCTTCCCCTGGTCCAAGCCAACACCATCTCTGGCCTGTGTTATTATAGTCTGCTGCCTGACTAATCTCTTGCCTCTATCGTAACACAGCACCCACAGGGCTTCTACTTTAACGTAAGATCAGCTCATTCCTCTGCTCAAAACCCTCGGAAGGCCTCCAATCTCACTGAGCAAAAGCCAAAATCCATCCAGAACCTACAGGATCTGTTTGCCCTTCCCAGCCTGAGCTTCCTCTGACTCATCTCCACCACTCTGCCCCAGCCAAAGCTCTCCCTTCTGGGTAGTTGGGCAGGCCCCAGAGCCTTCACGTTAATAGGTTCCTTTGCACAGATAAGCTCAAGTCACTCAGGTCTTTACTAAAATGTCACCTTATCAGTGAGGCCTTCCCTGACCTTCCTATCTAAAATTGCACATGCTTCTCCCCCCAACCCTCACCGGCCACCAACACATACTTCCTGTTCTCTGCCTTACTTTTCTTTTTTCTCCCTTAGCACTTACTACTCTTTTGCACACTATGTATTTTATTTATTTATCAGTCTTTGGAAGTAGGGATTTTTGTCTATTTTTTCCCCTGCTGTACCCCAGTGCCTAGCACAAATCCTGGTACAGAAAAGGTCTCAAAAATATGTGCTGAATGGGTGAGAGAATGAAAGAATGAGTGAGAGAATACTTTATTCTCTAGGCAGTCAATAAAATATTTATCAAGCATCCATTATGTGGTCAGCACTGCATTAGGCAAAAGGGGATGTTGCAGAATCGAAAGAGATGTTTTTTTAACTCTTACGGAGCTTTTTAGAGAGCGAGAAAAGAGCTATCAAACACTGATTCTGTAAGTGCTAACTGCATAGAATAGCCAACGCTGTAGAAGTTAGAGAGGAGAGAGATCAGTAATGACCAGAGCAGCACGACGAATAGGGTTAAGGAAAGAGCACGCCGCCAGAGGAGAGCAATGTAAAGACACAGAGGGAGGAAAGAGCCTCGAAGAGTCACTTCAAGAGGGGCTAGCTACAAGAGGGGTAATATAGCGTAACAGAGCGGACAGGAAGCTTTGGAAAACCCCGCAGAGTCTGAAACTGACACAATAGGAAAACAATCAGTAGGACTGACTGGATGTGGGGAATGACAGAAAGGGACACAGTAAAGGTGAGTGAGCCACTGTGATGGTCTTCAAGACTTTTGCTGGAACGGCCCCTAAAATATGAACAACTCTATATCCCCTGTCATATTTTTAATTTGCCATCTGTCATTTATAACCTTAAACAAGAGCAAATGATGTGTTTTTTGTAAGTCCGTTGAAGCTGTGCTCTAAGTACACATGGAAAATGTCGGCCAGTGGCAGGCTTATCAGCTCCATCAGACTCCCTTTCTGTCAAAAGAGGTCTAAGCTCATTTTTAAGTTCCAGTGAACATGTTAATATATCCCCCTCAGAACAACCAGCTCATTTCTGAATTCTAGTTTTAAGATGGATATGATACGGTTGCCACGAATTTGTCACCTAGATGAAACATGGGCTGCTCATGCTGTATGTTAACTATACTTAAAAAAAATAGTCCAGGGGCGCCTGGGTGGCTCAGTCGGTTAAGCGTCTGCCTTCGGCTCAGGTCCTGATCCCAGGGTCCTGGGATCGAGCCCCGCACCGGGCTCCCTGCTCAAGGGGGAGTGTGCTTCTCCCTCTCCCTCCGCTGCTCTGCCTGCTTGTTCTCTCTCTCAAATAAATAAATAAAAATCTTTAAAAAAAATTTTAAAAAAAGGAGGGGCTGCTCCTCTTTGCTTTACTTTTGTGGCACCCCGTGAAATTTTTATACCCTGGGGCAACCCACCATGCCTTTTTCCCCCTTATCTAAGGGCTAAAGAGTGACTTTAAGGGAGTTGGGAAAGGAGAACCTTTGGAACAGATAGTCTCGAGCATATCCGTTGTAGACAAGAGTACATATGGAAGCTGCAAATCTGGAAACTGATTCCTCATCCATGCCCATGTATCCCCTGGAAAGTCTTTGTGTACCCCTAGAGTACATGTACCCCAACACGAAGACTCCTGACTTTGAGGTTTCCCTTCTTGGAGGTTAAGAAGAAGGTGGTGCCACTGACAGAGACACAAAGACTGGAGTGGGGGACTGGCTCTGGTGGTGCTGCTGCTGGTAAGGAGCCAGGAAAAAAGATAAGCTCTCCCAGGGATAGGCCACAAAAGGGCGGGCGGGCCCAGGGCTGAGTCTTGGAAAATGCCTGGAATTCACGGGAGTGCAAGCAAAAGAAACTGAGATAGAACAGGAAAACAAGGAGGTCAATCAGGATAGTGGACATGCGAGAAAGGAAGAAGAGTATTTCAGTAGGAAAGGAATTTAATCACATCAGACCTTACAGAGCCCCAGGAGGGTGAAGAAGAGGATCCGTTCACGGACGTCCCAGTGATGTCATTGGGAACTCTGCAATGGCAGCAGCACGATGGATGTGGAGGCCAGGAGAAAGTGGCCAGCTAAGAAGGCAGTGAATGGATAAAGAAGAAATGCAGGGGCGCCTGGGTGGCTCAGGTGGTTAAGTGACTGCCTTCGGCTCGGGTCATGATCCTGGAGTCCCGGGATCGAGTCCCGCATCGGGCTCCCTGTTCAGCGGGGAGTCTGCTTCTCCCTCTGACCCTCTTCCCTTTCGTGCTCTTATCTCTCATTCTCTCTCTCTCTCAAATAAATAAATAAATAAATCTTAAAAAAAAAAAAAAGGAAATGCAGGCTGGATATGAAGACGTACAAGAAGTTTGGCAGTAAACAACGATCGGCCAGAGAGCATGGCTGCTGAGTGAAGTCAACCATTTCTCAAACAGAGACATTCTGTCCACATGTGTTTTATGGAAGAAAGCAGTAGAGTGGGAAGGAGACTGGGTATGCCAGAGGAGGAAGGATTTACCTTAGAAAGGAGGAAAGAACCCTGGCTCTTCCCCTGAGGCTGGAGGGCCAGGCGAGGAGACTGGCATAGAAACATGGAAGGCAGAGGCCGAAGTTCATGAAAAGAACCTTAATCTCCTCAGTGGAGGGGGTGACGGGGGCCATTCTTGGGAAGAATGGCAGTGTAGGGGAAGCACAATGTGGGGGGAGGCCTGGGGGGGCACTGGAGGGGAAATAAAGCCCATTCCCAGGGCACTGATCACCCAGAGGCGGGCCTCCCTCTTTGGGAAGGTTACTGAAAACAGCAGTGGGCAATTCCCCCCAGCTGCGAAACACATTTCTTTCTCCAGAGATTGGCAATTCTATAGGAACATGGCAGAGAGCTCTGACTTCTGATTGGAAACATGGCTGCCAGTTCATGCCTATCACTGTCTGAGTACGAGCTGCTCCGACTGGGGCTGATGGAGGCTGCGAGACAAATGTGGCACATCCGCTTTATGAGAAGTTTTCCAGAAACGATTCCAAGCAATTTAACTGGTAAGTAACTTCATTATATGAAAACAAGTAAATCATACACAACAGAATGCGCAGTTGCCCTCTATCTGAAAGACACACCATGGGACCTCAACGGTGTTTCTGTGAACAGCCGCTGTCTGCTAAGGGCCCCCGAGCCCGAGACCACACATTTACTGCGTTTTCCACCATGGTCTGCAGGAACTGTCCGTGAGAAAACTTAAGAAGCTCCGCTTCAGGGGCGCCTGGGTGGCTCAGTCGTTAAGCGTCAGCCTTCGGCTCAGGTCATGGTCCTAGGATCCTGGGATCGAGCCCCGCATTGGGCTCTCTGCTCCGCGGGAAGCCTGCTTCTCCCTCTCCCACTCCCCCTGCTTGTGTTCCCTCTCTCGCTGTGTCTCTCTCTGTCAAATAAATAAATAAAATCTTGGGCGCCTGGGTGGCTCAGATGGTTAAGCGTCTGCCTTCGGCTCAGGTCATGATCCCAGGGTCCTGGGATCGAGTCCTGCATCGGGCTCCCTGCTCCTTGGGAGCCTGCTTCTCCCTCTGCTTCTCTCTCTCTCTCCCCCCGCCTCTGTCTCTCATGAATAAATAAAATCTTTAAAAAAATAAAATAAAATCTCAAAAAAAAAAAAAAAAAGAAGCTCCACTTGAAATCCAGGCTTTTATATCCTTTTCTCCAGATTCAGAGGAAGATGTCCCTCCGCCCCACTCCCTTTTTTTTTTTCTTAAGGATTTTATTTATTTATTTGACAGAGACACAGCGAGAGAGGGAACACAAGCAGGGGGAGTGGGAGAGGGAGAAGCAGGCTTCCCGCGGAGCAGGGAGCCCGATGCAGGGCTCGATCCTAGGACCCTGGGACCATGACCTGAGCCGAAGGCAGACGCTTAATAGCTGAGCCACCCAGGCGCCCCTCCCTCCCTCCCTCCTCTTTAAACATCTCCTCCTCCCCTTGGGTCCTCAGAATTCTACCCATCCCAGTCTTTCCGGGGAACTTCCTTCCTGGTCTTTCTCCCTAGCTTTCTTATTCTCTCCTTCTTCCTTTATTATTGTCACTGACACCAGTTAATACCAATGAACCTTTACTGAATTCTTACTATGCGTCACGAGTTAAGCACTTTACACACATTATCCCCCTTAATCCTCGTAACTATTTGAAGAAATAATATTATTGTCTTCAGTGTCTGAATAAGCAAACACATCAAAGCAGTTGCTAACCAGTCTGTACTGATCAGCGAGTAATTGTTGCAGCTGGATGCTGACCTCTGGTTTCACCTCCAGGTGCACGACTTAAGCCGCTAGCACATGATCTCCCCTACCTTCAAATAGCGCAAGCTCTCGGTTTTCCCCTTCTTGCCGCCCCTCCCCACCCTGCCTCTGTCCCTTTGCTGCTGCTTCTAGCTACTGGTCAATTCCACTTAGTCCTTTTGTCGTCAGTCTCCTAGGAATCAAGGTTTAACTCATCATCTCTATTTCTTGTCTACCCGTTCCTTTCTCAGCCTTCAGCACTGCTCTTAGGGACTGTTTACTGACAAGATTATGGCAACTCTTTGGAATTTCCAGTTAGAGATGGCTGGAAAAAACCTCAGTTTCACCCTTATCCTACCTGGATGTTATAATTTTTCTAGACAATGGAAGGTTACCATAGATAACGGGTATTTTGCTTTGGGCAATACTGAAACGATATATCAAATTTCAGTTAAATTTGAAGAGATTTAAGAATCTCTTTAAGAATCACAGACCAGAATATAAAATAGGGCTGCTTTTGACCCTGGCTTATTTGTAACTTATTTTTTATTTTTGTTTGTAGTAATTAATTTTTATCAAAAACTTTCATGCAATAATTTCATCATAATTACTTCTACTTTGAAGATCTGCCACTCAATTCTTTTTCCACCAAAGTGGAAATTCCTTGTGCTAAACAACTATGCAGAGAAAAGGAAGACATAGAAATAGGAAGGACATTGCTTGACACTGTCTATTCAACTGACTGGTAACTGATTAGGCACGTATGCTGAGTCACTGATCACTCTGTAGCTGGAAGAGTGCTTGTAGATTGTGGACATTTAGGTGAGGATGAAGCTCCCACCTTTGGAATTTGTTCAGAACTGATCCTTTGTTTCTCTTCACCAGAGTAAGCTTGTTGACAGTAAGGGCAAGTTGCCAACACACCTTCCACCCTCTGACAGACAATCCTGTATAGCTCGGGCTGTCATATGCTGAATGGTTATTCACGGGATATACATATTCTTAGAATCTGAAGAAATCTTAGAAATCACTGACTCCAAAAACTTCGTTAGATAAGAAACGGAGGCCCAAAGGGGATGGCCAGCATGCTCAAGGTTAACAGAGCTCAAATTAGAATCCACATCACTTGATTTCCATTCTGATATTTTTGCCACATGCCTTGGCACTTGGCAGTGACCTGCAAGTGAATCACTAATAACTAGCTGTGTGCTTTTAAAGCTACAATCTATATTCAAGCATCCATTTGCAGACACATGCACACTCATGTTTATGTTTGCTTATCTTCCTACCTAAAAACAATTAAAAATTACATTTTCGGGTGCCTGGGTGGCTCAGATGGTTGAGCGTCTGCCTTCGGCTCAGGTCATGGTCCCGGAGTCCTGGGATCGAGTCCCACATCAGGCTCCCTGCTTCTTGGGAGCCTGCTTCTCCCTCTGCCCCTCTCTCTCTCATGAATAAATAAATAAAATCTTTAAAAAAAAAAATTACATTTTCTTCCCAATGATTTATTTATTTATTTGAGAGAGAGAGCGAGCGAGCAGGGGGAAGGGCAGAGGGAGAGGAAGACAAGTAGATTCCCCACTGAGCGGGGAGCCCAATGTGGGGCTCAATTCCAGGACCCCGAGATCACGACCCGAGCCGAAATCAAGAGCTGGACGCTCAACCGACTGAACCACCCAGTTGCGCCCAAAACTACATTTTAATGTTAAATCTAGATGCTCTCCTGTACTGGCTTTGTTAACCTAATTCTTGGAGACTCCCTGTCCCTGTCCTCATGCAATGCAGTTAAGAATACAGCAGTTTCTTTCTGAAAGTTTCCTCCTGCTGAGTATCTCAAACATTTTGACAACTCTGATATAGGATTCAAGAAAACTGGGATAAGTGATCAAAATGTCCTGAGGATAAAAGAATAGAGGGGACATTTCAAAGGTAAATTAGTGGATGGCTCTTAGTTGTGAGAAAGAAAGAGAAAGGGTTTGCTATGAAGGTTAAGAAATATTAGGTTTTTAGTCAGTTAACCCAACCAAACCACCTAAACCCGAGCTGCCCCAAAGTCCTACCAAAAGTTAATTCTTTAATTGCTCCATTTAAGCCAAATGCTCTTAGTAATAAGCCAGGCCATCTTAAGCTTAGTGCTGCTGGCTCATAGACACACATGTTGGCTAACTGGTAAAACCTGCTACAGAAGCTGCGAAGTTATGACACAAAACTGACTTTGATGTCACCAATGCTCTTTTGTGTCATGCCACAGGGAGTTAGCCACGCAAAGGTTCTCACTAGCTTCTCAGTCCCGGAGTTAGCCATCCATCATGGCGAGTCCTCCCGAGCATTTAAGTCTGACTAGATGGCAGAAGGGACATCAAGCACATGATCCACATGTCTGAACATCTGGTTATAGTATTTTTCTATACTACTAGTTTGTTCGAATGGTCATGTAGTTATTTTGTTACTTTAGAGAACTGTTTTTTCCTAAAACTTAGGAAGCTTATTCTACGAAAATTGATAGACTGAAGGAATGTTAAAGCTCAAAGAGGCTGTTGACCGGCATTTCTCCCTTTTAGTGGAACAGGGACAACAGCTGTTCAAGGCTGACTTTGAGGTGCTTTAAGACACCAAAATGCCTTCACGAGCAAAGATAAAATGACCCCCGTCGCCTGTATCCAGTGCATTTTTATCACATTTTAATTCTTTGTAAATTACTAAACCACATGGTGGCAACTTCCTGCCAGATTATCTGACCAACTAGAATATCCCTGGACTCAGGAATCAAGAGTCATTTAGTTCCAGAAATTCAGCTCTGCAGCTGGGGCGAATAGATCCTTTGTATCTCAATGTCTTCATCTGTGAAATAGGGCAAGTGCCAGCCGTATCTGCAGGCTGTTGTACAGATTAAAAGAGAAAATATCTGTAAAAGTGTCATACATGGACGTCCTTGAGGCTATTTTAAAAATATTTACATACGAGGGGTGCCTGGGTGGCTCAGTTGTTGAGCGTCTGCCTTCGGCTCAGGTCATGATCCCAGGGTCCTGGGATCGAGCCCCGCATCGGGCTCCCTGCTCAGTGGGAAACCTGCTTCTCCCTCTCCCACTCCCCCTACGTGTGTTCTCTCTCTCGCTGTGTCTCTCTCTGTCAAATAAATAAATAAAATCTTAAAAAAAAATAAATTAAACCTATAGCAAGTTTCAAAACTAAAGGTCTGTGAATTGTACCTCATACTCCCAGGAAGAAGCCCATTGGTCGTGAAGCTAATAAAGCTTCAGTTTCAAGGCCCTTACTTTGCAGAGGCCCCTTTTAAGGCCCTGGGGGTGGGGGGTGGGGCAGTGGTGGAGGTGGGAGCTAACAACCTGTTTCCATGGTCATATGTATTTATGAAACTTATAAGCCATTTTTGTATCCTTTTTCTTAAAAAAGGTCCCCAAGATTGTATAAGCTTCAGGTCCCAAATCCAAGATTTGGATCTTGGATTAAAAAAAACAAAAAACAAAAAAACAACCGCCACAACAAAACTAGGCATAGGTCAGAAAATTCTTCTACTCCCAGAACCCCGTGGGTACAGGGCTTCAGCCAAGGTCTTCCAAGTGACAGGCATATTCCCCAATAAGTCCTGGTGGGGATTTAAGGTGGGGGTGGGGCGTTTGGCAGCAGTGGGACCCTGGCTGTCAGTGGCTGGCTACACAGGCCTGAGGAGGGGTGAGGCTGGGAAGGCTCTGACAGGACTGTGACTGGCAGGCAGGGAGAGCCAGCTGGGACGTGGGATGCAAGGGTGGTTATGTGGGAAGCCAATTTTGAAGAGAAGGGGCACTGAGCCTGTCAGTGTGGACCTGGAGATACACTGTCATCCGCAGGTGAGCCTGTGGAGTAAGGGAGTGCTACAACCCTTCCTCCTTGCTCATTAAGAGTCCGACATACCATGGCTGAAAGGTGGTGTACATCAAGAGACTACAGGAGGCAAAGGAATGCAGCCAGAGTTAGGGCGGGGAGGGGCGGGGCTGACCCTGCGGTGGGAGGGGGGGCGTGAAGTGCCCTGTAGTTCATAGGCTAGAGCAGTGTATTTCAGATAGCAGGGGCATCTATGTAAGTCCGGGAGAGGAGAGGATTGTAGAAATCGTCCAGCATACATGTTTATCACCTGGGAAAACGGGCCCTTTACAGGCACAGTGAGAAGCAGTGGGCTGCCCGGGGGCCCCCACAGCGCACCCCCCCTTTCCTGCTCTCTGATGGGTCCGCCCCTTCTCTTGCCCCTTTTTTTCCTTTCCTGTCCTGTTACTGTTTTCTCCTCTTCCTTCCCTTGTACAGACCTGAAGTATCTTATCCCCCATTTTTTTTTTAAAAAGATTTTAGTTGAGACGGAGAGAGCAAGGGAGAAAGTGAGAGAAAGAGCACGAGTGGGGGGAGGGGCAGAGGGAGAGGGAGAAGCAGACTCCGCTTTGAGCAGGGAGCCCGATGCGGGGCTCGATCCCAGGACCCTGGGATCATGACCTGAGCTGAAGGCAGACGCTTAATGACTGAGCCACCCAGGCGCCCTTTATCCCCCATTTTTAATGCTTTCTGGATTTTACATGATATGGGTTCTCTCTCAAAAATGTCTATCTAGTGTGTAGTAACCTGGGTTTTTTCCCCCCCTTTTAATTTATGGCACTGGTCTTCAGTGAAGAAATGGCCCTTTGCTCCTGTTGTGACCTGATCTGGCCTAGGGCTGCCCAAGGCCCTGTCCCACTGCCAAGCGCTAATAATTAGCTGCTCTTTCTCCAACGCTCCCAAATACTTGTCATGAGAATTTCTCTCTTGTGTTTAGAGCTGCCAAATCTAATCTTTGTAAATACAAACAAGGTAGGTGAGACTCTTCTCAGCTGGCTTTTCAGCAAATGAAACAATAAATGCTTTCTTGCGACCGAGATTCTAACAGGAGGAAAGGTAACACAGCATTACACCCTGTAATTGTCCTCATGAATCTGAATAGGTGTAATTGTTGGGTTCTCTCTCTACCTGAGATCATACACAGTCCCTCTTTAGTCTTTTTTTAAGTGTAGAATTCAGTGAATTTTGGTCTATTCACAATGTTGCGTAACTAATGCCAGAACATTTCCATTACCCGGACAAGAAACCCCACCCCTCCTAGCAGTCCCTCCCAATTCAACCTTCCTTTCATCCCCTGGCAACCACCAGTCTACCTTCTGTCTTTAAGAACTTGCATATTCTGGGGACGCCTGGGTGGCTCAGTCGTTAAGCGTCTGCCTTCGGCTCAGGTCATGATCCCAGGATCCCGGGATAGAGTCCTGCTTCGGGCTCCTTGCTCAGTGGGGAGTCTGCTTCTCCCTCTGCCTTACGCTCCCCCTGCTTGTGCTCTCTCTGTCTCTCTCTCTCTCAATCTGACAAATAAATAAAATCTTAAAAAAAAAAAGAATCTGCTTATTCTGGGCATTTCATATAAATGGAATCATACCAAATGTGCACATTTCTTAGCACAATATTAACATAACAAAAAACATTAGTGTAATATTTTCAAGGTTCGTCCACGCCATACCAGGTGGCAGCACCTCATCCCTTTGGCTGTGGAATATTCCACTGTATGAATATAACATTTTGTTTATTCATTCATCCGTTGGAGGACAGAACAGTTGTTTCCACTTTTGGCCTTTTTAATAATGCTATGAACATGTGTGCACAAGTTTTCGTGTGAACGTATGCTTTCAATTCTCTTGAGTATATAACTAGGGCTGGCATCGCTAGGTCATACAGAATGACTTTGAGAAACTGCTCAACTGTTTCCATGGTGGCTGCAGTGTTTTCCATGCCCATGAGCAATGCACAAGGGTTCCAATTTCTCCACAGCCTCACCAATACTTGCTCATTCCATTTTTTTTTTAAATTATAGCCATACCAGCGGGTGTGAAGTGGTATGTCACTGTGATTTTAATTTGCATTTCCTTAATGACTAATGAGTTAAGCATTTTTTTATGTGCTTATTGGCCATCTGTATGTCTTGCTTAGACAAATGTCTATTCATATCCTTTGCCCCTTTTTTAATTGAGTTATTTGACTTTTTGTTATTGGGTTATAAGAGTTCTTGATATATTCTGGATACTAGATCCTTATCAGATACATGGTTTACAAATATTTTTTTATTTGGTGGGTTATCTTTTCATTTTCTTGGCAGTATCCTTTGATGTACAAAAGTTGGAAATGATCTACTTCTTTCTATATCAGCATCTCAGTATTGAAGATTTGGGAAGAATTTAAAAAAAAATTTTAAAATTGTATATTTTATTATTATTATTTTTTAAGTAGGCTCCACACCCAGCATGGAGCCCAGTGTGGGGCCTGAACTTAAAACCCTGAGATCAAGACCTGAGCTGAGATCAAGAGTCAGACGCCTAACCCACTAAGCCACCCCGGTGCCCTTAAAAATTGTATATTTTAGAATAAAAAATACTTTATCAAATAAAAGGGTTAAGACTTGAAAAAACTGGGAGCTTTTGGTGATATGATGACCTGGGTCCCTGTAATTATAGGTTAGGTTCTTAGTATAAATAATATAAATGCATGCCATCTAGTTCCTAGTTTTGCTTTTGTTTACTACTTTTTCATTTTTAAAAAATTAGTATTTAAAAATAATCTCTACACCTAACATGGGGTTTGAACTCACAACCCCGAGATCAAGAACTGGATACTCTACTGACTGAGCCAGCCAGGCGCCCCTGTTTACTACTCTTTCAGAAGAACTGATGAAAAATTAAAAAGTGGAGTCAGATTATCCTTTGGCTAGAGAATGAGGATTTCTAGAAGCACTTATGGTTCAACATTTTTTGTCAGGGCCCCAGTATATTTGTACTCGAACTATAATCAATCTTTCCCCCTTTTGTCGGAGGTATATGCCATAGGAGACTTACAGGGCACTACTCCAGCCGGCCTGCCTGTTGGTTTACAAACAGAAGTTTTATATTTATGGACAGTGATCCAGAGTGGTGTCCAAGTCCATCTGAGTTTAGAATTGCTATCACAGCAGAAATCGGAAACTTCATGAGCTAGAAGGCATTTACCATGTCTATGTGGATGTCACTTCTCATTACAGCACACACAAATCCAGTGATCAGAACTTTAACCTCCTAGGACCTCATATCCTCTTCAGATCTGCACACGACATGTGCACATGAATCCGTTATTTTTCTTTTATAGTGAACTGCCTGCAAAATTACTATCTCACCATTTACAATTTTATGTAGCAGAATGACCATGTAGGCTTTTCTTATGAAAATGCCATAGCAACATGAATACTTGGTACTGAAAGGCATCTTTAATTGACAAAAGCTTTTTATTTTTGATTTAAACTTAGCCTATGCTTAGAGTGGGGCATTTAAATAGTCAACTTGATGACTTCATGTGGGCCAAGAACAAAACGTGGGTCTGATCATTTTTGGCCTGGTCTTCTACCTGCTTTCTGACCAATATCCTTATAGTTAGAAAGCAATGGCATTCTACCAGAAGCTTCTATCACTAACAACTTTGGTACATATGTGCATAGATAGACTACTTCATTCAAGGTGTCCGGAATTTAATGAATCTCACTTTTTCTTCAAAGCCAGCGTTTGAATAGAGAGGAACTTGGATTTAAAAACCAGTCCATTTTAAGCCCAAAGGCAATTCTTATCCAGAAATTACTTATCCTTATTTTTAGTGTCTTACTTGCTACCTTCCTTTCTCATTCTGAAAACAGGGAGAAATAAAGATGCATACAACATCTTTTGGGCTGCATGAATCATGGACAGGCTCTGAAGGTCTCTAGGGAACCAGAGCTGCTTCACCACGAGAACTCCAGGCAGGTCCTAAAACTCCTGGCCCTGGACTTTAGCAATTGCTGAAAAAATGTCAACACACACACACCACCCCCCACCTTAAAAACTCTATGCTTGAGAAGGGCAGTTTGCTTACAACAGCTTTCCCTGGCAGCTGCAACTAGGACACCTCATTTTTGTTAAAGCTACAAGTCGCAGTTTATTAACTGTATTCAGAAATGTGAGTCAATCGATGAAGAGAAGGCTGGAGTGCTCCAGGTGGCTGACACAAGACAGAAAAGGGAAAATGGAACTAGGAGTCCAACCACCTTATGGAAAAAATTCCTCCATATTTAACCTTCTCATCAAAAGTGTGAAAGAGACGGTGCAGGTAAGGATATGAGTTAGCAGAGATGACAATGATATCATTGTTATAGTAATATTAACAGTAAGAGTAAGAATAATAATATTTGAAGAACAACAAGTGATGTTAGCAAATGGCATTTCTAACAAGTTCCTAGGACACAAGCCAGGACATGCTAGGAGGTGCCCATGCTGCTGGTCCCAAGACCACAGTTGGAAAGGGAGGAGAGGAGTATTTCTTGAGGGAAGGAAAGGAACAATTATTTAAAACTCCTTTAGGGGGCGCCTGAGTGGCTCAGTCCGTTAAACATTTGCCTTTGGCTCAGGTCACGATCCCGGAATCCTGGGATTGAGTCCCACGTGGGGCTCCACACTTAGGTGTGGAGCCTGCTTCTCCCTCTCCCTCTGCTTGTGCGCCCTCTCTCTCTCTCTCTCTCTCTCTCTGTCAAATAAATAAATAAAAACATTAGAAAACAAAACAAAACTACTTTGGGTAGGATTGGTCAAATGTTTACACATTTTATCTCATTCGGTCCTCACAGCCTCCTATTGAGCTTCCCAGTTTGCTCCCCCAACTTTTCCAGAGCAGAGGAGAACGAACACATCCAAACCACGGGTATGTCAGAGTGGTTCTCTAGAAGTAAGGCATTTCTTTGACGACTACATTATTTTTAAAAATTTGCGTAAATTTTGCACTGTTTCCAAATATTGCTGCTTGTTATGAATTAAATCCAATTTAAATAACTATTAGATAAACTGCTTAACGCTTAACCTCAATCCTTTAGCAAAACTGCCTTTTAGGAACACGAGGAAATGGATGGCTGAAGTTTAATAATTAGTCAATGGTGATGCAACTCGCACATATTTAATCCAAACACAATTTGTACCTGGACCAGCAGGTGTCTGAAGACAATGCACATCCTACTATCTTACTCTGCCATTTCACCCCCTCCTACCTGAAAGGTCTGACAGGTTTTTCTCTACGACTCCTTTATGGATCCTCTGTTGTTCTAATCAAACTGGACCACTTGCTGTTCCTCAGCTTCTTCTCACTTTTCCTGATCTCTACATATATGTTCATTACTCTTTGTAGCTGGAAAGATTCCTCTCTTATCTCTACCTTACTAGAATCTTCTATAACCATCTGAAATACCATTTCCTTTTTGAAGACCAATTCCGTTTTTGAAAGGCTGCTGCACTGAACACGTCCAGTGAGTTCTGATGGCTGCCCATACAGATTTAATGTCAGTGGGTATGTAATTAGTTCTGCTGCATTAGCTTGTGCATATAATTTAATGGGCCCAAATTTCCACATGTCTATAAATAAATGCTTCTATTTGACATTAAAGTTATACTGGCATTCAAAACATGAAGTTTTGGGGCCCCTGGGTGGCTCAGTTGGTTAAGCGTCTGCCTTCAGCTCAGGTCATGATCCCGGGGTCCTGGGAGCCAGCCCCGCATCCGGGCTCTCTGCTCAACAGGGAGTCAGCTTCTCCCTCTCCCTATGCCCCTCCCCCCTGCTCCGTGTGTCTCTCTCTCTCTCTCTCAAATGAGTAAGTAAAAAAAAAATCTTTAAAAAACAAACAAAAAAACCAAACCAAAACATGTAGTTTTGTGCAATGTAAGATATCGGAGTGCAGATAAAAAGGAGATGAAAAAATGCATTTAAAAGAAATCGCGGTGGGGGCGCCTGAGTGGCTCAGTCGGTTAAGCGTCTGCCTTCAGCTCAGGTCATGATCCCAGGGTCCTGGGATCGAGCCCCACATCAGGCTCCCTGCTCAGCGGAGAGCCTGCTTCTCCCGCTCCCTCTGCCTGCCTCTCTGCCTACCTGTACTCTATCTCTCTGTCAAATAAATAAATAAAATCTTAAAAAAAAAAATAAAAGAAATCGCGGCCCTGGGTGGCTCAGTCGTTAAGCGTCTGCCTTCAGCTCAGGTCATGATCCCAGGGTATTGGGATCGAGTCCCACATCGGGCTCCCTGCACGGCAGGAAGTCTGCTTCTCCCTCTCCTACTCCCCCTGCTTGTGTTCTTGCTCTCGCTCTCTCTCTGTCAAATAAACAAAATTAAAAAAAAAAAAAAAAGAAATCGCAAGGGGTGCCTGGGTGGCTCAGTTGGTTAAGTGTTGGACTCTTGATTTCAGATGCTGCACTGGGCGTGGAGACTGCTCAGGATTCTCTCTCCCTCTGCCCCACTCCCCTCCCTCTCTTAAAAAAAAAAAATCTTCAAACAGAAAGATTTAGATTATGTTAAATCTGTGGCTATGAATTAGAATAAAGTCTCAAAATGTAGAATCTACTTAGACTTCTAGAATTGGAAGAAGGCCTGAAAGTTATCTAAGACAACCCCTTATTTTCTAATAGTAGACTTTCTGGACCCTGTTTTGTATTATGGTCAGAAGTTGCATTTGTTTAGTTAATGCCGTTTAATTTCCATCTAGCTTGGCTTTGGTCTCTTTATATCGTAATTTCAGTGCTACCTGAAGAAAGCTTTTTGCACTGAATAACAGATTTAGTTCTGAAGGGCCAGACCTGACTTTGGTCCAAAGGGAACTGAACTGCAGGACCTACTTTGATTTTAAAAGTTGTTAACCTTAGTGATGCTAACCTGAACCTCTGAGAAATGGATCCTTACCCCCACAAGTACAATTTTTTTTTAAGATTTATTTATTTATTTGAGAGAGAGAGAGAGGAGGGGCAGAAGGAGAGGGAGAGAATCCTCTCTGGTGAACGGGGAGCCCAACACAGGGCTCAATTTCACAACCCTGAGATGAAATCAAGAATCAGCCACTTATGGGGCGCCTGGGTGGCTCCATCGGTTAAGCGGCTGCCTTCAGCTCAGGTCATGATGCCAGGGTCCTGGGATAGAGTCCCGCATCGGGCTCCTTGCTCAGCAGGAAGCCTGCTTCTCCCTCTGCCTGCAGCTCCCGCTGCTTGTGCTCTTGCTCACTCTCGCCTATGCTCTCTCTCTCTAGCAAATAAATAAATAAAATCTTAAAAAAAAAAAAAAGAATCAGCCACTTAACCGACTGAGCCACCCAGGCACCACCTAAGTGCAATTTCTGATCAGTCTAACGTCCAAGCCACAGTCACGGCCAACACTAGAGTAGAACACTCATACTAAGCAGGTGACCATCTAGTCCATTTGGCCAGCTCCAGCTTCGGACGCTGAGAGGTATTTCATATGCTGACTTCATCTTGGTTTAACCCACATAAGTGAAAAGAAGAGGACACCGAGGGCATTTATCTTTTCCACCCCTACACTCTCTTCGCAATCTCAGTGTGATAAAGAGCAGGGACTTTAGAGTTGGGCAGAAACAGGTTTGGCCTTAGACAAGTTACTTAACCTTTGAAGGCCCCAGTTTCCTATCTGCACAAGGGTGAGGATAATAGTACTTTAATTATCTCATGGGTAACTTGGCAGGTGTAGGTGGGATATTGTTGAGCACTTCAGACAATGTCTGATGCACACCAAATCTTTCATAAAGGTCAGCAATTGTTTATCGACCAGGTGTGGCAAATGTTAACACACTCCGTCAACAAGAATTGGGTTCTCTTCTCTCTGTATAAGCTTTTCCATGGCATTTCATGCCCTCCCTGATTCAATTATGATACCAACAGTGACTCCTAAACCCATGTCTGTAGTCCAACTTCTCTCCTGACCTCAAGCTTGGGTTTTCACAATTCTTTTTTTTTTTTCTAAAGATTTTATTTATTTATTTGCCAGAGAGAGAGAGAGACAGAGAGAGAGAGAGAGTGAGAGCACAAGCAGGGGGAGCGGCAGGCAGAGGGAGAAGCAGGCCTCCTGCCGAGCAGGGAGCCTGATGTGGGACTCGATCCCAGGACCCTGGGATCATGACCTGAGCCGAAGGCAGACGCCTAACCGATTGAGTCACCCAGGCGTCACGGGTTTTCACAATTCTTAAGACACCTGGCAGTGCCCTGGGAATCTAGAGCAAATCCAAAACAAGACCATTACCTGGCACCACACAGCATCTGACGCTCTTCTTGACTTCTCTGCATTTGTGAGATATCATTATCTTTCCAGTTACCCAAGCAGAAGGACAGAGCTGTTTTTGTTTTTTTTTAAACTGCTTCTTTATCCTCCATTTAATCAGTTGCCAAGTCATTCATTCACAGGCTCACTTAGTCAACAAATACTTCTTGGGCCTTTTCCAGAAGTCAGGTACGGTGTTCAACTCTGGGAATACCGTGGTGGGCAAAACTGACATGGTTTCTGCTCTCATCCACAAATACGGAATTACCAATTGGAATATACAAGTGGGAGGAAATTTCAGTCGGTATGAGAAAGTGCAACCAGGGACATCATATAGAATGAGAGTCAGGAAAGATCTCTCAGATCAGAGGAAGTGACAATCTGAACTGAGACCTGAAAGATGAAAGGAGTGTGTCAGGTGAATAATGAATGAAGAACATTCTAGGCAGCTGCATTAGCACGTACAAAGGCTCCGAGGTAGGAAAGTGCTTAATGCCTTTCTCTGAGGAACTGAAAGAAGGCCGTGCGGCTAAAAAGTTGTGAACTTGCTTGAGATGAGGCTGGAAGAGCAGGCAGGGGCTTACTGTGTACAGAAGCCTTTGAAAGGTTCTGAGCAGGAAAGGCACAGGATTGGACCACTTTGCTTTGGGAGGGGCAAGAACAGAATTAGAGACCAGTTGGGAGGCTACTCGTGTGGTTCTGGTGACAAAGGCCAGCAGCTGTGGTGATGGAGAAAAGGGGATGTCCTGGAGACACAATTTGGCCGTGGTATTGATAGGACTTGGGGACTGGGATGTGGGGAGAGACTGAAAGGGAGGTGGCAAGGCTGATTCTTAGACTTCTGGCATGAGCAGCTGTGTAGATGCAAGTGTATGCAGAAGCTACCTTTCAAAAGATTCTGTGTTCCTAAAATACCTCACACGAGATCCCTATTTTCCCCTCTTGGTGCAATCACCTTGCCTCCAAGTCAATATAACCATCTGGACCATTGTTCTTTCTCATTGGTTTCTCTACTTCTTGTCTGTGTCTACTTCAAATCACCCCATGCTGCGTTATCTTCCTATTACAGCTCTGGTCACATTATTTCCCTTTCAAATACCTCTGATGGTTTCCTATCACCTACTTAATTAAGTACGAACCCTTTGCCTTGGCTTCCCAGGCTCTATGACCTACCTTTCCAGTCTTTTTTTTTTGAGGGGGGGGAGAGGCCGAGGGAGAGGGAAGGAGAATCCCAAGCAGGCTCCATGCCCAGCACAGAGCTCAATTCGGGGCTCCATCCCAGAACCCCGAGATCACTACCCAAGCCAAAATCAAGAGTTGGACGCTCGACTGACTGGGCCATCCAAGTGCCCCTCCAGTCTGATTTCCACCTCTTCTCTATTTAAGTCCTGTTTTAGTCCAAGTGGACTACTTCCTGTTTCCTGACCATGTCACCACACATTCCTACTGCCTTTGCTCACACTATTCCCTTTGGTCTTACCATCTCAGTCGGCTGGAACCTTAATTCAGCTTTCAAAGTTCATTAAAGGGCCAATCTTTCAATCTCATAAAGCTTTGTAATTCTCTTACAGCACTTAGATTTCTGCCTCTTATTGTGATTATTAGAGTACTTATCTCCTGCCCATTCCCTACGCCCTAACCGTAGGCAATACTTGGCGTGCCTGGCTCGATTACTCATACTGCACCAGTGCCCTTGTCCTTGCAGGGTCAAGCGTAGAGTTTAACTCACTGTAGGTACATTTTTAAAAAAAATTTTATTTTGTTATGTTAGTCACCATACATTACATCATTAGTTTTTGATGTAGTGTTCCATGAGTCATTGTTTGTGTATAACACCTAGTGCTCCACGCAGTACGTGCCCTCCTTAATACCCATCACCAGGCCCACTCATCCCCCCAGCCCCCTCCCCTCCAAAACCCTCAGTTTGTTTCTCAGAGTCCATAGTCTCTCAGGGTTCGTCTCCCCCTCCGATTTCCCCCCCTTCATTTTTCCCTTCCTACTATCTTTTTTTTTTTTTAAACATATAATGTATTATTTGTTTCAGGGGTACAGGTCTGTGATTCATCAGTCTTACACAATTCACAGCGCTCACCATAGCACATACCCTCTCCAGTGTCCATCACCCAGCCACCCCATCCCTCCCACCCCCCAGTAGGTACATCTTCTTGAATTTAGGAACAATTCGTGTTATTGATGAGGGAGCAGAAGTCTAGCTGAGGACAAAACTGACACCCCCTCAAGTTCCCCCCTCCAACTATCTTAATGTTAATGCTTTGCTAGAGGTAAAAACCTTAGCTTGATAATAGCAAGGCCTCCAGTATCCTGAGGGTCTTCTTTAGCATATCAAAGTCCTTTTGGACACCTCCCACTTTCCTTACCTCCCCCAATTCCCCAGTATATAATTGGCCACTCCTTACAACCCGGGTGCAGCAGCTCTTTCTGCCCACAGATCCCGTCCCCATGCTTTCATAAAATCACCTCTTTGCACAAAGATGTCTCAAGAATTCTTTCTTGGCTGTTGGCCCCTGTCCTCACCAACATTTCAAAACTACATCATTAAGTATCCTAAGGAGTGATGAGACTCCAGGTGTTGAAAGGGAGGTTATTTTCTGGTAGTATTTGCCAGCACTATGGCAAAATTCACCCTCTACCAAATTCCTGGTGATCTTACAAAAGACATACACATATCCCTTTAATGGAGTTTTCTGGCTGTTCAAAATAATCCAATGCAGCAGTCCTCATAAGCTTATCCTTTCCCTGAAGTACTGAATTTTTAAAAATTACAGCCTCGGGCGCCTGGGTGGCTCAGTTGGTTAAGCGACTGCCTTCGGCTCAGGTCATGATCCTGGAGTCCCGGGATCGAGTCCCACATCGGGCTTCCTGCTCGGCAGGGAGTCTGCTTCTCCCTCTGACCCTCTTCCCTTCGTGCTTTCTATCTCTCATTCTCTCTCTCTCTCAAATAAATAAATAAAATCTTTAAAAAAAAAAAATAAAAAAAAAATAAAAAAAAATAAAAATTACAGCCTCTAACTCAAGTTTTTCAAACTACTTGTAACCCAATAGGTCATGAAACTAATTTAGTGGGTCATAAGCGATACTAAAAAACAAAATAGAAACTAGCTACACACACAGCTTATATAAGGATAAGTAATGTTCCCTGAAACTTTTGTTTCAAATACATATATACACATATATGTGTATTGGGTCATGATTAAAGCATATTTCTCACCATGGGTCCCAGTCACAAAGGTTTGAAAGGTACCGCATTAATGATCTACTGCCTACCCCAAGATGAGTACACAGAACCCAAGTAGGTAAAGTAAGATGTTAAGAAAATGGCAATGAGACCATCTAATTAAAAGTTATTCACACTTCAGGAGTGCCTGGGTGGCTCAGTCCATTACGTGTCTGACTCTTGATTTTTAGCTCAGATCAGGATCTCAGCGTTGTGAGATCAAGCCCTGCTCTCCACGGAGCATGGAGCCTACTTAAGATTCTCTTTTTCTCTGCCCCTGCCCCCCTCCCCACCCCAACCACTCTCCTTCTCTAAAAAACAAAACCAAAAACTCTCTTAAAAAAAAAAAGGTATTCACACTTTAAAACGTGAATGTCTGATACACCTAACTCTTCCCTTGGGGTGTCTGCATTAAAGTGCCTTTAACCCAGATTAATCGTGAATTAGTAGGAACTGGGTCAGAATCATTTTGGACTGCAGGCCTTCTTGGTACATGTAACAAGGATTTCCTCCAGTATCCCAACTCCCCAAGACAGCGGGGGTTCTGGAACCAGGAACTCCATTGCTGAAAGGCTACCGGTCTCTAGGTTACAATATACAGAAATGGTAATACCTTTGTAAGGAAAACATTTACAACCAGAGTGCACTCTTTCTTTCATGCACTTGTCAAGCTTATCAGTTTATATTTAATCCATAGTATATATTTAATCCATACCTAGAAAACACAATCCTATATATCCACGAGGAAGAGCTATGCTTGATATGAGGCAACGTGAAGCCCCAAGCCGATCCAAACACGAGAAATACTGAGTTACTGTAGGCAACAACACGTGGGAGACAGGCGGCGGGGGGGGGGGGGGGGGGGGGGGGGGGGGGGGGGGGGGATCTGGGAACCGGTAGAATGGCAAGGGGGTTCAGGAGTGCGGTAGATGTATTACACCGAATGTGTATCACTTGATGACTGAGGGTGATGGGAGGAGAGTAGGGGGTAAGGATATGGAGAAAACAATTTCCCAGTCAGTTGTACGCCCCATGATAGCAGAGCAGTAGCTCACCAGGAGTGCACAGGCAGTATTCGATTATGTCAGCACAAAAAGGACAAATTCCAAGTCCTAATTCCAGCCCTAGCTCCATTTAACAGGTTGTCCCTAATAATTTGTTGTTACTTGTGTTACGTTCTCAATTTATAGTTGAGAAATCAACAGTGAGCTTCCAAACGAATGAATGTAAACACTCTTAATTGCCAATTACAACCCCAACAAATAACTGGGTGAGAAACAAGGCTCAAGGAGACGTTCAAAGCTGCTGTGGTGTGAAGAACCCTAGATTGGAGGTTTTGATAAATCTGGGTTAGATCTGAGAGATACTGAGGTGCCCTTCACCTCAAAAATTTTACAATTCTACAAGGGAGGGAAAGGTGACCTTTAGTTGGAAGAAAGGAAGATCAGCTTGGTTTTATATGTAAAAGGCAAGTAACAATTATATTAGCTGCTAAGGTTATTTAAATATAAATTAATGCCTCTCACATTATCTAGATCTAGTTAACATCCTTCGGTGATATTAATATGAGCGAACACCCTTTGGTGATATTATATGTCAACGTCTCTACTGACTACTGGATACATTCTAAACTTCTTTCTGGCATTTGAGGCATTCCACATCTGCCCAACTTTTATGCCAAATTTCTTAAGACTCTGATCTCTAATCTGCTCTTGTGCCAGTCCTGTTTGCTTAGTTCTTCCCCACTCCTACTCTCCTAAACTCCCATAACCTTCATAAAACCTTCCAACTACTTAAATATTTATGCATCAAATCTTGACCTTTGAATTCCTACAGGACTTTACAAGCTGTCCTATTAGGTAGGCATTACTGTCCTCATTTGATAGATAAGCAAATTGAGGCCCAGAGGGGTTAGGTGACTTGTCCCACAGTTTGTAAGCAGCAGCAAGGCTGGGTCTGACTTGCTAGCCTTGTAAGTCCACACTTTCTTTTTTCTCATTGTGCCATGCTGCTTCCGTGTCTTAAAAAACCATGGAGGAAGGATGCACTAAAAAAGCCTATAAAGCAGTTATAATACAGCCTGTTTTGACATAAAGTCAGACACATCACATCCTTTGAACCATACGGGTAATTAACTCTTGGAGTAGCATAGTTTTTAAAGGGGGTTGTCAGTCTTGTTTCCCAAGCCCAGTATTAAAATGATGTATCCCAGGGTAAATGACAGGTGAGTACGGTTAAGAGGGGGGAAAAAAGCAATATGGTATAAGAAAATATCAGAAACAAGACAGAAAAGAGAAGAAAGTGTAATATAAGCTGGAAATGCAGAAAAAGACTCCGAATATGGAAGTACAGAATACCCGGCTTAGGGGCCCACAAAGCTAATATCCAAGTTAGGGGGCTTATGCCTACCGACAAGAAGCGCGCATGTGTGAGAGTTGATATTAATAACAGACAGCAGTACACATGGACAGAGAGTAGAACTCAAGAGAGAGACAAATAAGGATAGGTCGTGGGGACACAGGGCAGATCATGGCATGATGAGACGGTGGTGGCGCCAAATGAGGGACCAGAAGGGTACAGCAGGGGTCAAAGAGAAAGGTAAAGAGGTTCAGAGGGCAAGGCGCCCCCAGACTCGAGGAAAGACTTGTCTTCCTCTCGATAACTGGTTGGCGTGATTTAAGATTCACATCCGCACCCCACAAAGCCTTCCTGGGTGCTCCGGAAAGTGAGGGGGGGTCACGGCCCCATTCCCCGGGGACTCCGAGAGGGGGCGGAGCGAGGCAGGAGGGTCCTTACCCATAAAGATGGAGATGATGAGCCGCAGCGCCTGTTCCGACGCGCCCAGGGACGTCGCCAACTTGTTAAGGCTCAGCTCCTCGAGCCCCCACCGCAGCACCCTCGCCAGCTCCGCCACCGTTCCCACGTCCCCCTCAGCTGCGGACGCCATCTTTGCTCCGGGCGTCCCCCAGGGACCCCCCAGCTCGGCGCGCCCCGAATTGTGGGCACAAGGCTGTAGCTTCACCCCCAATTCCGGCCCGGAGCCCGCCCACGGCGTGCGCATTGGCTGCGGGCCCGCCCAGTGGCTCCAAGCTCCCCCGGCTATTGGTCGGTCCGAGCAGGGGGCGGGGCCTAGTGCAGCAAGGTAGGCAGAGGGCGGGTCTGAACGTTTGTAAAGCAAAGGTGACTCCCGCCGAGAATGAACGCGGGGCAGGCCGGGGGCGGGGCTTGGAATTGGGAACGGGAGTTGCGATTGGCAAAGTCTAAAGCCGGCGGCGAGGTGATTGTACAACTCGGTTCTAACTGCTTGGGGGAGGAGTCGGTGAGGGCGAGTGTCCGGCAGGCTCGTGCGCTGCCTTCCCATTGGCTGAGGCGGGAGCAGGCGAGAGTCGGGGCGGGGGGGGTGGGGGCGTCACCCGACCGCGAGGTTACTCTCGGTCGCCGGCGCGCCGGGGTTACTGGGGCAAGTAACGGAGAGGGCGGGAATTCCTGGAGCAGCTTCGCGAGCGCCTCCTAACGGCACCCCGAGGCCGTTGTCAAACCGTTAGGCACGCCGCCTTCACTCCGCAAGGGTCTCGGGAGAGCCCAGCGCCCCAGAACACTGTTTGCTCCTTGTAGTTCAGGCATCTCTTTTCACGTAATTTCCTATATTAAACCCTCACCTTCCCCCGAGAGGCGAGGAAACCAAGATATGCCGATTTAGTCCTGATGAGTTTCATTTAAAATAAGCGAGTTTGCCACTATTTAAGTAATACAGGTTCATGGTAAAGGTTCAAACAGTTTAGGGACATGAAATGAGTTCTCTGGGGCGCCTGGGTGGCTCGGTGGTTGAGCGTCTGCCTTCGGCTCAGGTCATGATCCCAGCGTCCTGGGATTGAGCGCCGCATCGGGCTCCCTGCTCGGCGGGAAGCCTGCTTCTCCTTCTCCCACTCCCCCTGCTTGTGTTCCTTCTCTCGCTGTGTCTCTCTGTCAAATAAATAAATACAATCTTAAAAAAAAAAAAAGGATAGTTCTTTCTTCCCACCTTGCTTCCCATTCTTACTTCCTACAGATGACCACCTTTGGGATTGCACTACCAGTGTGTTGAGCGCTTAGCACGTGCCTGGGACTGTGCTGGGCTCTGGGGAATATAACGATAAGCCCGAAGCTATGGAGTGGGGATGATATACAGTCAAAATAGTGGCACGTGTAACTGAAAGCAAAAGTAAGTGCTCTGAAGGAAAGGAGCAAGGTTCTATGAGAGTATGTAACAAAAGAACACTGAGTTTCCTGTAATAACTGGACTTTGTGGTACAATTATAGCTTATACTTCTGTGGCACTTTGCTCTTCATAAAGCACTAATATCCAAATTATTTCACTTAATTTGGCTGTGAAACAGGGTGTTTATTATTATAACACTGTCTTACAGGCAGAGGCTTGGAGAAATTAAGGAACTTGCTAAGTTCCTTTTCCAGTAAGTGGCAGAGACAGAATTGAAACTTAAAAATCTGTAAAATTTCACCTCCCTTAAGGAAAAAAAATAAAAAATATGAAATATTCAGAATAGTTGAGAATAAGATGCTCCTCCTCCCCCCAATTGGGAAAGAAACATCTTGTATACAGTTGAAGAACCCACCCTGTGGCATTTTCCTCCTTCCCTTCTCAGAGGTCAAAACTTTACTGACTTTGGTATTTATCAATCCCATGCTTATTTTTATACTTTATGTACTGTGTACATCTAGAGAGAATATAGAGTAAAGTTGCATGCTTTAAACTTTAAACTAGTGGTATGACAGTGAATGGATCATTCTGCAGGTTGTTTTTATGTTTACTATCTTTATTGAGATATACTCATGTTTTTACACGTAGCTCAAATCCATTCATTTTACAGTGATGAGATATTCCATTGTATGATTATACTACATTTAATTTTTCATGGTCATGTTGAGGAATACTTGGATCATTTCCTATTTACTTATGTATTGTTTTGTGACAAACATTGCTGCAGTGAGCATTCTTCCTTAAGCAAGAGTGAGAGTTTCTCTAGGACTGTGACTCCAAACCTTTTTTTTTTTAATTAACTGAGATCTCCTATAAGAAACACATTGCTATCCAGTATACACACATATTCATACACTAGACAACAAATACATATAATACTCATACAGACATACCCACCATACATGTTGCCATACTATGTGTGTGTTCTCTGATACTTTTCACTCTATTTTAATTCATTAAAAAATTGCCCCTCAGGATCCACTAACTTGATATCAATACCTACCAGTAGTTCATGATCCTCACTGAGAGAAGACTTCTCTAGTGTTTGTAATCAGGAAGGGAGTTATGGGTTGTAGGTTATGCACACTTTTAACTTTATTAGATTTTGCTAAATTGAAGTGTTTCGCTAGATGTTGTTTAAGGTCCTTAAAATGTCTGATTTGCTGAATAAGTAAAATATATTTGTTAAAGCATCTAGTCAATTAGACCTTGTTCAAAAATGTAGAAAGTTGTGGGACACGAGGGTGGCTCAGTCGGTTGAGCCACCGACTCCTGATTTCAGCTCGGGTCTCAGGTCATAATCTCGGGGTCCCGAGATTGAACTCCACCTGCACGCCCACCCATAGGGCTCCACAGGAGAATCTGCTTAAGATTTTCTCTCCCTCTCCTTCTGCCCTGCCCTCCCCCACCCCACTTGCACGCACATGCACACATTCTCTCTCTCAAATAAATAAATAAATAAATCTTTCAAAAAATGTAGAAAGTTGTTTTTTCTTTGTGTTCTAGAACTGGATAACATGTTTGCCCCTTCTTGCGCTTCTGGTGTTCCAAGAGAAGGGTGGGCATGGGACAGAGGCTGTGTCCATGTTGACACAACACGTGTCTGTTTTCCTTTCTCCTCAAGTGTTTGGTCAGCCACATTCTCTTCATTCTTCCTACTGCTACAGTGCAGCACCTCTTTCTCCAGTTACAGTGACTGGTGAGTGGAGAAGATTATATGGCCTCTTGCTTTGTAATTCAACACACTCATTACAGGCTTACTAAGTCAGGCTCTGTGCTGGACCCTCAATACAAAGATGAGTAAGAGACAGTCCCTGCCCTCAAGAACCTCTGTGACGGGGCGCCTGGGTGGCTCAGTTGGTTAAACCGCTGCCTTCAGCTCAGGCCATGATCCCAGGGTCCTGAGATCGAGCCCCACATCAGGCTCCCTGCTCATGCAGGAAGCCTGCTTCTCCCTCTGCCTGCCGCTCCCCCTGCTTGTGCTCTCTCCCTCTCCCTCACTCTCTCTGTGTGTCAAATAAATAAATAAAATCTTAAAAAAAAAAAAAAGAACCTCTGTGACTAGTGAGAAGAGAGATGTGAAGAGATAATTATGGCTCAGTTGGTTGGGCGACTGCCTTCGGCTCAGGTCGTGATCCCGGAGTCCCGGGATCGAGTCCCGCATCGGGCTCCCCGCCCAGTGGGGAGTCTGCTTCTCCCTCTGACCCTCTCCCCTCTCGTGCTCTCTCTCTCTCATTCTCTCTCTCTCTCTCTCAAATCAATCAATCAATCAATAAATAAAATCTTTTAAAAAAAAACTAAGTGGAAGTGTTTGTGTAGAAGTAAACAAAACGCATTAGTGAGATCATTTTCTCCTCTTCCTGCTTTTCCCTGTCCTTCCCTTCCCTCTACAGCAATCTCAGGATGTCTTTCTATTTCTCCCTCCATCCTTCCCTTCTTTCTTTCCTTCCTTCCCACTGGCTCCTTGATCTCTGTCTATTATCATTGGTTGGGTTTCCTGTCTCAAAACAGCTTGGCTTTCTCCGAAGTTACTGCCCTTTCTCCTTTTCCTCCCTACCATAATTTTGTGACAAGAACCTCACTTTCTCATGATGGCAGAGATGGTTGGTACTCACTCAAGAACGATGCATGTGCCTACGACTTCTCAACTCCCTTGCAGTCAGCTTGGGACCATGTGACTAGTTATGGCAGATGGACTATAAGCAGGAATGAAGTGTCATTTCCTGGCCAAGGTGGTAAAGAGCCAGAGTGGCTCCCAAATGTCTCTCTTCCCTTGCTATAGTAACTTTGCAGAAGCCGTATATTCTGGCAGGCACTGTTATAAGGTAGAAGAAGGAGCCCTGTCTAGCCTTGGCTTGTTTTTACATGTAAAAAATAAATCTTTGTGGTGTTAAACCCCAAGATTTAAAGTTACTGTTTCAACTTACCCCAATAACACGTTAGCCCACCAGTCTTTATTCCCATTAAAATTTGGTATTCATTTTCACTGTTTATGAAACTAATCACCCAAAGACCACAGACTACTTAATAGTTATATTTACTTTCCCTTCTCTGTCTCAGATTTTTAATTTCCAAGAGCTCCTTTTTTTTTTTTCTATGCTGGAATAACTTCTTTTTTTCCAGCATTCTTTTTTCTTTTTAAAAGATGTTATTTTTAAGTAATCTCTACACCAAACGTGGGGCTTCTACTTAGAATCCCAAGATCAAGAGTCGCAGGCTCCACTGACTGAGGCAGCCATGCGCCCCAGCATTCTTGCTTTATGTACACAATCTGCTATCTTAGCCTCCTGAGAACATAATTAGGGATTTTGGAGGAAGGTTTCTTCTTTTATTATTTATATTTGTCATTATCCTTTTATTCCCTGCATTTTTCCTTTTTCCTCTGGATTTTTGTTTTCTTTTTGTTTCTTTTGTCTCTTTTATGATGGTGACTGTCCTTTCATATACAAACAAGGAATTACAAAGTTGACTGGATATAGGGATGACTGGATATATATTGGGTAGAGCTCACTGACTGAAAGTGATTGGGCTGGGAGCCCAGGATCCTTTCCGTTGAGAAACTCCCAAATGTCAGTATGTGGAGGGTTTATTCTTTAGGATTCTTCTGTTTCTTCAGAGGAAACTGCCCGTCTCCTGCCAGAAAGGCATGTACCTGTTTTTAGCTCCATATCTCTCCCTTGTTCTTTGCCATGTCTACTGTTCCAGAGTCCAGAGTTTCTCACATCCATGTTCTCAGATTATAGCATCAATTATCTGCCTGGTGCTGGTGGGGGTGGGTATTTACCTAGCAGTGATTGGTGGGGGAGGGGGCTTGAGTCCAAGCTTTCAGGCCTCCAATTTTGGCTCCTGGTCAACTACCGCCCTCTGCTGTATCACCTAGCTCCCCTCCCCCACCATCTTTCCATTGTCCAAAAATGTATTTAAATGATTCATCTGAAACTGGGGTGCAAGGGTACAAGAGCACCTGGTTCTGGGGGTCCCAAACAGACTAGGTCTAGCCTCTTGCCGCTGACAAAATCCAAAGGCACAGAGATGAGTGGTGGTGAAACCGGAAAGGAATTTATTTCAGTGAGGCCGACACTAGGAAGACACAGGCTAATGTCTCAATGACAGTCTCCAAAGTGCTGAAACTACGGCTAGGCTTATATAAGGCAAATGCGGGACAAGGGTCGGTGGATACATGCAGGCGAGCAGTAAAGGCTAGGTCAATAAAATCATTACCTTAGAGTCAATCACAGATGGTTGGGGACTTCCTGGCTCTGGGGGTTTTTCTTGAGTGGGGTAGTTTTGGTTCCCATCATAGGATGTTTTGTTCACAGGGTCTTTTGCCTGAGTTAAGCTGGAAAGAAGAACTTAATCAGAAAGTTTGAGGTCCAAATGGAAGTAGTTGAAGTCCTCTTTCATCTTCACTTTGTCCTTATAGATTTATATCTTCCCCATTCTACCCTTCACTATTATTTTAGTGGGATCTCAGCTAAGTCAATCTGCCATCTTTATCAGTAGTCTCCCTCTTTGATTTAAAAATACTATGGGGCACCTGGGTGGCTCAGTCGTTAAGCGTCTGTCTTCCACTCAGGTCATGATCCCAGGGTCCTGGGATCAAGCCCCGCATCGAGCCCCTGTTCGAGCCCCTCATCGAGCCCCTCATCAAGCCCCTCATCGGGCTCCCTGCTCAGCGGGAAGCCTGCTTCTCCCTCTCCCACTTCCCCTGCTTGTGTTCCCTCTCTTGCTGTCTCTCTCTCTCTCTGTCAAATAAATAAATACAATCTTTAAAAAAATATTTTTTCTGGGGTGCCTGAGTGGCTCAGTTGGTTAAATGTCTGACTCTCGGTTTTGGCTCAGGTCATGATTGATCTCATGGGTCATGGGATTGAGCCCAGTGTCTCAGGCTCTGTGCTTAGTGGGGAGTCTGCTTAAAGATTCTCTCCTTCTGCCCCTCCCCCATTGCTCTCTCGATCTCTCAAATAAATAAATAAAATCCTTAAAAAAATAAAAAGTATTTTTCTAAATGGCCTACTTTAAAAATACTTTGAAGATTTTATTTATTTATTTATCTATCTATCTATTTATTTATTTATTTAGAGAGCAGGTGGGGAGGGGCAAGGCGAGAGGGAGAGAGAGCATCTCAAGCAGACTCCATGCTAAGCATGGAGACCCACACGGGGCTCGATCCCACAACCTAGAGATCATGACCCTAGCCAAAATCAAGTCAGATGCTCAGCCGATCAAGGCACCCAAGTACCCCTAAAAAATACTTTTGGATAGCCAATTTTTCTAATAGTTTTATATCTTTAAAGAACATACTTAGGCATCTGTATTAGCCTGAGCTCTGCAGAGAAACAAAATCAGTAGGATCTATCTGTCTATCTCTCTATCTACTTATCTGGAGTCTGAGAAGTCCCAAGATCTGCAGTCAGACCCAGAAGAGCCAGTGGTATATGATTCTGAAGGCCTGAGAACCAGGACAGCCAATGGTGTAAGCTCCAGTTTGAGTCTGGGTCCGAAGACAGGGGAAGACTCATGTTCCAGCTTGAAGACAGGCAGAGAGAGCAAATTTTCTCGTACTCAGCCTTTTGTTCCATTCAGGCTTTCAAAGGCGTGGATGGATGAGGCCCAACTCCCTGGGGCAGGGCAATCTGCTTTACTCAGTCTACATATTTAATCTTTTTTTTTTTAAAGATATTATTCATTCATTTGAGAGAGAGAGAGACAGTGAGACAGGGAACACAAGCAGGGGGAGTGGGAGAGGGAGAAGCGGGCTTCCCATGGAGCAGGAAGCCCGATGCAGGCTCGATCCCAGGACCCTGGGACCATGACCTGAGCTGAAGGCAGACACCCAGTGACTGAGCCACCCAGGCGCCCCTACATATTTAATCATTAATCTCATCCAGAAACACTTTTACAGACCCAGAATAATGTTTAACCAAATATCTGGGCACCTTGAGGCCCAGTCAGGTTGACATATAAAATTAACCATCACAAGTCTATCTCTTGTCAACTTGGTATCCATATGCATCTCCTTAAACCATACTTATTCTCCAGCAAGGTCATATTTCCACCTAACACAATACAACAATCCTGTGTACAACTGAAAACAGACCAACCTCTTCACCAGAAGAGGAGGTAAAGTCATTGAGTGACTCTCCTCCTTGATATCTCATCACTTATATACTATGATGTAAAATTAAAAATACTTAAAAAAACTATGATATAAGAGAGGGAAGAAACCAAAGATATTTGATATGTATGTATTTATAACAAAATGAGGAATATTCATGATGATTACAGTCTTCATTTCTGTAACCGGTCACATGGTCATAGCTGCTATTTGTAACTACCTTCTTCTGTTATCTATTCTGTATTCTCTTTGCCTTCAGCAAGCACCTCAGTTGATAGTGGTTCTTTACCTGGTGGAATCGATGTAGGAAAGATTTTAGGGTTCAAAGCCGACGGCCAAGAAATAATTCTTGAGAACGTCTTTGGTGCAAAAAGGTGGTTTTATTAAAGCATGGGTTTTATTAAAAGCAAAGCTCAGAGTACAGTGGCCTATCCAGCCTGGGGGAAGCCATGGACACAAGTTAGAACTACATAGCCGTTGGGTCCCGTTAGGAAACAGTCATCCAATTCTGAACCTCCTTTACCTGCAGTCAAGATATCAAAGGCTATTTAGTTTTGGAGGGCCATCTTTTGAATTTGTGTAATAAAAGACGGTCCATTGTCACTTTGTAGGGACCAATTGTCTCTAGATTTGGACCAAGTCCAAATCTAGAGACAATTTCTCTTAGCAAAGTTTTTGTCACCTCCATGGCCTTTTTACCCAAATAAGTAGCCTGGTGTAAACCCTGTATTACCTGCCATTGGTTATTTTTAGGTAAAAAGATTTTTCCCTCATTATTAACAAATCAGTCCTGTGCATTTTTGAATATCCTCATTCCTGGGCTATGTGAATTTCTTGTTCTGAATAGACTGGACTTATGGACTTTACTGGTAGAGTTAAGACTGGCAAAAGATTAAATACTTGTTTATTTAGTGCTGCCTTCTTGGCTGCATGGTCTACTGAATTGTTTCCTTTAGATCCTAATGTCAGATCCTTTGATGTCCTTTGAGATGAGTTACAGCTACCTCCTTAGGCAGGTGTACAGCCTCAAGAAGAGTCATAATTTCAGGCCCCTATTTGATTACGGAGTTATGGCTTGATAATAATCCCCTTTTCTTTCAAATTGCTCCATGGGCCTGTAGGACTAGGAAGACATATTTGGAGTCAGTATAAATATTAATTTTTAAGCCTTTGGCAATTGCAAAGCACGGGCCGAGTGCTATAGCATACCCAGCTTTTCTTATTCCCTTTGCCAACAGTAAACGAACTGTCTGCATTTTCAATAGGGGTATCTTTTAAATCTGGTTGACTAGAATTAACAAGATCAATAACCTATGAACAGTTATGCTATATAACTATAGAAGTACGAAGGTCAGGTCCAGGCAAAAGGGTAGCTGGGTTTAAAATTTGACAGGTTTTAAGTATTATTTCAGGCATATCTATAAGCATAGCCTGGTATTTAATAAGTGAGCCTCCCATCATCTATTGGTGGCCTTTGGTCTCTAAGACTCTATACTCTGGACCTGATGTGAAGTCATTACAGTCAGGGACTGTCCCATAGTGAGCTTTGAGGCTCTTTCTACTAGGAGGGCTGTTTTATGCTTGGCTAAAGCCTTTACTTGCAATTTTATATTAATAGAGGTGGCTTCCAGGATAAATATGACTAAGGGATAAAACCATCAAGAAGCCCTCTTTGAGGTCCAGCCTTAACAATGTCCTAATTATAAGGAATCACTGGCAAGTGGGAAAAGACTTGTCTCAAGAGATAAGGGCATCCTCAAGGGCATCATCCAATCCAATCCTAAAGAAAGTGGGGTCATCCATTATCTCCACAAGTCCATTGTTAATCCCATAGAGTGGGGTACAGTCTGGCTTTTAAGGAGCAATTTTGTCATCCCAGCCACATGGAATTGGTCAAGGTGATAGCTGAGTTATACAATTGTTGGGGAATCGATCCCATTTTTCAGCTGTTCAAATAATCATATGCCTATGGGGTCCTGTTATCGTCCCCACAGAATAACAAGCAAGAAGATTGCCTATACATGAGCTATTGTGGCAATTTTTTTGAAGTTTACCTCAAGTTGTCTAGCTTAGGTAAACAACATTCAAAGACAATCAGAACTAGGGCGCCTGGGTGGCTCAGTCGTTGGGCGTCTGCCTTCGGCTCAGGTCATGATCCCAGGCTCCTGGGATCGGGTCCCACATCGGGCTCCCTGCTCCATGGGGAAGCCTGCTCTCCCTCTCCCCCTCCTCCTACTTGTGTTTCCTCTCTCGCTGTCTCTGTCTTGTCAAATAAATAAATAAAATCTTAAAAAAAAAAAAAAGACCACCAGAACTAGAATTTAACATCTGCAAAGGTGTGTTATTGAAACATAATTTTTCTCTCTAAAATTACCCTTATTTCCAGAGAGAGCCAAATCAAGACCAATTTATTTGCAAAACAAGTCCAATTTTAACAAATTTGGCCTAATTATTTACATAAGCTCAGCAAGAATAGCAAATGGCCATATAGATCTTTTAAAATCTGCTTTGCTGGGATGCCTGGGTGGCTTAGTCACTTAAGCGTCTGCCTTTGGCTCCGGTCATGATCCCAGGATTGAGTCCCACATCGGGCTCCTTGCTCAGTGGGGAGCCTGCTTCTCCCTCTGCCTGCTGCTTCCCCTGCTTGTGCTCTCCCTCTCTTTCTGAAAAATAAATAAATAAAATCTTTAAAAAAAAATCTGCTTTGCTGGAACATTTATAAGGAGTCTAGATTGAACTTTTAGTGGCCTCAAGGCCAGAAGCCAAGCCAAATAGTTGCCTTCAGACATGCCTGCAATACCCATAGACTTGGGTGAATTCCTTTTCATGAGGTCCCCAAAGTATCCTGAGTTTCCCGCACCTGCTGGGATGTGCATTCTTTACTCACCTGGTTGGGGCTGCTGGGAACTCTGTAAGCAAGGTATCAGGCCAGCAGTTCCAAGGGGCTTTATGGCTCCATGTTTCATAAAGTCAACCTTAGTTTCTTAAAGCTGTTTTGTCATACCTGAGTCTATGCATGTCTCTCTCAAATATGACATTCCGGTCAAAGCCTTGGTCAAATAACCAATGTTTCCAATTGTGTCCTGTTACAAGGAGAACAGATTCTTATTGAACTTATGCAAATAACTATGATTACCATGGAAGAAAGAATACTTACCGAGACTTTTTGAATTTCAGAAGGTTTACGTAGAGAGAAAAGTTAAATGTTTCAATTTGTTCACAAATGAATATTTATCATATCTCTGTAAATTATAGATATCTTAAGAGAAAGTTTTCTTAATCTGGAAGAGTAAACATTAGAGAACTGGCAATGTTTCAAACAAGAATCACAAAACCATAATCATCTTTTTAGTTCATTCAGTCCCATCTTACTAATTCTTGTTCAGTTTGAATGCAGCCTTTCAGTTAGTTCTGGAAATTCTTACCCATTTCAGTTTTATGATCTTAAAGATATTGAACAAGTTGTCCTATAAGTCCTTTATATGAACCTCCCTGAAGATGAAACTCATTTTGCAAGAGAATAAGAACAATTAGAAATGACAAAAACTCAGAAATGGACATTGTTAATGATCTGACAGTTCATTATGATGCAATTGACAAGGAAACTCAGTTATTTCTGTGACACATAACACTTCAATAATCAGAATATCGAGTGATGACCTTATACCAGAGCGTAACATACCAAATAAACAAGCCTAATTAGTCAATGAGACTTTGTTCATGATTTAAATCTTTGGGAAGTTTGTTAAAACCTTAGAAAGTTTTAAAACATGTGCCTAAATAGGGTTAGGGATCATTAAAGACCTGATAAAGGCAAAACACAGAAACTGGTTTTTCTGGGCAGGCAAAGAGAAAACAACTGTTTACATTTTCTTATCAAGAGCCAACCAACAATTCAAGAAAACTTTGTCTTTTTGAACGCAGAGAAAGCAGACTTTCAATCTTATACCAGTGTACTTTTTTTAAAATTTTTATTTTTTAAGATTTTATTTATTTGACAGAGAGAGAGAGACAGCGAGAGGGAATACAAGCAGGGAGAGTGGGAGAGGGAGAAGCAGGCCTCCCGCGGAGCAGGGAGCCAGATGCGGGGCTCGATCCCAGGACCCTAGGATTATGACTTGAGCCAAAGGCTGACGCTTAACCGTCTGAGCCACCCAGGCGCCCCACCAGTGTACTTTTAAAATCTGTTCATTTCAATATTAGTCCATCCTGACCATACATACATAAAATTACTTTCCAAAGTTTTCCCATCATAAACCTGCTACAGCTTTCCTTTGCATTGAGATTTTGTCCCAAGCCATTTCCCTCCAACCAGGCTCATTTAGGACAAAATTGCTTTCTTTCTTTTTTTTTTTTCCTTAAGATTTATTTATTTATTTTTGAGAGAGTGAGAAAGAGAGAGAGAGAGTACATGAGAGCGGGGAGGGTTAGAGGGAGAAGCTGGCCCCTCGCCGAGCAGGGAGCCCAATGCGGGACTCGATTCCGGGACTCCAGGATCATGACCTGAGCCGAAGGCAGTCGCTTAACCAACTGAGCCACCCAGGCGCCCAAAATTGCTTTCTTTTACCTTCAACAAAAATGTATTCCCGTTCCTTATATCTTTCTTACACACACAGTTTCTTTCCTTATTTCCATCAGTCTTAATTACGTTTAGCAGAATTTTGCACTCTCAGAGACCTTAGTCTAAATAGTATTGCTATTAGTCTAAATACTAATTACTAATACTAATTACTAAATACTAATACTATTACTAAGTACTAAATACTAATACTAATAGACTAAAAAAATAGTCTAAATACTATTACTAAATAGTAACCAACTGTAAACTGTTACACCAGAATTCTTTCGAAAATTTAGGCAAATTTATGAATCAATTAAGCATAAAGCATCTTTACCAACAGACTCAAATATCCTTATTTTCTCTGCAATAAGAAGTCAAAAGCACAAACCTATGTCCGGTAATCAATGCTTTAGCACTTTATTCTATTTGGAGAAGACCTAGATGTCCAATAAATTTAATCCCATTTATCATCCAAGCAAAACTTTAAAGTTTCAGGTTACCAAAGACTCTGAAAGCCATCTTAACAATTACCCATGAAAACTTCGAGACAGACCAGATTAACCATCATTTTAAATCATCTTTTTGCTAACAAATTGCAACAGAGATAACACGAGCTTATTTGACCTGAAGCAAACCTTGGTAGAATAAAAGTTTCACATTTAACGCTGATAACTTTAAAGACATGTCTATCTTAATTAAACCAACAAACTTAAATTAGTTTAAATATCGAATTTGTTCCACTTGGGTCTACTTAAAAGTCAATCAATTTGTTCCCCATTGTCAATTTTTTTTTAACTGAGACAGTGGTAGGGAAATCTGAAGAGGGAGGTGTTAAGTCCAGGGGATGCTCTTCTTGCTCCCTGACAGCAAGGGTAGGAGGAGCCAATGGTGCCTGAGGCACTGAGGATGGCGCAAAAGCCAGTTTTGCAGGCCACACCCAAGGTGGTGCAGAAATGGAGGAGGGGAGGGGGAAGGCAGAAGGGGTGAGGTGCTGCCAGAAGGCAGAGAAAAAGAGTTCCTGGTTCTAAACATCCTCAGCTCGGACAGATGAGCAGACGCCATGTTTTTTTTTTCCACCAAAGTGGAATTAGGCAGCCCATGTCAGGTTGAAACAAAGGGAGTTTTGGCAGCTGCTTGGGGAATATGCCTTAAAGTCCCTGTCCTGAGGTAGACTAACCACAGTTGGCTCTGATTATAGCCATTAATCCGGGAAATGAGGGAGAAGCCCCCACATCTATTAGGAGGAGGAACAGTGAGAGAGTCAGCGTCCCCTTTGCTAGGAATGGCCTGTGTTTCCTCCAGCAACCTCGGTTTATTCGGAGGAAGCTTATTTAGATAATTATCATCCAATATGTCAGGAGGGAGTTTACTGGCTTGGTTACTGATTAAACACATTCTACAAGAGGCCCTTAGGTCTGGGTCCTGATCTAGAGCCCTGTTTCCTGCAAAAGAGATCTAACCGACAGATCCTATTGAGGCCATGCAGTATTACAGGAGATCAGGGCTTCCCTAAATTTTGCAACCTGAATTGTTTCCAGTGGGTTAAAAGGCACCCCAAGGGAGAGTCCTTGGGAACTGAAGAAGAAACCTACTGAGAGAAGGTCCATTACCAAACCCCCCCTCCCCTCCCACACAGGATATGTCAGGGGTTTCGTGTGTGAAGAGCGCCTGGAGGCATCCCTCAAACAAAATCGCTATTGATCACCATCCTGCCTTACCTTGAAGGCATTCCTGCTGTAAGAGGCCCCGTAGGAGGGATGCTGGCGTTCTTCCCCTTCTCCATTGCATAATAGACTACAGATGGGTGCCTCGTGAATGGACCGAAATATCGTACCATTACGTCCCATGGCCTGAGGGTCACGCCTTATTTTTCCTTGCCTTCAAGGACCTACTGTTTTTAAGCCATAGAAAACACTAGAAACGTTTTACAAGGGGAAATTACCCAATTTTGTAGCTTAAGTAGTTAGTAGCAGACATTGACAGAAAACCATAAAGATAAATCCATCATGGTTCTAAATGACATTCCAACACATGTAGCCTAGGAAACAGTCCCCAGATGGGTTTTAATTCAATTGGATACTAGTTTCAGCCGTCCCCCCGCCCCCCCCCCCCCCCCCCCCCCCCCCCCCCCCGCCGAGAAGTGGCCCAGTAGCAGGCCAGGAGCTATTTCGCAAAAGGAAAGTAGTTATCTGCAGAGGATGTCAGGGCTTTGCTCCAAAATTCTAAGGGCCTACACTATGATCCTCCTATAGGGACCTGCTGAAGGCTCCAGACAGCATCACTATATGCCGCTAACACTTTCAACATCATTGGACTGCTGGATCTTCTGCCCAAGTGGCAGAGCAGCTCACACAGCAATCTGGACCAGTTGAGGAGTCTTCTGTTACTCTGGACCCCACTCAAAACTGCAGCTCTTGGGATGCCTGGGTCGCTCAGTCAGTTAAACGTCTGCCTGTGGCTCAGGTCATGATCCCAGGGTCCTGGGATCGAGCCCCACGTCAGGCTCCCTGCTCAGTGGGGAGCCTGCTTCTCCCTCTCCCTCTGCCTGCTGCTCCCCCTGCTTGTGCTCTCTCTGACAAATAAATAAATAAAATATTAAAAAAAAAAAAACAAAACACTGCAGCTCTTGGAGTCACTTGGTAAATGGGCTAGAGTAACAAACCCAAATGTGGGATATGTTACCTCCCAAATCCAAAGAGGCCCACTAGGTGTCATGCCTCTTTTTTGATTGTAGGAGAAGTCAGACACAACTTAACCTTTACCTTTAAAGGGATGACTCAAGTTGTCCCACATCATTGGACCCCCTGGAAATTTTACTGAGGAAAAAGTTCCTGAAATTTTGTTGGATTTATGCCTTGCTCTCTGACATGCAAATGTCTTATCAATAAGTCTAGAGTGGTGGCTGCTTCTTGCTCATTAAGTCCAATCAGCTTGTCATCAATATAATGGACAAGTGTGATTATCTTGTGGAAGGGAAAAGCAATCAAGATCCTTGAGAACTTAATTATGACATAAAAATTATGACATAGAGAGTTTTGTTATGTCTCTGGGATAAGACAATGAAGGCTGTGTTGTTGGCCTTGTCAGCTAAAAGCAAAGTGCTTCTGGCTGTCTTTACTAACTGGTGTTGAGAAAAAAGTGTGGGCCAGATTAATACCTGCATACCAGGTACCATAGTGTGAGATAATACAAAATATGTGTGTTGGTCTCTGCCGGCAGTTCCTGGCACAGAGCTCCTAAAACCCTTGCAATTTCCTAAGTGATAAGAACACGAGGAACATCTCTTGTCCTAATATTGGTCTTTGACCTCTTTTCCTGACATAGGGCTCCCGAAACCCTTGTAATTTTCTGGGTGGCTGGTATGTCTTTTGTTCTGATGAGGCAACTCTGGATGGGCTCCTGGAGGGCTCCCGGGTGAGGGCTGGTCCCAGGAAAGACCAAGCCATGACTAGAAGCTTGGAATTTTCAACCCCGCCTTCCCATCTCTTGAGAAGGGAGAAGGGCTGAAAATAGAGGTAATAATCAATCATGCCTACATGATGAAGCCTCCATAAAAATCCCAATAGAATGGGATTCCAAGAACTTCCAGGTTGTTGAACACTAGTGGAGGTTCTGGGAGAGTGGTGCACCACTTCCCACATGTCTGGCCCTATGCATCTCTTCCATCTGGCTGTTTCTAATTGTATCCTTTTATAATAAACCAGTGATCCAGTAAGAAAAAAAAAACCTCTTGAACAGCAAGATTTGATGAGCTGTGGGGTTGGTTAACATATCCACATTTGGGGAGGGTGGTGCACCCCAATTTTGTGGGGACAGAAGCTCCTGCACTCAGGACTCTTCCGGACCTTGCTCTATGTACCTTTTCAACTGGCAGTTCGTCTGTATTCTTCATAACATCCTTCATAATAAACCGGTGTTAAAAAGAAAACCATAGGGCCAACATGGTGTCACTTAGGTTAAGGCTCCAAGTCAGTAAAACCAACCCTTAATACTTAACCTACCTGCAGTTTCAACCCCCGAGGAATATAAGCTTTAGCCAGTCAACATGGAATTCCCTGGTCAATACTAGGAAATTTACTGATAGACCCTTACTACTCCCCTTAGTAGGGCAATCTTGCCTAACCAATGCATTCCTTGCTAATATATTCCTTTCTTCTTCTTCTTTTTTTTTTTAAAGATTTTATTTATTTATTCATGAGAGACAGAGAGAGAGAGAGAGAGAGAAGCAGAGGGAGAAGCAGGCTCCCCGCTGAGCAGGGAGCCCGATGCGGGACTCGATCCCAGGACCCTGGGATCATGACCTGAGCCGAAGGCAGACGCTTAACCATCTGAGCCACCCAGGCGCCCCTCTTCTTCTTCTTTTAAATGCTCTCTCTCTGCCTTTATTTTTTTAAAAATATTTTATTTATTTATTTGAGAGAGAAAGAAAGAGTGCACGAGCAGGGTGAGGGGCAGAGGGAGAAGCAGACTCCCTGACGAGCAGGGAGCTGCATGCGGGGCTTGATCCCAGCACTCAGGCACCCTGCTCTCTCTGCCTTTAAAACCTTTCTTTTGTCAGTGGAGCTCCCCTCTACTTGCTGGATGGGATGCTGCCCAATTCATGAGTCATTTAATAAAGCTGATTAGATCTTCACATTTACTTGGTTTTTAACTTGTTTTTTAACGCTGGTAAACAGAAGTAAATGTTTCTCTGAGTTCTGTGAAGCACTCTAAAATATTAATCAAATTCAAGAAGGGGTTGTGGAAGCCTCTGATTTACAGTGAGTCAGTCAGAAGCACAGGTAACAACCTGCACTTGCAATTAATGGGGGCAGTCCTTCACCTATGGGATCTGACACTATCTCCAGATAGATGATGTTAGATTTAAGTTTTGTAGAACATCCAATCAATGTCCACTGAGAACTGGAGAATTGCCTGGTGGTATTACACTGAAGGCATGGAGAAGGACGAAGGAGAGAATCCTGGAGAACATCAAAATGTACAGGGCAGGTAGAGGAGCTTGAGAAGCAAGAAAGAGCACAAGCAGTAAGCAGGAAATCAAGATAGAGTAATACCAGAAGAGTCAAGAGAAGACAGAACTTAAGGATAGGGGAGTTCCAATAAAAGATAGTGGAGTAAAGATTTACTCACTCCTTTCCTAAAACACCAAAATTAATGCTAAAACAAATATTAGAAAAGAACACTCCCTTTGCAACAAAATTAGAATGTGGTTACAGCCCAAATCATTGACTATAAGGGATGTCTGCCAAGTATAGCAAAAACTTGAACCAAAACAAGAAAGGACACCTGGAGCAAATACTTCCCAAATGTCAAGAGAGTCATACATTTCTCTAAAAGTAAGTGAGAAGGCCCTAAGAGACCTACTTAAGCGTCCTTGGCTAGGACAATGAGGATTAGGAGCACAGGTATGTCATGGTTGAAGCAGAGAACACTCTTCAACAAAGTCCCAGCATGCACCACAGCTGGGCAAGCAATGCGGGTGCCATCTTTATTTTGTCTGCTGTTTCCCAGACTTTCACTGGGAAAAAATTGCCTGGAGGTGAGGCAGGGATAGGAAGGCCTGTCTCCAGCAATTTTATGAGCCGTTGATTTTAGACAGTTGAACAGAGATAACTAAACAGCAAATATCTAGATAAAATATACCTGTAAACTCTGAGAGCCATATGGAGAACTGCCATGTAGAGCACTGCCTAGATGATGTGCTTTCCCAAAAGTGAGATGGAGGGGTGGGGGGATGCAAAAAAAGAGGAAGAGAGATGTGATAAGAGATGTGATAGAGCAAATGATACATCAGATTTGTTAGAAAATATCCTGATGTAACAAGATTGCACTGAAACTGCCATTTCCCTCGAAGAACATCCTTTTCTCCTTCCTCAACATTATTTGAGAGTCAGGATGAGAAATACACAAACAAATCTGAAATGATATCTATGAGCAAAAACCATTCCCCGGTGAAAAGGGAGAAATGACTACAGTAGAAAAGAGAGCACTGACAGCCCATGGTGGGATCTGACAATAGAGATACACAAAATATCTCCACTGGATACTCTCACTTTTTTAAAAAAGATTTTATTTATTTATTTGAAAGAGAGAGAGAGAGAGAGCACACAAATGGGGTCGGGGGAGGTGGGGAGAGGGGCAGAGGGAGAGGGAGAAGCAGGCTTCCTGCTGAGTAGGGAGCCCGACCACACAGGGCTCAATCCCAGGACTCTGGGACCACAGCCTGAGCTGAAGGCAGATGCTTAACTGACTGAGCCACCCAGGCGCCCCAAGTGTCTGACTCTTGATTTCAGTTCAGGTCTCGATCCCAGGGTTGTGAGTTCAAGCCCCATTTGGACTACACACTGGGCATGGAGCCTAGGAGTACTGGGCAGGACAGCAGAGGAGAAGCTGTCTCCAAGGAGGCATTGATGGGTGGGGGCTGTTTTTAAAGGGAGAAAATGAGGAGGTATGGCACCGTATGGAATCTTTCCTTTTTTGGTAACTGTGCCTAGTTGTAAGTAGCCCAAGGGCCTATGGCTATTTTCAGGCGGGTCACCTGATGGGTCTGTCGGTATTCAGCCTGGTGGTCTCTGTAGCCATTTCCACATTCCGTTGCTCAAGCGTGTTTGCCTAAAAGCAGCCTCTACAATGACCGGGAAATTCCATGTTGACTGGCTAAAGCTTACATTCCTGGGGGGTTGAAACTGTAGTTACCTTAGGTATTAAGTGTTTTACTGACTTGGGGTCTTAAGTGACACCATGTTGGGCCTGTGTTTTTTTTTTTTTAACACCAGTTTATTATGAAGGCTATTATGAAGAATATAGATGAACAGCCAGATGAAAAGGTACGTAGAGCAAGGTCTGGAAGAGTCCTGAGTGCAGGAGCTTCTGTCCCCACGAAACTGGGGTGCACCACCCTCCCCAAATGTGGATATGTTTACCAACCCCGAATCTCATCAAATTTTGTTGTTCAAGAGTTTTTTTTCTTACTGGCTCACTGGTTCATTATAAAAGGATACAATCAGAAACAGCCAGATGGAAGAGATGCATAGGTCCAGGCATGTGAGAAGGGGCATGGAGCTTCCATGCCCTTGGTTAGTGTAACAGCCTTCGAGAACTTCCATGTGTTCACCATCCCAGAAATTCCCGTTCAAGAGTTTTTATAGCTTTAATCTACAGTTCCTTCTCCCCTTCTCAGAGGTTGGTAGAAGGGGCTAAAAGTCCTAGCCCTCTAATCATTTGGTCTTTCTGGTGGTCAGCCCTATCCTGCGGCCATCTATGGGCTCCACCCTAAGTCACTTCATTAGCATAATATTAAAAGTGGTCCCTTATGAAAGCTAAAAGACACTTTTATCACTCAAGAAATTCTAAGGGTTTTAGGAGCTTTGTACTTAGAACTGGGGACAAAGACCAAATATATTTCTTTTTTATTTTTTTTAAGATTTATTTATTTGAGAGAGAGCAAAAGAGAGAGAGAGAGCCCATGTGGGGGTGGGGTGGAGGTGGGAGGAGCAAGGACAGAGGGAGAGGGAGAGAGTCACGAGTAGACTCCATGCTGAGTGCAAATCCTGACACGGGGGGATTGATCTCATAACCCTGAGATCGTGACCTGAGCCGAAACCAAGTTGGATGCTTAACTGACTGCGCCACCCAGTCACCCCTATATTTCTTATTATATCACACCCATCAACCCCTATTTTATATCAGACCCCTACCTACTTTACTCCAGAGCCTACAGAGCCAGGCAGAAAATGTGAAAAAGTGAAGTAGTCATATATATATACATACATATATAGTTGCATAATGGTGTCTTCAACAGAAGCTTTTTTTCATAGAAATCTGGTAGGTATAGTCTTTATTTCCATGAAGAAATAGGTTCTCTCCCATTTTCCTTAATCTTGTTAACTTGTTTTGTTTTTGGTTTCCCACTTTTGATAAATACAGGGCTATAAACATAGTTCCCTTAACTCTTTCTCTAAGAAAAGTACAGCAACAAATGACAACTATTGACAGAGACAATAAGGAGTATAGAGACCATGGAAAACAGTAGTGTATGCCTCATGTGGAACTTCAGGCTAGATATTCTGTTTTCTCCAAAAGAGTTTGGAAATAAAAGTGTGTGTGTGTGTGTGTGTGTGTGTGTGTGTGTGTGTGTGTGTGTGTGTAACCTTCTGTTTTCAATGTTGACCACTAATTTAAAAATCTTAAAAATGCTACATAGGCCAATAGGATATAAGGCAAACCAAACACATTTACTGGCCAGGTTTGGTCACAGTCCATTAGTTTATAGCCTCTGCTTTGACATATTTTCTCTCAGTGGCCTCACTCTTTCTGATGGCTTCACCCATGTAGTGGGAAGCTGAGGGTGGTGATCCCAGCCTAACTTGGCATTCAGACAGGTCTATTTCTTTCTGGTGAATGGGTGAGGTGGGCGTATCCGTAATCTATTTTCACTAGGAGCCTCCTGGAAGACAGCTCACCCAAAGCGAAGAAAGAACTTGGCTATGCTGAAATCAGTAACAAAATCTCATGGTCAGAAGTATAGTATGTGAGACTCTCCCCAAACTAGACTGTGACTTCTGTGAGGACAAGGACTGTGTCCATTTTGTTATACTGTATATCCAGAGTTTAGCAGAGCCTCACATATGGTAGATACTCAATAAGTATTTGTTAACTGACTGACGGACTTACCGAATTCATGCTCAGTGCATGTCACTCCAGCTGATCTTCCCCTCAGGCCTCATGAATTCATACCTGGATCCACGAGGCTGTATGTAAAAACTGTAGGAATTATATCACAGAAAATCCTGTAAGACTTTGGTACCCCCCTACACACTGTCTTGGTACTCTTTAGAAGGAATAATCAAAGAGAGAAGCAAGTGTTTTTCCCTCTTTATATGACTTTTGTCAAATGAGTAGTGAATTTTGTCACTTTTACCAAATTTAGTAGTGAGTTGATATTTTTTATTCAAGAGAAAGCAATCCATGGATTGGGGGAGTATATTGCCTCAGAAGCAGTGGAATGCTCTCCAGAGGGATGTTTGAGTAACAGCAAATTTTATAGAGCACCAGCAGAGGCTACTCATGACTGGCATGGAGGTCAGGGATTTCCTTATTCCTACTTTTTAGGGTAAGGTAAGCTAAAGCTGACTGACTGGGAAGATTGTGATTGGTGTTAGGTTTCTTTGACAGTGAGACATTTCTCCTTATTTTTTAAAAATTTTATGTATTTATGTATTTATTTAAGAGACGGACAGAGAAAGGAGGGGGAGGGGCAGACGGACAGGGAGAGAGAGAATCTTAGGCAGGCTCCACGCCCAGTGCAGAGCCCAATGCGGGGCTCAGTCTCATAACCCGGGGATCATGGCTTGAGCCAGAATCAGGAGTCAGACACGTAACTGATGGAGCCACCCAGCTGCCCGAACAGTGAGGCATTTTTCTGTAAGTGCAGGCTGACTTAGGTTTAGTTTTGTGACCTGGGCCAGGCCCACTGGAGCAGCTTCCATTTTGTGGGTCTCACTAATACAAATTAACTTTTCCACTTTCCTTACTTTACATTACTGTGCAGATTTAGCCTTTAATGGGCTTCTGTGTAATAGCAGGAGGTTCCTTCCATCCATCCTTCCAGGATGTTACAGTCCCTACAGTATATGGTGAAGTTGCCAGGTAATAGCAGACAAGAGTGTTTGTGAACATGGGGCCAGAGATCCAACCTAAGTGGGTAGAGGGCAAGAACCAGAAAAATGTTTCTGGGACCTCATCTATATCCGCAGCTTGGGGAAATATGCATTATATCTGGCGGCACTGGCAGAGACTACTAGTGGCTCATCAAATTCCAGTCTCTTCATCCTTCTGGGCACACAACCCACAGTTAGGCATGACCTCATGGTTGAGTTCTAGCCAATGGAATATGAGTAGCAATTATGTGGCCCACACCCAGGCCTGGCCCATAGAAATCTCCCACTGTGTGATGCTGCATGTTCTTACTTGCAATGGCCCTGGAAAGAATGTGCTGAAAATGGCCAGGACTTTTTTTGTTTTTTAAGATTTTATTTATTTATTCATAAGAGACAGAGAGAGAGAGAGAGGCAGAGGGAGAAGCAGGCTCCCTGCCGAGCAGGGAACCCGATGTGGGACTCGATCCCAGGACCCCCGGTTTCATGACCCAAGCGAAAGACAGATGCTTAACCATCTGAACCACCCAGGCACCCTGAAAATGGCCAAGACTTTAAAGCTGTCTTGCTGACCTGGCACCATTTTGGACTGTTTATGTGGGTAAACAATAAATTTCCATTTGAGCAAAAATAGTTTTTTAGAATTATTTGTTATTGCATTAGCCTACATAATACAGGACTTCATCTAATATTTGTATATGTCCTGCCACTGTATATACCTGCAACATGGGTGTTTGGAATGGAAATGAAGCCTCAGAGATCATTGCAGATTTTGAGAATACTAGTTAGCTGTAAAGAAACTAAGGTTGAAGAGTTGCCCTGGGCTGGTGTAGGAAGCTTGGCAAGATTTTCAAAAGGAAAGAAAATATGGATGCAGTTTATAGAGCTTCCTAGGAATAACAGCAGGAAATGGGGCTTCCTATAAAGTGATCAAAAGGGCTCTAACTCAGACAATGAATTTCAAAAAAGAACAAAGATCTTCCTAGAAAAAGACTCGCAAAGTGTTAGATGGAGCAAAGTGTGAGTTTGGGATAAAGACCAGAGTCCTTCACCTGAGTGTTTCACCAGGAAGATAGGCTGCATATTGGTTATTGGGTATTGAGGAAGGCTGCTCGGCTTCCTGTGGAAATGATGAAGTAGTGGGCATTCTCTGAGGATGAGTGCCCTGACTCAGAGATGCTGGGACTCAGGGGTTATTGTCTTCCCTCACTCAAATCTGGGATAGAAACACTTTCCATACACTCGTGTACATCTCATTTCTACTGGTGTTCCAGTTAACTATTGCAGAAAAATTAAGTCACTCCAAAACTCAATGGCTTAAAACAAAAATACTCTTTTTTCTAAACATACTCATTATGAAAAATTAATGCATATGAATGTATAATTTAAGAAATTATATTAAAATCATTGTTTTACTTTCCCTATTATCCACGCTTTTGATATTTTTCCATCTATTGTAACTATATGGTGAAAACAGTATATAATGGTGTGCTATGCACAATCCTTCTCAACTCTATGTTCTGTAATATTATGTTGGTACCTTGAAATTGGCTGTGGTGGAAAGCCTTACACCATAGAAATTGGCAAACATTACATATTAGGGCTTGATTTATTGCTTTGTTGATTATCTAGACTTAAGAGAGTGATGGAAAAATATTAATAATACAGAATAAACTGTAGCTGTAACATTGCATACAGGAGAAAAAAAGTGATGAAATATTTTTCCAGTATTTGAAAACTATTGTCTGATTAAAGAAATAAATGCTTACATTTTTATGAATGGATGAAGTTCTGAATTATGTCTTACTTCTGTTTGTTTTTACTTCTTTATTTATTAACATAAATGAAAATATCAACCAAAAAATGCTTTTTTTCTTGGGGTGCCTGGGTGGCTCAGTCGTGAAGCATCTTCCTTTGGCTCAGGTCATGATCCCAGGGTCCTGGGATCGAGCCCTGCACTGGGGCTCCCTGCTCTGTGGGAAGCCTGCTTCTCCCTCCCCCACTCCCCCTGCTTGTGTTCCCTCTCTCGCTGTGTCTCTCTCTGTCAAATAAATTAAAAAAAAATCTAAAAAAAAAAAGCTTTTTTTCTTTATTGTCTCTCATAGCTCTGGATGTTTGCTGGGCTCAGCTAAGCAGTTTGCACCAGGGTATCTCACATGGTTACAGTCAGATGGGGCTGGAGTCTTCTTGAAAGCTTTGTCACTTACATGCCTGGTGTTGAGGTTGGTGCTGAATGACAGCTGCAACCTCGGTGCACTCAGCCAGAACACATACTTGTGGCCTCCATGTGGCGCGGACTTCCCCACAGCATGGCCTCTGCGTTCCAAGAGTGAGTGTGCCATGAGGACCAGGTGGGTTCAGGATGGCCTTTTCTAACCTAACTTTAGAAGTTCATGCAGGATCAATCCCACTGCACTCTCTATTGTTGGAGTAGTCAAGCCCTTAGCCACATTTAGGGGGAGGAGACATAGGAATGTCAAAGAATTTGGGGACACGTTGAAAAACCACTACAGCTGGGATCATAGGATTTTGACACAATTTTCTTGTCTTCTTCTCCTACTAGAAAGTAAGTTCCTTGAAGGCACTGGGATTCTCATTAGTGTTCGGATTTCTCAACAAATATTAGGCATTCAACAGCTGTTCGCTGGAAGAATGAATGAATTAGCGTAGCAATATTGGAGGTTTCAATAAGCTATCATTAGAGAGAAGACGTTCTGTTTGTGAGAAGTAAAACATTGGGAGGAACTGCCTTCTGTCATTGAATTCTGAAGACACGAGGAAGCCATTAAACTTTAAAAAAATGTAATTAGACTCGTCATTAAGGCAGATTAATTTTTTAGTTTGTGTAGGACAGATTTAGGGATGGTGAGCAAGGAGGAACGGGGAAGTTTGAAGGCATCTATCCATATAAGGTGTAGAGGCTCAGACTTGGACTAGAGGAGTGGATGAATGACAGTGAAAAGGCAGAAACAAGGCTCAGCAAGGACTGGGGATGAGGAGAGGAAGAAAGAAAATAATTAAACTTTCGAATCTGGATGGCTGGGAAAATGGTAGGGTCATTAACAGACAAAGGGAAGGCAGAGTAGGACCACAGTTGAAATGCTAGCCCGTCAAGTACCATTTGAAATCTCAACTCTTCTGTAGAGCCTGTCTGATTTCTCCATAGCCAGGTGGAGTATCTTTCTCCTTGTCATTTGGTTATATTCTGTCATGTTGCTTAACTTCCTCTACCTTGTATGAGGATTCTGAGTCAGCATGACTGTACATAAAAATTTGTTTCAACCAGAAGCCTGATTTATGGCCCATCAGGTATGCATTGCACATCTGCTTTATAAATGAGTAGCTTATAGGAAAACATCTTGTCCTTAAGATTTTGATCAATGCTCCTACTCCCTACATTACATGACATTAAAACTAGTGATTCCTGCCTACATGTTAATCTAATCTCTTTGAAAGAATTTATCTCTGGCATACCGATTTACAGATTTTTATGTAAAAAAAGTATATAACCATGTTAAAATTGTTCATTCCCTGGAGTACTTTCCCCCCTGTGAATATCGTGTTTCCTGGGCAGCTGTCCTGATCTGTGTTAGAACAAAACTCTCTCTTTTATTATTCATTTATTTATTTAAAAAAATATTTTATTTATTTATTTGCTAGAGAGAGAGAGCATGGGCGAGAGAGAGTGAACAAGAGTACAAGCAGGGGGAGCTACAGGCAGAGGGAGAAGCAGGCTCCTTGCTGAGTAAGGACCTAGATGCAGGGCTCGATCCCAGGACCCTGGGATCATGACCTGAGCTGAAGGCAGCCGCTTAACCCACTGAGCCACCCAGGCATCCCTCTCTCTGTTTTTTTTAAAATCATATTAGATTGCTTTCTGGTCAAATTGCATGGACATTTCTTGGCTTAGCTGGTAGGATATCAGATAAATCCCCCTGAGGCCACCTGAGGTCTGCTGGAACCTGATGCTTGCTACCAGCGTGGGCCCTTTGGACCGCTGTGACTTCTCAGCAAACTTTGAGTGGATCAGTGAGTTCTGATATCCAGACCTCCTTATTTTAAGTTGACAAACCTGACTTTTATTCAAGCAGTTTTTAGACTGATTTTGTTTGTACCAGTAAGACTTTTTCTAGGTAGGAAATCTATGAACAAGGGCATAAAACGTGGGTTGGCTAATTCATATTTGGCTTTGATTTGGCAATGAAACTTTGAAGACTGGGGGCACCTGGGTGATTTAGTCGGTTAAGCGGCTGCCTTCGGCTCAGGTCATGATCCCAGGGCCCTGGGATGGAGTCCCCCACTGGGCTCCCTGCTCAGTGGGGAGTCTGCTTCTCCCTCTCCTTCTGCCCTTCCCCCTATTCATGTTCTCTCTCTCTCTCTCAAATAAATACAATCTTAAAAAAAAAAAAGATAAACATTTCCTGGACCCTTTAGAAGATGCCATCGCTTTGCTGGAGAATTCACTTTAGCAATTCGGGCATATGAACCTGGATTTTCTGACTTACACCAGCTTGTGCATATGCTCGTATCTGAGAATAAAGCAAAAGGATGGATAAATAAGGCAGAATGGAAAACACCGATGGGAGATTTCCCTCGACGTGAAACAATTGATCTTGAAAATTGTAGAACTGCCCATAGTTTATACCCGGCAATCCCTGAGATTTTCCCAAAAAAAGTAAATTGGACAAAAATTCAGCAATGTAAACAAAAGCCTGGAGAAGCTATTTTTGACTATTTTGAAAGATTCAAAAAAACATTTAAACAATACTCTGGAATGAATCCCAAGAGTTTTCAAAATCATCAAGGCAGTCCTCTTTCTCTCTCTTTTTTATTTTATTTAAGATTATTTATTTATTTGAGAGAGAGAGAGCACAAGCAGGGGGAGAGGGAGAAGCAGACTCCTCACTGAGCAGGGAACCTGATTGCAGGACTTGATCCCAGGACCCCGGGATCATGACCTGAGCCGAAGGCAGATGCTTAAGCAACTGAGCCACCCAGGTGCCCCAAGGTCATCCTCTCTTAAATTCAGTCTTTCTAGAAGGTTTAGATTGAAGAACTGGATTTTTAGTAAAGTGATATGACTTAGGATGGGCAACATTACATGTTAATGCAATTGTTTCTCTTGAGGATCAACTTTCTAAGGCTTTACAAAAGAAAGAAAAGGAAAAAAGCAGCTAAAGTTGTGAATTTACAATTACAACAACTTAATGGTTCCACTAAACTGCTTTTCCAAAAACCCAATCAAAAGCAAAATGACTGTCTCTGCTATTATTGTAAAAAAAAAAAAAAAAACAAAAAAACACAAACTCTGGACATTTCAAATAATACTGTTGCAAGTTTATTTTATTTTTATTTTTAAAGATTTTTTATTTATTTAACAGAGAGAGAGCACAGGTAGGCAGGGAGAGGGAGAAGCAGGCTCTCCACTGAGCAGGGAGCCCAATGTGGGGCTCGATCCCAGGACCCTGGGATCATGACCCAAGCCGAAGGTAGCTGCTTAACCGACTGAGCCACCCAGGTGCCTCCTGTTGCAAGTTTAAATGGGATATCTCAACCCTACCTTTCTTCATTGCCCTCAGAGTAAAAATTCAGTTCAAGTGGTAGGGGTTTCCAATCTGCCAATTTGAGTATTTAAACCAGAACCAGTAACTTTACAGTTAGGAAATATTACAGGAAATCTTGTCTTTTTGCTGGCCCATTGTGTCCCAATTCATCTTATAGGACAAGACCTTTTAGAAACATATAATGCTCATATCTCCTTTTCTCAAAAAGGGGAAATGTTTTTAGATTTAGAAGACATAGATGACAGATCACAATCCTGTGTCTGAAAACTTAATGATTACCAAAACAAATAGACCAAACAAACCAACAGGAAGATTTGTTATTACAAATTCCCCCCCAAATTATGGTCCTCTTTTCTTTCTGATATTGGAAAAATTAAATCAGCAACTCCTATTAAGGTGACTGTCAATAACACTAAACCATTACCTAATATTTGATAATATTCACTCAAATCAGAAGCATTAAGCAAAATAGGACAATTATCCAAGAATACCTTAGAAAGGGGGCTCATAATTCCTTTTTTAAAAATTATGTTCAGTTAGTCAGCATATCGTACTTCCTTGTACTTTGTAACACATCTATTTTACCAATAAAAAGCCAAATGGAAAAAGTTGGAGATTTGTTCAACATCTGAGAGCTATAAATAGTATTGTGGTGCCTTGACATTCAGTGGTTCCAAATCCACATACTTTGCTCTCCTCGATTCCAACCAATATTCATTACTTTTCATAGTGATAGATTTGTGTAACTCCTTCTTCAGTATTCCTGTAGATGTATTAAAATCCATATTAACTCAAGCTCCTGCCCAAAGACACCCCAATTGTGACCTGCCTTTCTTCATTTTTGTACATGAAAACAAAGGAAAGCTCTAAGTATACTAGGTCAGAAACATGGTGATCAACATCGACCTGTCGGATATTATAACTAACAACTAGGTTCAGTGGCTAAAGGACTCCCACTTTGTATGAGAGCAATTTTGGCAACGAAACTCTTATGCAAGGCCACTGAGGAAATAATAATGGGCTCCCTTTAACTGTTTATGTTCCACATTCAGCTGAATCTCTTCTATACTCTCATCTTATTCAACATTATTCTGTCGGTTAGCCTCTTAAAAAGTAGTATTACTCTCCACACCTAATAGTACTCTAGTTTGATGAAATAACTTTAACCCTGCAACTTTACCTCCAAATCTGCATGAAGACCTTGATCATGACTGTATTTCATTAACCGATTATCTTACTCCTAGAAATAACTCATGTGAGACTCGCATTGATAATGCTGACTTAATTTGGTTTACAGATGATCACATCTTTTTTTTTAAGATTTTATTTATTTATTTGAGAGAGAGAGAGCTAGTGAGAGAGAAAGCACAAATTGGGGGGGGTAGGGGCAGAAGGAGAGGGAGAAACAGACTCCCTGTGAGCAAGAAGCCTGGCACAGGGCTGGATCCCAGGACCCTGGGATCATGACCTGAGCCGAAGGCAGATGCTTAACCAACTGAGCCACCCAGGTGCTCCTACAGATGATCATATCTTAAAGATGAACAGATGATCATATCTTAAAGATGAACATTATTGAGCTGGATATGCAATTACTTCTTTAATGGATATAATTGAAAGTTCTTATTTACCCAAAATAAAATCTTCACAATCTAAATTAATTGCACGAACTTGAGCTTGTCAAGTGGCTAAAAGTCAAATAGCAAATATCTATATTGAGTCATTATGCCTTTGGAGTAGCACATGACTTTGGAATGTTATGGAAACAATGAGGATTTTTAATTCCTCAGGACAATCTATAAAAATGGAAAGCAGGTTGCAGAGCTATTAGATGTGATACAACTACCAAAACAACTTGCCATTATTAAGATGCCTGGGCATTCTAAATTTGATACCATAGAAGCAAGAGGAAATCACTGGACTGATGTAACTGACAAGCAGCTCTAGACACAAATTTTGTCCAGCATCAAGAATGTTCATTGATCCTTGATACCAATTCCATTAAAAGATCTTTTACAGACTGAAAGGGGGAAAATTCAACCCCATCACTCAGATATGGGTTGGGCTTAACAAAAAACCTGTTGTTCCCTTTGGAGCACAAATACCTTTACTTTCACATACTCATCGATTGACTCGTTGGAGACCTGAAAAAATGATTTTACGGGGTAAACAATATTTATGGAACCTTTCTGCTATAGTAGCCTGTTAAGGGTATGCTTGCTGTACTATTTGCCCAATATATAATCCTGGAAAGCTATTACATGGATCACAAGGCCATTTATCTCTTCCCAAAGGACTATTTGAAGTATGGCAGTTGAATTTTGTCTAGATGCTACCATCTCAAGGATATAAATATGTTTTCGTTATTATTTGTATGTTTTCACATTGGTTTGAATCTTTCCTTGCAGAAGAGAGCTATGGCATTAACAGTATGCAAATTATTATTAGAAAGAGTAATTCCTGTTTGGGGAATTCCCTTTGAACTACATCGTGATCAAGGTTCCCATTTTACTGGACACATGATTAGAACCATTTGTAATATTTAGCCGATAATGCAACATTTTTGTTATGCTTACCATCCGCAATCCTCAGGACTGGTGGGAAGAAAAAGTGGTACCATTAAGATTTAATTGGCAAAAATAGAAGGAGCATTTAAACTTCCATAGCCAAAATCTCTCCCACTAGTACTTCTAGGTCTTGGATCTACTACCTTTTGAAAATATTGATTATCCCCTTTTGAAATAACAACTGGACAACCCATGAGGTTAGATGAAGGGATGTATGAACCAACCTTATTAAAATTATTGACATTATTGTCAAGGTCTCATTATAGCTCTTAAACAAAATGAAAATTTGGTTAACAGTTTCTTTTACAGAGAACTCTGGGGAGATGAAGATTGCAACCTGGGGATTTTGTTTATTGGAGAAGACATCAAATACAAGTCTTTACAACCTTGCTGGAAGGGACCTTATCAAGTATTACTAACTAATCCTTGTGCTGTTATGTTAAAAGGTGTAAACTCATGAATCCACATTTCTCACTAAGTCCCCTTCACCAGAGTGAACTTCAACTCTTATCTCTGACACCTCACTCTGACTGACTAAGCAATAGTGGCCAGACCAGGATGAAAGTAGATGACATCATGGTAGACTACATTTCCCAAGATTTGGGACCAGGCCTATATTTCTACTCTTCTTTCTTTTTTGATTTATAATATTAGAATATAGTAAACCTATTTGTTTGCTTTCACTTCCCTCTTTTTTATATCCTGATAAAATATCATGGTTACCTGTGGATTTAACTAATATAACTTCGAATACTACCCTGTACTTTACTATGATGATAACTTAGATTAAATGTTCACGATCCCTTGGACCGGCTCTAATCTTCCTTTAGCTTCTGATGCTTGATTTTTTTTTTTAAGGATATGTATATTATAAAGGACTTCTATTAGGAAAAGCCTTTCAAAAAGTACTACCTAACTCAAATTTAACCTTCATGGCTTATGACACTCAGCAGATTGACCATTGTGTCTCTATAAACTTAGATGATAATTTATTAAGAAAGTCTCCTGGGTACAACGGGAGAAACTTAGGGCAGCTTGCCCACATGCCAAAATATCCAAGGTATTCACAAACCATGTTTTTGTGGATGGAATGGCCTAAGGGGGGAAAAAAAAGATGGATATCTATCAAAGATGCTACTTTAGGAGTGACTTGGTGGATTCATCCACCTTCTAAATCTAATTTCTCCATATGATCCAGAAGATTATGAGAAGCCTTATGGCATACTTAGAGAAAATTACATTTAGGAGTTCCTACTACTCATTTAACACTAGTCTGGGGAACCCAACACTTTTGGGTTCAAAATATTTATCCTAGTTGTACTAAAGCTGTTAGTTTACAATGGCAACAACACATCTGGTGGATAACTCAGCATCGGCGTCAGTGAAGAAAGTGAGCTCTGGGTATCTTTGGTCAAGCTGAGTTTGCCTTTAATAAAGATAGGCCAAAGAAAAAAACACTCTTGCCCAAAAAGGAAAATTAGACGGATTTTTATTTCAGGAAGAAGGTAAAGGATGGAAATCTGTTTGGGCTGCTAATTTAGCATTAAGAAAATGGCTAAATCAAACAGCATATTATGACCAAAAATGCTCATATCCAACAATGGGGAAAAGCATATACTTTGACCCAAGGGTTCCTAGCCATGCTAATCCAAATGGAAGCGGAGGTATCTATGGGCCAATGGCCTTAACTACAGAAACCCAAAATATATGTTTATGCAAATTACATAGCTCTCCTAATCTGTGTAAAATCATTAAAGCCTCTTGTAACTTATATAAATGTTCAATTACTGCCTTAGTACCCAAACTTATGGCCGACCAGACTTATGATGTTGTTCGATTAGGAACAGGAACTGTTGTAAATACCACCAGATTTCTTCCCACTGGAGGAAGATGGACCTTAATAGCCAATGATTCTTTTTTTTAAGATTTTGTTTATTTGACAGAGAGAGACACAGTGAGAGAGGGAACACAAGCAGGGAGAGTGGGAGGGGGAGAAGCTGGCTTCCTGCGGAGCGGGGAGCCCGATGTGGGGCTCGATCCCAGAACCCTGGGATCATGACCTGAGCTGAAGGCAGACACTTAACGACTGAGCCACCCAGGCGCCCCGTTAGCCAATGATTCTTATTGGATCCCAGTACCTACTGACATCTGTGAATTCAGGCACAGTACACGGTTATGCCCTAACAACAATGGAACCCTGAATTCGCTCCAACTTAGCCTGTAATGGCTATGCCTGGTATATGGGAAAAGGAAGATTTTGTTGGGAAGATTTGTAAAACACTTCTGGAGTACTCCTTGATTTATTTTGTAACAAGAGTACTTTTCATCATAACACTATTGCTATATGGTGTAATACTCAAATAGAATTTGGAGTTTTGCAACTTTGCAACTCAGATAGAATTGCCTGATGCTAACAAAAATTATACTAATATTGATATTGATGACCAAATGTTTTGGGAGAATTACAACCACTACAAGATGTAATATCTATGGAAACTAACTGGCCAGAGAAATTGTTACAGATAACAGAAAACTTAATTACCGTTTTAAACCAATCAGCTGAAACATATCACAAAGCACAAATAACCAAAGATAAAGAAGATACTCAAATTAACTCAAGATTATCAAAATACCTGCAATGGATTTTTTTTTAAGTCTTCTCTTGTCTTTCTAATTCTGTACCTTTTCCCCATTGGTTGCTTCAAATGTTATTAATTGGATTTTTATTACTATTTCTGTATTTATGTTATGAATGTTACACAAAAGGCAAGGGGAAAAACTCACCACAAAGCACATGTACAATGTTTGCATGACAGTTTGATCTCATTGAAAAAAAAATCAGGTGTAATATTCCCAATTAAAAACCATACTGTTGACCCTCATCCTTACCCCCACATAGACTCCTAGGCCACCTAAATCAGGCCTAGCATCAAGGGACATGATGGACCCATGGCAGATAAGGAATTACCCTGACATCAAGGGACAAAGTAACGATCATGGTTGCTTTCTGCCAGAAGATCATTGATCAAATGGGGCAGAGGGTGGGGTGGGCATGGGGAAGCAGTGAGAAAAAAACTCTCTAAAGGCCCTGATATAAGGGAGGCCAATTTAGATCTCTTTCTAAGTCAACATGACTACATAAACTTTGTTTAAACCAAAAGCCTGATTTAAGGCCTGCCAAGCATCTGCTTTACAAATGAGCAGCCTGAAGGAAAGCCTCCTGTCCTTAAGATGTTGATCAATGCTCCTACTCCCTATATTCTATGATGTTAAAACCCGTGATTCCTGCCTACATATTAATCTATAACTTTTTTGAGAGGTGGTACCTCTGACATATGGATTTATAGCTCTTTATGTAAGAAAGTATATAACCCTGTAAAAACTGTTCATTCCCTGGAGCACTCTCGTCCCTGTGAAAATTGTGTTTCCTGGGCAGCTGTCCTAATTTGGGCTCGAATAAAACTCTCTACTTTCTTCTCGGATTAGAGTGCTTTCTGGCCATTTTCTGTTGACAGAACTATATAGCACTTTGTACTTTATAAGCCATAAGTACATGTACCTTTAATGTTGTAGTTTAGGTGGGAATAGAGGAGTCCTCCCAAATTGGCTTTGTTTCTGTCTTAGTCCATTTGGACTGCCATACCAAAATACCACAGATTGGGTGACTTACAAACAACAGAAATTTACTTCTCACAGTTCTGGGTGCTGGAAGTCCAAGATCAGGGGCCAGCATGGTTGGGTGGGGGCCCTCTTTGGAGTCACAGAATTTTTGTTGTTCTCACATAGGCCTAGGGAGCCATCTGGGGCCTCTCTCTCTCTCTCTCTTCCTCACCCCCTGGGTCTCTTTTAAAAGAGCACTAAGCCCATTCTTTTTTTCTTTTTTTAAGATTTTATTTATTTATTTGTCAGAGAGAGAGAGAGAGAGAGAAAGAGAGCGAGCAAGAGCAAGAGAGAGAGTACAAGCAGGGGGAGCAGCAGAGGCTGAGGGAGAAGCAGGGTCCCTGCTGAGCAAGGAGCCAGATATGGGACTCCATTCCAGGACCCTGGGATCATGACCTGAGCTGAAGGCAGACTCTTAACAGACTGAGCCACCCAGGCATCCCACTAATCCCCTTCCAAAGACCCCCACCTTCTAACACCAGCACATTGGGCATTAGGATTCCCCAACTTGTGAATTTGGCAGGCATAATCAGACTATAGCAGTTACTGCCTCTTGTCAACATTCACTTTCTTTTATCTCTCTCTCCCAGTTACACTTTATTTGTTTTGATATAGCTACACTTGTTTTTTTCTTAGGATTTTTCTTTTTTTTTTAAGATTTAATTAATTTATTTGAAAGAGGGAGAGCAAGAGAGAGAGCACGAGCAGGGAGGAGGGGCAGAGGGAGAGGGAGAAGCAGACTCCGAGCTGAGCTGGGAGCCTGATGTGGGGCTCCATCCCAGGACCCTGGGATCATGACCTGGGCTGAAGGCAGCCACTTAACTGACTGAGCCACCCAGGCATCCCTTCTTAGGATTTATCTATGTCAGAATTTTTCACTATTTGGTTTTACTGAACAATAAATGAATTGGTATTTTGGCAAGCATTGTTTATATTAGAGTTTTTGACAATAATGCAGATACCGTGTATGTTGTAGTGGTGGGATTCTCTTCATGACTCCTGATGTTTCCTTATAGGAATCCTCCTGTAAGGAAGCTGAGATCTACATATGCTACAGAGCCCTGGGGAGATTGTAGCTTTCATATTTGAGTGCCTGGCTAAGGGAGGCAGTGCTAATTTGGCCAATGCCATTCTACATTCAGGGCCAAGGAGGAAATTAAGACTGATCTGGAATCCAAGCAGCTTGTTCACCGGCTGGAGAGTGGCAAAGTCTCAAAAAATTGCTGGGTGGGTTTCAAGGTGATATACGTATTATAGGTAGGCTTGCTGGCATTGCCTCTGCCCTAATTTGTGAAGTTGCTGTAATCTGTTAATGAAATTAAAAAGGGGAAGAAAAACTGGCATCGGGGCATCTGGCAGAAGTATTGGTCCTTAAGGTAAGTGCACAGGCTTCAGAACCTTCAGTAGGAACTGCAGTTTCAAGAATCTACTGAGGATCCTTTCTCCCGCTGAAACAAACATGGGGACCAAGAGAAAGCCTTCCTTCATAGGAAGGCTTTTCAGGTCTTAGAGATTCCATAAAAGCAGCAAAAGCCACTGAATGGAAACCATCTGTCCTCTGCATTGTGGAGTCTGGATTGTAGGCAGAGCTCACCTACCAATGCAGCACTGGGCGCCAGAGGCTTAGGACTAAGGAGGGGACTGGAAATGAAATGTTCCATACAGGAGGACCCCCATGTGGTATGTACAGAATACCCAAAGTAACCTTTTTCTAAATGATTTCTTTCACTTGTGCTTAAGTTCAGGAGCTATGGATTCTGAACGGTTGGCATAAACCTAAGGGCATTAAGGTGAGGTCAAAAACTAAGATTTTTCTCCTTCCCTCAGATACTACTGAATTTCTTCAGTCTTTGGCAACATTAAGTACCGGGTTTTGGAAATATAATTTTAATTTTTTCCTGGGATATCTGCTTTGGGGTCTGGGGATGGCTGTTTTCAGAAATTTTGTGGTTGTGGGGCTGGTATTGTGATATTCTTGTGTCTCATGAACTCTTTGGACTTTTCAAAACTGGACTCAGGAAAGGTTGGCCAGGGAGCTAGTACAGTCTCTGAAACCTTGCAGGAACTAACTCTTGCAGATTTCACACCGTTGTGGTTGAAATCCCCAGAGGGCAACGTTGTGACCGCCGAGCAGCAAGGACAGGAAGGGCGCCCTAGGCACAGCTGGGCCTCGACGTCAGGCTCACTGTCCTTGGTTAGAAAGCGGGCGGCTGTACCTGAGCACAGACACACCCTCTGGGCCCACCAGGAACTTCTCGAAGTTCCAGGAGATGTTGTTACCGCACACGGGAGACCAGGTGATGAACCTGTGGCGAAGAGGGGGTGCGCCTGCGAGCCGTTTCCCTCGCAGGTGGGCTCGAACCCGCCGCGGGGTCGGACGTTCTTGAGGGGATTCAGGATCTCTTCGTTCCTGGCTTTCTCTTGATGTGTGAACGGATTGCGCGGGAAGCCGGGAAGCCGGGAAGCCGAGCGCGACCAAGCCCTGGAGCCCGAGATCCCCGCTGCAGCTCGTTCATCTGGGCGGAGTCCCGGACGGTTGTGCCTAAGAGCGAGGCCACATTCTCCATGACAGCACTTTGTCCCGCAGGGACGCCCGGCTTCCAGGCTCCCCGCAGGCCCGCGGACGTGCAGAGAAGGCCTACACTGAGCGCCGGGCCACCGCTCTGAGCCGAGCGGCGCATAGGGCCGACTATAGGACCAGAGTGCCTATTGTTGGCCTTTCTTAATACCATCATTTAGTCTCATTGCTGAGCTCTGATAGCTATCTTGGTTAACTGAATGTAATCTGGGATGGGAATAGGAGAGGTGAATTTCCATTTCTTGGGTGCAGAATATATTTAACATTAACGTATTGCTCAGTATCATTTTGGGGGCTTCTGGGGCCAGTGGTGCTGAGGGCTCAAAAGAGGAGCAGTGGTTGGCCTTGGGTGAATGGAGCTCTAATTAGATTCCTGATTTTTTCTCCCAGGTAGACTGCCACATCCTTAGTTGATGATATGTTTAATTGTTAAATCTAACAGGTTAAAGAGGAAAAGCCGTGGGAATGTTGGGGGTGGGATGTTTGTACCATCCCTGATAGATCTTTCCTGATGGAGAGAGCGCCATGATATGACTCCATTCCATTTCTCACTTAGCGCTAGGGAGGAAGAGTGACTTATCTAACTGGTAAAGATATGAAGAATAGATGGGCGTGCTGCCTTTACCTTGGTCTTTCTTCCTCTTGGGAGCAAGCTGCCCACAGGGAGCAGATATTCTCTGCTTGAGAAAGCCTTTCCTGGCCCAGTATTGTCCGTGTCTAGAAGGGTAATTCTAATTCTGGGGTTTAATTAGCCACCATTTGGCTTTTACACTAGGCTACTTACTCTATCTTGGCTTTTATTGCTATTAAAGATAATATTTTGAGCTCCATTTGCTGCTTTTGTTTGATTTCTCAATTTCTCTAGAACTTGGAACAGAAAGAGGGATGGTAACTGACATTGTGAATATGATACTTATGATTCTGAGTAACACTAGTGATTATTTTCTAAAATGCCCTTAGGGTATCTGGGTGGCTTGGTTCAGCGTTCTACTCTTGATCTCAGCTCAGGGTTGTGAGTTCAAGCCCTGCATTGGGCTCCACGCTGGGTGTGGAGGCTACTTAAAAAAAAAAAGAAAAGAAAATCTGGGGCGCCTGGGTGGTTCAGTTGGTGAAGTGTCCAGCTCTTGATTTTGGCTCAGGTCATCATCTCAGGGTTGTGGGATTGAGCCCCGCACTGGGGTCTGTGATCAGTGCAGAGTCTGCTTCTCCCTCTCCTTCTCCCTCCCTCTCCCTTGGCTCCTTCCCCTGCTCTCTCTCTCTTTCTCAAATAAATAAATAAATAAACAAATTAATTAATTAATTAATAAAATCTTTTAAAAAGTCCCTTTCATGTTTATACACATGTGTGTTAGTTACATTTAATACTAACATGTAAGGTTCTAATTTCTGGTTTGTGTATTAGCATTATCACATCAGCTGGGGTTCAGATGACCCTGAGGGTGACAATAAGCAACATCATGTTTATGACTCCCCATGAATCTGAGCAGATTATGTAACAGTTTCAAAGCTGTCACTCTAAGAGGTCTTGGCTTGAGTTCTTGCTAAAGTGGGGAAGGTGGCAGGGCCCAGAGATGCCATAACATGTGTGATTTGTTGTCTTCTTGAGATTTAGAGAGAAAAATGAAATATTGTAGTTGGATGGCAAAATTGAAGAGGTGAAGTCAAAACACACATGAGGGTAGGAGAGAGTCACTAACTTTTCCAGTGAGTGTTGAATTCAGAAGACAAAGAAGAAGCAAGCCTGGATAATTTGGTAAGATGCTCTCTTTTTTGTGCTGTGTACTGAGGCAGGCTGGGAAGCTCTTGAGGAGACGGGTGCTGCTACTGCTGCTGGTGGTGTTTGGAGGTGACGTTGTTGTTTATTGATGAAGGGCTTACTTAGCACTAGATATATGCTGATATATATCTATATGCTAGGTATTAGATATCTAATCATGGCTACTGTAGGTCCTGATGTTACAGGATTGCGAGGTTCTTGTCTCATGGAGTCAGAGAAGGAATCTCACGGGCACAAAAGGGTGAAGTGAAGTGAAAGTTTGTTAAGTCAAGGTGAGAGCAAAAAGGGAAGAGAAAAGCTCCCTAGAGTGAGAGGGGTCCCTAATGGGTGGCCACTGTGGGCTGTTGCTGGAGTCTTATTGAGAACTGACTGGGAAGACTGTGGCCTTGAGATTCTTGTGCCGTCTTGGTTTGAGCAAGGACTACTGACAACATCCTTAATGGCTCACTTCTCTGAGGTCTGGTCATGTTCTGTGATTACAATGTAGCTGCAAACAAAACAAAACAAAACAAAAACAAATAAAACACGCTCCCTAACATGCAGGGCCAGGTGGTCTGCTTTGTTCCCTTATCTCTGGTTTTGTACACCTCAGCATTTCTCCACATTTGGGATTTCTGCGAGCCTAGTCAGGGGAGTCAGTGGCCTCCTATATCTCTCTGCCTATTCCTTAACCCTTTCCTTAGTCACTGACAATGATAGCTGTGTCTGAGGGAAGTGAGATCTATCTATCTATCTATCTATATATGTATGTTAAAGATTTTATTTGTTTACTTGTCAGAGAGCAAGAGAGAGCACAAGCAGGGGGAGCAGCAGGGCAGAGGGAGAAGCAGGCTTCCCGCTGAGCAGGGAGCCCGATTCAGGACTCGATCTCAGGACCCTGGGATCACGACCTGAGCCAGAGGCAGACACTTAGCCAACTGAGCCACCCAGGCGTCCCTGAGGGAGATGATATTATCCCCATTTTACACACGATAAAGCTGGAGCTCCGAGGGATTAAGTAACTTTTCCAAGGTCACACTCCCAAAAGCTGCTAGTAAATGGTCTGAATTCATTGGCTCATTCAGTCAGTCATTTCTCAGATACTCACTGAGCATGTTGTATCAGCCATTGTTCTTAGTTGCAGGCAATGGAAACCAACTCTGGTAGATATGAGCAGAAGAGGAATTTGTTAAAGGGATCCTGGACTGACTGCTCAGAGAAATGCTGGGAGCACTGGAGTGCCAAGTGTGGAAGCTTCACAGCAGGAACAATGGTCAGAATACGGCTGCCTTGGGGCGCCTGGGTGGCTCAGTCGGTTAAGCGTCTGCCTTCGGCTCAGGTCATGATCCCACAGTTCTGGGATCGAGCCCTGCATATGGCTCTTTGCTCAGTGGGGAGCCTGCTTCTCCCTCTCCCTCTGAGTGCCACTCCCCCTGCTTGTGTTTGCTCACGCTCTCTCTCTCTGACAAATAAATAAATAAAATCTTAAAAAAAAAAAAAAGAATATGGCTGCCTCTGCTGCCCTGTCTTTGCTAGGCCCTAGACACTTCAGCTTGTGACGCTCACCCACTGGACAGTGGAAGCTGCTTGTGAGCACTGCTTCCTCCCTCATCTTTTTTTTTCTTTTTTTAAAGATTTATTTATTTATTAGAGAGAGAGCATACATGTGCGTCAGTGGGGGGAGGGGCAGAGGGAGAGAGAATCCTGAAGCAGAATCCCCACTGAGTGCAGAGCCTGTTGAGGGGCTCAGTCCCAGGACCCTAAGATCATGACCTGGGCTGAAATCAAGAGGTGGCTGCCCAACTGACTGAGCCACCCAGGTGCCCCGGTCTCTTTCCTCTTCCTGCAGCCCCCACTGTCCCCAGAGGCTCCATAGTCCCTGCTTCTTGGTATGACAACCTCTGGATTCAAGGCCTAGGCAGATGCCTCTGATGAGTGGAGCATGAGTGCATGGGCCTGGTCCAGAGCTGCTGGAGTGGGGAGCAACACACTTCCTGCACTTGCATCTTCTCTCCTGGGAGGTGGGCTCTATTCCCAATCATACGATGAGGAACTCTCCAAATGTCGTAAAGACATTCAAACCCTGGGCAGCCAAAGGAACACCAAACAGTCATATGTACATCTACTATACGAATGACACAGCTAGACATGGTGGAGAATGCAGAGATGAATCAGACCCTGAACCCGCCTTCAGAGACCTTATTGACTCATAATTCTCTTCCTTTCAATGTGCACATTTATTTGGCACCATAGTTTGCAAAGTTCTTTCACTCTCACTATTTCATTAGATCCTTCTGACAGCCATGTAAGCAGGCAGAACTGATGTTATCTCCATTTTATACTTGAAGAAGCTAAAAAGTTAGGGAATGAGCCAGTCCTCTGACTCCAGGCCCAGTGCTGAGTGAGTCAACCAGCAATTAATTCCAAGGCATGTGGTTTCCCCATTTTTTAAAAAAGATTCTATTTATTTATTTGAGAGAGAGAGCGATCGGGGGGGGGGGCGGGTTAGAAGGAGAGGGAGAAGCAGGCTCCCCGCTGAGCAGGGAGCCCAACTCGGGGGCTGGATCCAGGACCCCAGGATCATGACCTGAGCTGAAGACTGACCCTAACCCATTGAGCCACCCAGGCGCGCTTCCCCTGACATTTTAACGCTCCTGAAATCAGGAGGCATCTTATCATCAATGGTATATCGTAGATTAATTGGCAGCCTAATTCCTAGTGGCATGTAAACTAAGGGAGCATCTTCAATTGTTAAGGTGTAGATTCACTGGAATGCAAGTCACTAGATAAGGGTAGGAAGTAAAGTAATAAGGGACATAAAGGTAAGCCAAGAGATCAGGGAAGATTTTGTGGGGGGATCGTACAGCCCACCATCCCTCTGTCCCTTATCTACAACTCTGAATTCCAAAAGGCTTCCCCCCACCCCCCAAGTTTGGCACCAAAACTCATTTGTCAGCAAAACCTGACCTGAACTGATGTGAAGTAATTTATAACCATAAGGGATATGTAAATATAATATATAATTATAACCAAATAATAATTTTAATTATTCTACTTACCATGAAGATCAGTATGCGTAGCAGCAGAAATATTAATGTTTGATAATGGAGCATTATTCCAGCCCCTCGAGGGGAGGGAGAGGAGGAGGTGTTACCTAATATTGGGTCCATGTACTGCACTGTCTTTTTAAAATCTGTAAAATTCTGAATCTTGAAACTCATTTAGACCCAAGGGTTATGGATGAGGGACTCTGGATTGTACCTGACCTGGGGCTTGATTGGTGGATAGAATTTAGATGTTTGGAGATGTGGAGGGGATTTTAGGAAGAGGAAGAGCATCATCCCACACCAGCTTAGGTCTAGGTCTAAGTCATTATCCAACCGTTAAATTTGCTTTAAGAGCAGAGATGACTGGCATCTCTCCCTTAAGTTGTGATTCATACATTGTTGGAGGGTTGGACATTCTGGGTTTGGCTTTTTCCCCCACAGTATTAATCCCCTCCTTTTCCCACAAATCACCTGACTTCTCTGAAAGCTCTAACACACCCTTTGGCTGGAAGAGAACATTAAGCAATCGGTGGAATTCCCCACTCCTTCTTTCTCCCCCTGGAGCCCTGGATGGAGGGACCTTGGGCCTGACCAGAAGTATGCAATTCTTGTTTCAAAAGCAGAGGGAGCTCCAAGATCAAGGCTGAGTTACCCTTTCCCTTGTCATGGTCTCCCAGCCCCCTCTTTGTTTAGATCAGGGAATTTCAGACATGCACACTGGGATAGAGAATCATATGAAGAGAACCGGGACAGGGAGGCCGGCGGAATTCCTGCAGAGGGAGCGACCAGGCCCGGTGCTGCTCTCCCTGGGAGCTGGCAGGGTCGCCCAGCATGTCCATTGGCACGAGAGAAGGGACTGACCCACTTGTTGCCATCCGCTTCTGAAGGTAAAAACCTTAAAAACTGAAGAGCAGAGCTTTGGTGGAAGAAAAAGAAAGGCAGAGAACTTCACATGGGAAGGTTTTGGGCAAAGATCGAGGGCTGGAAGGAGCAAAGTAAAAGAAGGCAGAATATAGGTTGCCCTCCCCCTTTTCCTCGCGGTTACCCCACTACTTACCATCATTTCCAGGGTTAGAAACATTTTTGGCAAGACTCTCTGAGGAACTATGGAAAGATATCTCATCTTTTTTAATAAAGGAAAAAACCCCAAACCCTGGAGAATTAACGTAGGAAATTGAGGGGATACATTTCCTTTCCTTTCTTTGTGTGTTTCTTGTCATTCAGCTGCCCTTTGTCTCATTCCCCACCCAACCCTGTCTCAGACCACTTCTCCCAAGGTCGCTGCCTTCCCCTAGTAAAAGAAGCTCATCCTTCCATCAGTGGTCGTGGGGGAGAACCGACAGAAATATGTGCACTAATAACCATAGTAAAGAGAGCTGGTATGAAGTGATCAAGGGGATCTTTGCCAAAAGAGGAGGGAGAAATGTCCTAGGTGGCTAGTCATGATGGGGAAAGGCTCCTGAAAACCTGAGTGGAAATGGGGATATTGTTTTGTGAGGGCAGGAAAGAGACTGATAGAGTGGGGACAGGGGTCACTGGTGGGGGTGAGGGAGGAGGAGGAAGAAAATTGGGAGAAAGCGCTCATGTTTTTTTTTGGAGAAAAGCTGGGAGAAGATCCAGAGAAGCAATGGGAGAAGGATAAGATCTAGCTTTAGTCTAGAAAGTGAATTGCAATGGAACCAGGGAGGGTATGAGATGACAGGCATCCTGTGCTGATCAGTGTATTGCTTTGTTTAACCTGTGTCTTACTCTTATGAAGGTGACACCGAACCCCCAGGTGACCCCCATCACCAAAGCAGGTGCCTGTGTTTGTTTGACAAATACAGCCAGCCCGGCCACCCCTTTGCTCCAAAGTCCAGAGGTTCAGAGAGCCAGGAGCTAGAGGCGTGCTCTTCACCAGGGATGAACAAATTGCCAGAGATGTGGTAAGTGATCACGAGTCTACAGAGATGTACATGGACTCTAGTCCCTTTATCTGCTCTAGAAAACAGCTCAGATCTGAAGCTCAGGTTTTGGTTTGACGTAGGCCTTTTTGCTCTATTCCAGCCTAAGCTCCTCCTCGCATGTGCTGTTGCCCTCCTCCCTTCTACCTATTTCCCTCCCTTTCCCCTCCCTTCTACCCAAGACAAATGCTAGGGCACTGCACTAGTCTGCCAGTACCTGGGTCACCCCCATCTCCATATGTTGTTTTTTCAGGTGCATTGTCCTGTTTTCCCTTTTGGCATCCGTTGATGCTGAGCCGACTATGTATGGGCAGATCCTGTCCCCTAACTATCCTCAGGCATACCCCAATGAGATAGAGAAATCTTGGGATATAGAAGTTCCTGAAGGGTATGGGATCCATCTCTACTTCACCCATCTGGACATAGAACTGTCAGAGAACTGTGCATACGACTCAGTGCAGGTATATTATAATAAGCATATAAAGGATAGGGCTGGGTTGGTGGTGGTGGAATGTTCTATTCTTTCTGTCCCCTTCTCTGACCTCCAATGCCAACAATATTACCCTTTCTCAGCTTCCTTTTGACTCTTTTCTTAGATAATGTCAGGAGACTTTGAAGAAGGGAAACTATGTGGACAGAGGACCAGCAAGAATCCCAACTCCCCAATTGTGGAAGAGTTCCAAGTGCCATACAATAAACTCCAGGTGATCTTTAAGTCAGACTTCTCCAATGAAGAGCGTTTCACTGGGTTTGCTGCATACTATGTTGCTGTAGGTAAGGCTCACCGTTCTCTATGTTCCTTAGTGATCCAGCCAAAAGATTAGAAGCAGAACAAACACTGAGCGATTCTGTGACTAAGGATTCTGTTTATAATTATAACTCTTATGAAGTGTTGACTGGACTTGGGTATGTCCATGAATTGCCTTTGTGAAATTCAAACACAAGATTGTATCTCAGAGATGATAATGGTAAAAATAGGTAATAGATAGTAACTTACTGAGAACCACTATAAATTGGGCACTGTATTAGGAATTTTACCTATATTAACTTATCTTCACCTCAGCTCTTCAAGGTAAGTATAATGATCTCCACTTAAAGATAAAGAAAGTGAGGACTAGGGAAGTTAAGTAACTTGCCAAGAATCACACGAGGAATGCATGATATTCAAACCCATCCAATGGCAAACAAACCTTCAAATTCTGCATGCTTCTACACCTAACTCCAGGTTAAAGTGAAGTTAGAACATCTCGTAAAGCTAAACTATTATTCGGATTTGACAGAAATACCCAAATCCTCTAAAGTGGTAAGTGTACTGATTGCACTTCCCCTCAGAAGACATTTAACCATGTTTAGCCTATAGAGTGTTGTCTCTGGAACCGAAATGCTCTGTTTGTGAGAAAGGCCAAGGGTCTCTGGCATTGAGAGCTCCCTTATAGCCATGCAATGGCAGGGCTCAACTCCAGAATCAGAATCATGGAGAGTAATATAGAATAAAACCATCCTGAAATACGATTCGTTCATTCATGTTAGCAATAGGCCTTTCCTAATTTTTCTTACCCTTGTAGTTTTGGGTTTAAACTCATTCTTACTTCTCGGTCTTTGTTCTTGACTTCAATCTTTCTCTACTTTTTCTAGATATAAATGAGTGCACAGACTTTGCAGATGCCCCTTGTAGCCACTTCTGCAACAACTTCATTGGTGGTTACTTCTGCTCCTGCCCCCCAGAATACTTCCTCCATGATGATATGAAGAATTGTGGAGGTGAGCTTGGCATCAAGTGGGGGGCATGTTCCCTGGTATTTGGAATGGCTTGAGGCTTCCCAGTTATAGCTTTGTTGACCCTTCCAATTTTGACTAGCTTCAGCCTTGCTTTGGCATCTGTCTTTAGTTACCCAAAAGCTGTGGGGGAGCCACAAGAGTGGAGGAAGACAAGCCTACAGGGTCAAGTTAAATAATTGGAGAGGAGAGATAGATGCCTGTGAAGAGTCTACCTGGGACTGTTCATAACCATGAGGGGCTCTATCATAAGCAATGTGATGGAAACCCAGAAGGCATTGGGTATCTCTATTGATTTGTATCGGGTGTGTAATTGTGGCATGTGGGCTCCAGTCAGGGATGCTCAGTTCATGAGAAGAGTCATAGAATGGGGCAGGATCTCCTTTCCTTGACCCTATATTTCATTCCTCTTTTTTTTTTTTTCTTTTTCTCCCTTAGTCAATTGCAGTGGGGATGTATTCACTACACTGATTGGGGAGATTGCAAGTCCCAATTATCCCAATCCATACCCAGAGAACTCAAGGTGTGACTATCAGATCCTGTTGGAGGAGGGATACCAAGTGGTGGTGACTATGCAGAGAGAAGATTTTGATGTGGAACCAGCTGATTCGAAGGGCCACTGCCCTGACAGTTTACTTGTGCGTGATGATTAGTTATCCTCCCAACTCACACAGAGAGATTTCTCCTCAAAGACAAGCTGTCTTTCTTTCTGTCCCCTCTTTTCTTCCCCTCCTTCTTATTTTATGTTTCTTTCATTACCTCCTTTACTTTTATCCCCTCCATTTTACCTCTTTCTTTTAGTTCTTTCTCTCTGCTGATTTCATCATTTCATTTCTTTTCAGTTTGTTGCAAGAGACAAGCAGTTTGGTCCTTACTGTGGTAATGGATTCTCTGAGCCACTAAATATTGAAACCAAGAGTAACACTCTTAATGTCATCTTCCAAACGGACCAAACAGGGCAAAAAAAGGGCTGGAAACTTCGTTACCATGGAGATCGTGAGTAACCTAGAAGTTGCTCTTTGGTGTTACCAAAGTCCCTGGACAATGTAAGATCCAAACAGGTAGATTGTTATATGGCTAGGTATCCTGAGAGACTTCACTTCTTCAGCAAGATCTAAACCTGTCAGTGGTTGTAAAAATGCCTGAAACTCTAGGAATCCTTTAACTGGGCTTGCAGGTGCAGACAACTTGGGGTGGTTAGTTAGTATGTACTAACATGGCTGGGTGGGTGGAACTGGCTCAATGACTTCCTGGAGTATGGGCAATACCATATTATTTTAGACATCTCCATTGGGATGTTAGGCCTCAGGATTAAGGACTACCGAATGATTTCAGAAAGTGTGAGGATGATATAAATAGAATAGAGTTTCTCCAACTCTTTGGTAATTTTCTTTTTCTGTCCTTTCCAAGCAATTCCTTGTCCCAAAGAAGTCACTGCCAATTCTGTTTGGGAGCCTGAGAAAGCAAAATATGTGTTCAAAGATGTGGTAAAGATAACCTGTCTGGAAGGGTTTGAAGTTGTACAGGTAAAGTACTATTAGGGTCTTCTCCCTAATCCTTACATCAGGATGAGCATACTGGAATTGTCTAATGGTTTACTGAATGTCCTTGTTTGAGCAAAGTTTAACACATTTTCCACAAACAGAACACCTCAGGATCTTTAGTCCTTCCTTGTGAGTCATGGCCAGATTGACACTTTCCTTCTGCCTTTAGTCTTCCTGGGGAAGGGGATTTGATATGCTGGGGCAAAGTTGTCTTTTAGCCTTAACTTCTGGGTGCTTTGGGTCATTCTACTAAGATGTCCCCAAGCTTCTTGTGGTCAGGACTCCTCATTGATCCAAGACCAGAGATCAATTTCATTTTTGACTTTGATTTCCCATATCTCTCCTTATAAATTAATGGTGGTGTGTATTATTCTCCAGGGAAGTGTTGGCTTGACATCTTTCTATTCTACTTGTCAAAGTAATGGAAAGTGGAGTAATTCCAAACTGAAATGTCAACGTATGTATTTTTTTAAAAATGGGACTCTTTTCCCCCCTTTTGATGGGAATTAAAAGATCAGTTCATCAAGATTCAAATTCATATTTTCCTCTTAGGCTTGTGAGAGAGGGGGTTGGGTTTCTTTTAAGATTTTATTTATTTATTTGACAGAGAGAGAAAGCACAAGCAGGGGGAGCAGGAGGGGGAGACGCAGGCTCCCCGCTGAGCAGGAAGCCTGTTGCATGAACCCTGGGATCATGACCTGAGCCAAAGGCAGACGCTTAATCGACTGAGCCACCCAGGCACCCCATGGATTTTGTTTCTGAAGGGAAGCCATCCATGAAGGGCCAGCCCAGATTTGGTCCTAGACTGGGAAGACTAGCAGGTTTCTTTCAAAGAAAGAGGCCATGGGATTGGTAGAGTTAGTAGAACTATAGAAGTCCATTCCCGGCTTCTGCAGGGTCCTCCACCAACCCCTGAGAAGCAGGTTCCTCCTTGTAGCTTTCAAGGGCCTATCTGAATTGGCAGGACTCAGTGGTCTAGGGAGATTCATCTCAGGTGCACTTATGGACGTGGGGGGTGGGAAGGAGTGAGGGACACGGCTGGGAGGATGAAACTGGCTCAGTGACCCTTCCTAGTAGGATGTAACTATCCTAACCATCACTCTCCTGCTTTCTTCTTGTAGCTGTGGACTGTGGCTCTCCTGAACCCATTCAGAATGGTAAAGTTGAAGATCCAGAACATACTTTATTTGGTTCTGTCATTCATTACACTTGTGAGGAGCCATATTATTTCATGGAAGATGAAGAAAGCGGTAGGTTTCTTTGACTAGAGAAAAGAGGAGAAAGAATAAGAGTGCTGGAAAGGGAATAGAACAATCTTTCTGGGTTGGAAGAGAGTTTGGAGAGAAATGAAGGATGGGATGGACTTTATCCTCTTGGCTTAGTCTAAAGATACAGTTTTCCTGTGGGGATATAGGATCATCCATAGGGAATAACAGAAGTCACTGAGCTCAGCTTCACAACTATGGCAGAAATTCCCCCTACAATATCCATTTTCATGTGGTTACTCAGCTTTTGACCAATTATTTAATGTAGAACACACAGGAGTAATGCTTCCAGTGTCAAGTCACCAATACTATGTGACTGACTTTCTCAATGGAGAGGCCTTATTAGTACTAGATGAAGGACTGGAAAAGGCACAATATGTACCACTTCATTGCTTTTAATTTATTATTATTTTTAAAGATTTATTTATTTATTTTAGACAGAGAGAGAGAGAGAGAGAGAGAGAGAGAGAGAGAGAGAGAGACAGCATGAGTGGGAGGGACAGAGGGAGAGGGAGAGAGAATGTCAAGCTGAGCACAGAGCCTGTCATGGGGCTCGATCTCATGACTCTGAGATCATGACCTGAGCCGAAACCAAGAGTGGGACCCTTAACCGATTGTGCCACCCAGGCGCCCCACTTTTAATTTAATTTAATTTATTTTCCCACTTGAAACATTTTTCTAATTTCTGCCATAACCCTCTTCTGCTTTGGAAACTGTTTCTTCCCCTCCCTTGGCAGGATAGAGGCCAGAGGCATTGTGTAGAGGGTGTCCTCAAGATTCTTTTCTAGTTGATTTGATTTGATCCCTTCCCCAAATCTCAGAGGAGTTGAGGCTCTGCATGAAAGAGGGAATGGAACAGAGGAGATGTGGTGGTGAGTGTGTCCTGTGTCCCTTGTGCTATTCCAGGAGAGTATCACTGCGCTGGCAACGGGAGCTGGGTGAACAAATTGCTGGGTGCGGAGCTGCCAAAATGTGTTCCAGGTAATGAGGGCTCAATCTCGGGGACAGACCATAGACGCAGGTGCCGGTGTATGGGGCCACTCTCTGAAAGTAGCTGCAGTCCTCTTGGGAAAGGACTTAACCTGGGTCTAGCAGAGTCTAGTCTAGAGGTAGAGACAACACTGGGCTGGGCGGGGTGGGGGGGGGGGCTGCCAGGGCCTTGGGGAATTCCTCCCACACTGAGTCAGGCCCACTGACAGGAAATAGAAAGTTAGCCAGTGACGATATCAGATTCGGGGCCAGTTAGGTTTGGTAATGTAGCTGTAGTAAGGGGATGTAGAATTGCTAAAAACAGGACCTGAAAAGTGAGAGTGAGGAATCCACACACAGAAACAAGACCAATTGACTAGCCCAGTTATTATGTAAAAAGTTATCTGGCAACAGTCTATCTGGCATCAAGAAATGAGTTGCAGACAGATCAGAATTGGATAGAAGAAGGCTTTCAGGCAAAGCCAGAATAATAATAATGTCCTGGTAGTAACAACTAGGGGCTGAGCTAGTTAATTGCATTTATTATCTCATTCCAGTCCTTGCAACAACCCTTTGAGATATGATTAGTTCCATTTCACAGATGAGTGAACTGAGTACAAGTTCACAGAGTTAGTAAGAGGCAGGAGTAGACTTTGAACCCAGGTCTGTCTGGGTCCAAAGACTTTTACGCTCACCTCAGCGTCTATTCATGCTGATTGCTGAGCGATTTAGGTAAGCTGACCTCATCTGGAATAAAATTCCATTTTAGTTGTATTTGGTAATGGCAAAGTGATCAAATCTGCAATCAGTGGGGAATGAGATGAAAGAGGAAAGAAGAAAACCCTCTCTTTGTCCTACTTCCATGGACTGCTAGGAGGGACTCAGCTGCAATTAGGACTTCAGTAAAGAAGGCGATAAACACTCCATGGGGCATCAGGAGAAGGTGGGATGTTGCCTCCTCCACCATCATATGAGGTTTCTTTCCCATATGAGGAAAGAATTTCCCAGCACTGTTTTCAGTTGGGCCCCTGTCCCCATGGGCTGAAGTGCGCCTCTAGAGGGGCTGTTCATAGTGTGAGACACTAGCTCATTTGGACTCAGGAAGTCACATTCTGCTTCAGTTTAACCAGTCTCTCCCACAAGCCTGCCTGTGGCTTTGGAAAAGTGAGATGTCTGGTGATTTCATTCAGGATGAATCTGGTACTGAGATGGTTGACCAAATACAGGGTTGGCTATATCGTGCTAGAGGATTCTGACACCTGGCAGGTTTTTGAGTGGTTGGAGGATTTGCAGGAGGCCAGCAATTTATTTCTTGCTCTCTCTCCTCCTGTTCTTGTTCCTTCCTAGTGTGTGGTGTTCCCAGTAAGCCCTTTAGAGGAACACAGAGGATATTTGGAGGAATCATTGCAGAGATTCAAAATTTCCCCTGGCAAGTCTTCTTTTCAAACCCATGGGCTGGTGGGGTTCTCATCGATGAGTACTGGGTGCTGACAGCTGCTCATGTCGTGGAGGGAAACCGTGACCCAGTAATGTACGTTGGGTCCACCTCAGTGGTCACCTCAGAACTGGCAAAAGCCCAGATGCTCACTGCTGAGCGTGTAATTATTCATCCGGGTTGGGAATTCCTGGATGCCCCAGAAACACGAAAGAATTTCAACAATGACATTGCACTTGTGCAGCTGAAAGAGCCAGTGAAAATGGGGCCCACTGTCTCCCCCATCTGCCTGCCAGGCACCTCCTCAGAATACAACCCCTCAGTGGGAGACCTGGGACTGATCTCAGGCTGGGGCCGAACAAAGGTAAGAGATCACGTGATCCTGCTCCGAGGGGCAATGTTACCCGTTGCTCCCTTAGAAAAGTGCCGGGAGGTGAAAGGCAAAAATGTCAAAGTGGATATAAATTCCTATGTTTTCACTAATAATATGATCTGTGCTGGAGGAGAGAAGGGTGTTGATAGCTGTGAAGGGGACAGTGGTGGAGCCTTTGCTCTACGGGTTCCCAATGAAGAGACCCCCAAATTCTATGTAGCTGGTCTGGTGTCCTGGGGCCCCCAGTGTGGAACGTATGGAATCTACACACGAGTGCAGAACTACATTGACTGGATAATGAAGACAATACAGGAAAATAGTACCCCCAGAATGGACTAACCCATACATACACCACCAGCCTCTCCAAGGGCTATGACCAATCTGTTGCTTTCTGTTCCTCTCAATATTCCCATTATTTCACCATGATTGAGAGAAGACTTGGGAGTATGATTTAAATAGAACTTGATTATTGGGATACCTAGCTGGAAGTAGTGTTTGATCATTACATCGTATTGGTCATTTGGTGTGGTCTGAATCTGTGGGGTTCTCTCCCTTGAATTCCAACTATGGGTAACAACATGAGAAAGGTACTCCTATCTTGCACTGTTCCATAGGGAGTCCCCTTTTCTGATGATTGCCTGATGTTACAGTTCTGACTCTGAAATTTATTGCTGGGCATACCCTTGATTTTTTTGTTTCCTCTTTACCTGTTTGAAGTTCCATTTACTTTATCATACTCAGTGTCTACTATCTACTTGTAATAAATCATGGTTATAACCCAGTTCTGGCTGACTTGTCTTATTCCGCATCAAGACCTGAGCCCCAGAGAAGGGTGATGAAAGGCTGTGGCATGGAGATTCAGGCATCTAGCATCTAGCAGTTCATATTGAATTGTCGTGAAAACAGGGAATTCAGATTTTCTCCTCTCTTCCAGTTGAGATTTATTGTGGGTCAGCATGAACATCATCAACACAAGGTGCCATATTTTGCTTTTGAAACTTAGGAAACAAACCTGAACCTCATTCAGAAGTCCGCATACAGAATTGGCTGTTTAAGATCTTTAAGTATAAAATTTTGAGGTATAAGTTGTTTCGATGTCTTCTGAAAATTAATTTTCTTTTAATACATTTGTATAATTTTTTTTGTATAATACACTATTACAACTTAATAAAAAGAAAAAAAAAGAAATTGAACATGCTCTCATCTGCTTTCCTCGTGGTTTTGATCAATTTGTCGGTCAGGCAACAATGTCTTCTCCAGGTTAAACTGTGCCAGGACGTTACAGCTGAAAATTCTGGTGAGGATGGACCCAAAAACTCTCTCTTCTATTTTTTTCCCTTCTATTTTTTTCCCCAAGGGAATGGAAATTAAAAAAAAAAAAACCTTCTTTCTCACCACAAATTGATTAGTAGTGAAAAATGGCCACACAATTGAGACTTAAGTATTTTTAAACTGTGGACAGGAGGCCTCTTTAGGGTGGCAGTGGCCCCAACCAGGTGTCTTATGAAAGCCATGGACTGAGAGTAAGAGTAGGAGTTCAGGAAGACTCTGGTCTGTTGGATGGGACATGAGGCTTTCAGGAGAGGAGTTTTTACCAGAAGCCAAAAGGTGGGTATTTGGGGCCCATCAGGAAAGGACTTTGATTTTTCGTAGACCCAAAGGGCTAAGTTCAACAGTTGACCTTAAACTGAAGGTTAACACATGATGAAGTAAACAGAACTGTAATCGAAAGTTCTGAAGAATCAAAGGAGTATTATAATAAGGAACCTTGGAAGGACTGTGTCAAGTCAACCAAGCAGCGTAAAGCCGTTTACATTATTCCTTGACTGTGTACCTCATAACCACTTTTGTCTACCTGCCTGTCATTACATATGCAATGGAATTGACAGTATAAGCTGGATTACAATGTTTTGGGTGGGGGAAGGGTGATTCCTCTAGAGAAAAAAAGAATTGGAAAAAATACTAAGAAACTTCCTCATGATGTAGAAACTTTCTTTTTTAAATAATTGAAATAATAGAAAAAAATAACCTGGAATCAGACAAGCAGCAGATAAAGGAAATCCATCTATGCCAGGATCTTCAGTCTATTTGGGTTATTCCTTTGCAGGTGACCTGGGGTATTAGTGACAGTATCCCCTCATTGTTACTGCCTTATGCAGTAGGATGGTTATGGTTAACTTTACTACAAGATCATTTCCCTGAGTGAATGGCAGAGAGGGGTTCTAAATGAATCATCATCAGAGACTTCAGAGCTGGGAAGGACTCATCACCAAGGCCTTGAAGGGCTAGAGAATCACTGATTGTGACTTAAAGGGTATCAATCATATTGCCTCATGCGTCACTTGGGAACAATGTGTGTCTGCTTCACCTGAAACTCAGGAAAAGACAACTTTTAAAAGCGGGTGAATTGTCACATTTCTTTGGTCAGAAGAAAATGGGCTGGCGGATCAGTTTCTCATGCCAGGGTGAAAAGGTGGTATCCAGGGGCCAAGAAGACTTAATGGAAGGAAACTAATTGAAACTGGACTAGCACGGAAGGCACTGGCAGGATTTTGGGACCCTCTAAAGTTGCTTTTTGTGGGACACCTTGAATCAACAACATATTCTGTAGAAATGTGACATTACATTTTCCGCATGCTTGTTTTTTTAAACTAAAAATAAAAAGCTGTTTTTTTCAGCGCTATTGAGGTATAATTGACAAAATGGTAAAATATTTAAAGTATGCAATGTGATGATTTCATATACATATATATTGTGAAAGGATCCCCCATCACATTCATTAATTCATTACCTCACATGTGTACCCTTAATAATATTGTTTTGGGTGAGAACACTTTAGGTTCGAGTCTCTTAGCAAATTTCAATTATATGATATTGTGTTATCAACTATAGTCACCATGTTATGCATTAGATCCTCAGACTTTATTCATCTTGTAACTGAAAGCTTTTACCTTTTTACTGACCTCTCCCTATTTCCCCTACACCTCACCCACTGGCAACCACTTTTCTACTCTCTGTTTCTGTGAGTTTGACTTGAAAAAAAAAGATCTTTTTTTTTTTTTGAGATTCAACATAAAAGCAATACTATGCAGTATTTGCCTTTCTCTGTCTGGTTTATTTCACTTAGCATAATGCTTTCCAGATTTGTCCATATTGTCACAAATGACAGGATTTCCTTTTTTAAAAAGCTGAATAGGGGCGCCTGGGTGGCTCTGTTGGTTAAGTGTCTGCCTTCAGCTTGGGTCATGATCTCAGGGTCCTGGATTGAGCCCTGCATTGGGCTCAACTTTCAGTGGTGAGTCTGCTTCTCTCTCTCTCTCTGTGCTCTCTCTTGCTTTCGCTCTCTCTTAAATAAATACAATCTTTTTTTTAAATAAAAAGCTGAATAATACTCCATTGTATGTCATATACACCATATTTTCTTGATCCATTCACCTCTTAACAGACACTTAGGTTGTTTCTATACCTTGGCTCTTGTGAATAATGCTGCAAAGAACATGGGAGTGCAGATATCTCTTTGAGATAATGGTTTAGTTTCTTTTGAATATATACCCTGAGGGGGGTACTCCTGGATCATATGTATTTTTATTTTTAAGTACTTGAAAAACCTCCATACTGTTTTTCATAGTGGTTGTACCAGTTTACATTCCCAACAATAGTGAACAAGTGTTCCCTTTTCTCATATCCTTGCCAGTATTTGTTATCTTTTGTCTTTTTTTCATAGCCATCCTAACAGATTTGAGGTGATATTTAATTGTGGTTTTGATTTGCATCTCCCTGATGATTAGTGATATGATGCTGAGCACCTTTTCATGTACCTGAGGGTCATTTATATGTCTTCTCTGGAAAAATGTCTATTCAGGTCCTTTGCCCATTTCAAAATTAGGTTATTTCCCTTTTTGCTATTGAGTTGTACGAGTTCCCTGTCTATTTTGGATATTAACCCCTATTGGATATGTGGTTTGCAAATATTTTCTTCCATTCTGTAGTTTGCCTTTTCATTTTGTTGATGCTTTCTTTTGCTGAGCAGAAGATTTTTAGTTTGAAGTAGTCCCACTTGCTTATATTTGCTTTTGTTGCCTTTGCTTTTGGTGTCAAATCAAAAAAGTCATTGCCAAGATCAATGTCAAGGAGCTTACCCCTTATATTTTCTTCTAGGTGATTTATGGTTTTAGGTCTTATGCTCAAGTCCTTAGGATTAAAGACCTTTTTTTTCAGTTGATTTTTGTGTATGGTGTAAGACAATGGCCTAGTTTTATTGTTTTGCATATGGCAATCCAGTTTTCCCAACATCATCTATTGAAGAGACTATCTTTTTCCCATTGTGTGTTTTTGGCTCCTTTTTAAAAGCTTAATTGGCCATATGCGTGGGTTTATTTCTGGGTTCTCTATTTTGTGCCATTGATCTATGTGTTTGTGTTTATGCCAATACCATACTATTTTAATTACTATAGCTTTGTAATATAGTTTGAAACCAGGAAGTGTGGTGTTCCAACTTTGTCCTTCTTTCTCAAGATTGCTTTGGATATTCAGGATCTTTTGTGGTTTCGCATAAATTTTAAGATTGTTTTTTTCTGTTCTGTGAAAAATGCCATTGGAATTTTGATAGGGATTACAATGACTCTATAGAAGGCTTTGGGTAGTAAGAACACTTTAACAATATTAATTCTTCTAGTCCATGAGCATGGAATAGCTTTCTATTTATTTTTATCTTCTTCATTTTCTTTCATCAGTGTTTTATAGTTTTCAGTGTATAGATCTTTCACCTAAGTAGGTTTATTCCTAAGTATTTTATTCTTTTTGATGCTATTGTAAATAAGATTGTTTTCTTAATTTCTGATAGTTTGTTGTTAGTGTATAGAAACAGAACTGATTTTTGTATATATTGATTTTATATCCTGCAAACTTACTGAATTTATTTGTTAGTTCTAACAATTTTATTTTGGTGGGATTTTTATGATTTTTAAATATAATTTCATGTCATCTGCAAATAGAGACAGTTTTACTTCTTCCTTTCCAGTATGAATTCCTTTTATTTCTTTTTCTTGCCTGATTGCTGTGGCTAGGACTTCTAGTACTATGTTGAATAAAAGTGGTGAGAGTGGGCATCTTTGTCTTGTTCATGATTTTAGAGGAAAAGCATTCAGATTTTCACTGTTTAGTACGATGTTAGCTATGGGTTTGTCCTATATGGCCTTTGTTATTTTGAGGTACATTCCCTCTATACCCAGTTTGAGAGTTTTTATCATGAAATGATGTTGAATTTTGTTAATGCTTTTTCTGCATCTATTGAGATGATTATATGATTTTTATCCTTCATTTTGTTAATGTGGTGTATTCCACTGATTTGTGGATGTTGACTTATCCTTGCATCCCTGTAATAAATCCCACTTGATCATGGTGTGTAATCCTTTTAATGTACTGTTGAATTTGGTTTGTTAATATTTTGTTGAGGATTTTGACATCTCTGTTCATCAGGGATCTTGGTCTGAACTTTTCTTGTACTGTCTTGTCTGGCTTTGGTATCAGGGTAATGCTGGCTTCATAAAATGAGTTTGGAACTGTTCCCTCCTCTTCTATTTTTGGAAGAGTTTGAGAAGGATTGGTGTTAATTTTCTTTAAATGTTTGGCAAAATTCATCAGTGAAGACTTTTGGTCTAGGACTTTTGTTTGTTGGAAGGTTTTTGATTACCAATTCAATCTCTTTACTAGTAATTGGTATATTCATATTTTCTATTTCCTCATGATTCAGTCTTGGTAGATTGTATATTTATAGGAATTTATCCATTTCTTCTTAGGTTGTCCAATTTGTTGCCAGATATTGTTTACAGTAGTCTGTTATGATCCTTTGTATTTGTATGGCATCAGTTGTAATATCTCCTCTTTCATTTATAATTTTATTTATTTGAGTCTTCTCTCTTTTTTTCTTAGTAAATCTCGCTAAAGGTTTGTTTGTTTTGCTTCTTTTCAAAAAACCAGCTCCTAGTTTCTTGGTAAATCTAGCTAAAGGTTTGTCTTTTTTGTTTATCTGTTCAAAAAACCAGCTCCTAGTTTCATTTTCTATTGCCTTTTTAGTTTCTATTTTATTTATTTCTGCTCTGATCTTTGTTATTTTCTCCCTTCAACTAACTTCAGGCTTAGTTTATTTTTCTTTTTCTAGTTCGTTGAGGTATAAAGTTAGGTTGTTTACTTGAGACCTTTTTTGTTTCTTAATGTAGGCATTTATTGCTATGAACTTCCCTCTTAGGGAATGTTCTGTGTATATATGTGTGAGATACTATTATAGACAAACTGAGGCTCAGAGAGGTTAAGCAGCTTGCTAAGTTACCATGGGTAGAAAGAGACTAGGCCCCTTGACACAAGAGTGAATTCCCTGAACTAACATACCCTCTTGCAGCTTAGTCAGTTGGTGACTGTCTTTTTCTCCCCCAGCCTCCATTCTATAGGGCCTGACAGTGTGTGACCCCTTGAGCCTCATTACCATGTAGAGACCATTCTCTTCCTTCCTGTGCCCTTCTATGGCTTCAGTATATTCACTTGGCAAAATGAAACCTGCCTCCTCTATGCCTGTATAGGTGCAGCTGAAAGTGGCTGGGGAAAACATACAACCTAACTCACACAACTGTCTTACAAAGGTGAGAACAACCATCTCATTTTAATTCATGACCATGAATCTCAAGTGGACCCTAATGCTCCCAGGCAATCAAAATTCCCTAATCCATTTTTTTCTCTCACTCTCCTTGATGATTATTCATTCCTTCTTCACTCTCCTCAAACCCCCAAATCTTTCATCCACACTCTCAGCCAATAACCTTATTTTCTACTTCACCAAGACAAATGAAGAATTAGAAAACACCTATGGAAATACCAGCATCTTATAATCTGCTTGCCTATCTGTTAGCATAGATAATGAATCCATGCTTCCAACCAGATTCTGTCTCTCTCCCACTTTCACTGGCTATCATCATTTCCCCTCTCTATTATGTAATTCCCATCAGGCTCTACCCTTCTCTTGACTCCAGTTCTTCCAATAGCTTGCCCTGTTTCTTTGTTCCCTCTTGCAGCAAATTCCTTAAAATAATTGATTTTGTCTCGAGTTCTTCTTCCACTCTCTCTCCAACTCCAGTCTGGCTTTTGCCCCCATCATTCCACCAAACTGCTTTTCTGGCTCTCCAGTGACCTTGGCATTGTTCTATCCCAGGATCAACCCTGTCTTCATCTTGACCTATCAGTGGCATTTGCTCAGTCAATTAATTGATCACTCCTTCGCCTTGATGCATTTTCTTTCCTTGGGTTCAAAATTCTAAGCTCTACAGGTTTTCCTCCCACTTCAGTGGTCACTGTCTTAGTCAGCTCAGGCTGCTATGATGAAATATTATAGACTGGGTGGCTTAACCAATATCTCACAGTTTTGGAAGCTCAGAAGTCCAAGATCAAGGTGCTGGCAGATTCTGTTTTGGTGAGGTCCCTCCTCCTGGCTCGCAGACAGCTGTCGTACTGTGTGCTCACGTGGCCTTTTCTCGGTGCCTATGTGTGGAGAGAGATCTTCGCTTTCTTATCCCACCCTCATGAACTCATCTAGGCCTAATTACTTCCTAAGGACCTCAACTCTGAATACAATCCTGTTTGGAGTTAGGGCTTCAACATATGAATTTTGAGATTCACATTTATTCTTTAACCGTCACAATTTCTGAGCCTCCTTAGGCTGATTTTTCCTGTTCTCCCAGACTTTTATAATGGCATTCCTCAGGGCATAGGCATTGGTTCTTTTCTCTTCTCTATCAATCTTCACTCCCTTGGTGGCTTCATTCGACCTGTGGCTTTAAACACCCATCTATATACCTACCAATGACTCCAAACTTTGCATTTTTAGCTTAGACCTGTCCACTCAACCCCAAATTTATACAGCAAGCAGCATATTCAGCATCTCTTTTTGGGTGTCTGGTGGACATTTATTTAATTTTCTGAACACACATGATGAAGTTATAGCAATTGTTTTAATGTCCAGTCTTCTAATTCTTACATATGTCAGTTTTTGCTTGGTTTTGATGAATTTTTCTTCTCATTATGGATCATATTTTCCTGCTCCTTTGTATGCCTCATATCCTTTGATTGGTTGCCAGACTTTGTGAATTTTATCTTGTTGGGTGCTGGATATTTTTGTAATTCTATAAATATTCTGGAGCGCTGTTTTGGGACTCAGTGAAGTTACTTAGAAACAGTTTGATCCTTTTGGGTCTTGCTTTTAACATTTGTTAGATAGGACCAGAGCAACATTTAATTACTAGGGCTAATTGTTCCCTACCACTAAAGGCAAGACCTTTCTGCATTCTCTACCTAATGCCCCATGAATTCAGTCTGGCTGGTAGGATCAGGCACTTTTCCTAGCCTTGTTGATTGTCTGCTACTGTTCCATATGATCGTGTCATACAGCTTTTTTCTCTATCCTTGAATAATTTTCTCACATATGGGTGAGAAAATTGTAGGGCTCTTCTGCAGATCTCTGGAGTTCTCTCTTTGTGGCTTTCTTCTCTATGATCCTCAGTTCTGTGAATTTCAATAGCCTTGGTCTCCCTGCACTTTTGGCTCAACCCAGGGAGTCATCTAAGTGTTACCTGGGTTTCTCCTTCCAGTACCTCAGTGTGGAAACTCTCTCAAGGCAGTAAGCTGGGGCAATCATAGGGCAACCATTGTCCTTTGTTACTTGAAATTTAATGTCTCAAGAATTATTGTTTCATATATTTGATGTTTTTGTTGTTGTTGCTGTTGTTTGTTGTTTCAGGAGGGTGGGTAAATCTAATTCCTATTACTCCATCTTGGCCCTATTCTAATAGGCATCTGAAATTCAACATGTGCAAAAGGGACCTCCTTATGTTTTTCATCAGACCTGCTCCTTTTGTAATCTTCTGCATCTAGTTGACTTCTCTCTTTTTCTCATTCAGCTCTCTCCAGTATATTTTCCATCAGGAAACTTACTGGTTCCTCCTGCAAATTTTATCCATAATATGACTACTTTACATTACTTCCACTGCTACCACTTTGTCTGAGCTACCATCACTTCTTGCCTGGATTATCGTAATTGCTTCCTAACTGGTCCTTTTTATGCCCTTTCCCACCTGCAATCTGACCTCAATTCAGCAGCCAGAGTGAGCCTTTGAAAATGTAAGTTCACACTATTCTGCATCAGCTGCCTCTGCAATTCTCTAATGGATCAAACATATTCTTGCCTCAGGACCTTTGCATGAGCTGTTTTCTCTTCCTGGAATGCCTTTTCTTAGATCTCTGAATATCTTTTTTTTTAAAGATTTTATTTATTTATTTGACAGAGAGCACAAGCAGGGGGAGCAGGAGAAGGAGAGGGAGAAGCAGGCTCCACACTGAGCAGGGAGCCCGATGTAGGGCTCGATCGCAGGACCCTGGGATCATGACCCAAGCAGAAGGCAGATGCTTAACCATCTGAGCCACCCAGGCGCCCCTAGATCTCTGAATATCTAAATTCCTTCAATCTTTGCCAAATGTCCACCTTCTCAATGAGGTTACCCTTTTGAATTTTTTTTAAAATTAAAGAATATCTTAATAGAGCTCTATTTCTCTATTTTTTGACTAGATAATGCATCTGCATGACTCAAAATTTGAAAGATCAAAAGAGTATAGAGTAATAACTTTTATTCTTACTACTGCCCTCCCTTAGAAACCACCATTGTTTCTTGTATATCTTTCCAGCAATATTTTATGCTTATAAAAGCAATGTATACCCACTCCTCTTTTATATAGTAGTATTTTATACACACTGTCCTGCTTTTTATGTTTTTCATTTAGAGATTGAATGGCTACATTGTATTTCATTATTTGGATATTCCATAATATAACTGAAACTTTGGTACCAGACCTTTCAGAATTCAAGATTCTAATGCTTTGCTATCATATGCAATGCTTCAATGACTAGCCTTGTACCTATGTCATTTATCTTATTGAGAATATCTGTGAGAAAAATTCCTAGAAGTGGAATTGCTGGGTCAGAGGCATGTGCATTTGTGGTTTTGATTGCATGTTGCCAAATTCCTCTTTACAGAGTTTGTACCGTTCACATTCCAACAAGTAACACATGAGTGACTGTTCTCTCTACATCTTCACCAACAGAGTATATTATCATTGCCAATCTTACAGCTAAAAAGATGGTGTCTTAATTTAAGTATTTTCTTTTCTGTGAGTTAGCTTAAGCCCCAAAGCTCAACCTTAATTTGTATTTTCTTTTCTGATGTCTATTCCTAGGACATTGGTTTTAGCCTTATTTTTTTTTTTTGTTCCGGTGCACTTGAAGGATAAGCTGCATAAGACTTTGGAGGAAGGGCATAGGGACCAGGAGGATTAAAGCAGTCACTGGACTCTGCTGGGGTCACCTTTGAAGACTACAATAAGGACAAAGGACTCAGAATCTTAACTTTGCCGGGAACCTTAGAAATAGTTCAATATTTTCATTTTCGTTTCAGTTTCTGTTCTCACCACCTCTGGCTCCTTCCCCCGCTCCATTCCCATCTCCATTGGAATCCTGGAGGTGCTTCACTTCCGAAAAACACTAAATTACTGAAATCAGCGTGTGCTCCTCAAACACACTGCATACCACTTGCGGATGCTTTTGTGTAGAGTATACAAGAAAATGTTTTCCCGTCATTTCTGCCATGTCCGCAATCCTGAAGTCTACAATCCTGACATCTGAAGTGCTCTTAAAAACTGAGTGTTTTTTTTTTTTAAAGATTTATTTATTTATTTTGAGAGAGTGAGAATGAGTACATGAGAGGGGGGAGGGTTAGAGGGAGAAGCAGGCTCCTCGCTGAGCAGGGAGCCCGATGCGGGACTCGACCCTGGGACTCCAGGATCTGACCTGAGCTGAAGGCAGTCGCTTAACTGACTGAGCCACCCAGGCGCCCAAAAAACTGAGAGTGTTTTAATAGTTTGGCACCAAAAGTTATGCAGTGGCAAAACCTGACCTGAAGGGTAGCTATTTAGAGTCTTTATCTATCTCATATACTGTGAATATTAAAATGTTTTTCAGAAGAGTTATTCCTCTGTTTTGTTGCCTTAGAATGCTGCCCTAGACCCTGCTGGGGACATCACATAATAGACAGTATGTTACATTTCTGAAACCTGTAAGGTCTTGAATACTAAAGGCATTTGGCCCTGAGAGTGTCCGATAAGGGACTGTGGACCTGCATTTGGACTTAAAAATTCTCATTACTTGGAAAAGGCTTTAACTCTGCACTGGTCTTTTAATTTTTTACTTATTTTTATTTTTTATTATTTTAAAAATATTTTATTTATTTGTTGTTTTTTTTTGTTTGTTTGTATGTTTAGAGAGAGAGAGCATAAGCAGGGGGAGGGGCAGAGGGAGAGACAGAATCTCCAGCAGACTCTGTGCTGAGCGTGAAGCCCGATGTCGGGCTTGACCTCAAGACCCTGAGATTATGCCCTGAGCCGAAACCAAGAGTCAGATGGTCAACTGACTGAGCTACCAGGTGTCCCTGCATTGGTCTTTTTAAATTCAAGCCTGTGTATGTCAGTTCATGTAAAGTTGTTCAAACAAGTCCAGAAGAGTCAGTTGTTTAATAACATGATAATATTCTATTATAAATACCTACAATGCTTATCCTAAGTTTTGGGTCCTTCTCTGACCTTTAAATGTGCCTCAAGTAATACAATTATTTGAAAATATTGTTAATCTTTCAACTTGGAAACAAAAATTTCATACCACTCCTCTCTTACAGAATATTTAGAGGGGTGCCTGACTGGCTCAGTCAGTAGAGCATCTAACTCTTGATCTCAGAGTTGTGAGTTTGAGCTCCACACTGTGTGTAGAGGTTACTTAAATAAAATCTTTAAAAAAAAAAGAAATATTTAGAGATTGGAAAGTGAACTTTTTAAAAAGAACCTGTTATATTTGCAACTACCTGCGTGGGAAAATCAGGATTTTCTTCATATCGTACAATCAAAACAAAATTAGAAATAAATTGTTATTGGGGCACCTGGGTGGCTCAGTCAGTTGGGCACCTGCCTTTGGCTCAGGTCATGATCCCAGAGTCCTGGGATCTAGCTCATTGGGGATTCCGCTTCTCCCTCTGCCCCTCACCCTGCTCTAGTGCTCTCTCTCTCACTCTCTCTCTCTCAAATAAATAAATAAAATCTTTTAAAAAAAGAAATAGTTATCTACAATCCTCATTAAACATGTGTGCATAAACTTTTTTGTTATTTCCTTCCTATTTTTTTTTTTTAAGTAGGCTCCACACCCAATGTGGAGCCCAACGCAGGGCTTGAACTCACAACCCTGAGGTCAAGACCTGAGCTGAGATCAAGAATTGGATGCTTAACTGACTGGCCCATCCAGGTGCCCCTGCCTTCCTATTTTAAATACGATCTTACTAAATATTTTTATATCAATTGGATACTGTTTTTAACTCATTTTGCACACTGGAATTTCTTTCTTTTTTTTTTTTTTTAAAGATTTTATTTGTTTATTTGAGAGAGAGGGAGAGAGAGCATGTACGCCCAAGCGTGGGGAGAGGCAGGCAGAGGGAGAAGCGGACTCCCTGCTCCCTGATGTGGGACTCAATCCCAGGACCCAGGGATCGTGACTTGAGCAGAAGGCAGATGCTTAACCTCCTGAGCCACCCAGGCATCGCAAGCACACTGGAATTTCTCACAAGATTTTATTTAGAAAGAGTTTCAATTATCCAATGGTACAAAAATGGAAGAGAACAATGATAAGTAGAGATTGTAGAATATATCTTCTGTAATCCTTAGAGGAAAGAAAGGTGACTTTTGGGTTGTTTTAGGTGACAAACAGGGATGGGGTTATAGAAAAGAGCATTTATTTCACACGGGTTTTTTCTGCATCAGTGATTTTAATATGGATTCTTAGTGGTTATCAATAACTGGTCAGATAATTTTTTTTTTTTTTGCACTGCTCTCTGGATTCTGCCCTAGTGAATTCTGGGCTCAGTCCTCCCCCTCCATCTCCTTCTTGATCCAGTCCACATAGTTGAGTAATTTGGTGTAGAAGCCATAGCCCCTGCTGCACCCGATGCCCCAGGAGACTATGCCCGTGGCCACCCAGCGATCATTGTTCTCATCCTTCACTGCAAAGACCCCTCCGCTATCCCCCTGACAGGCGTCCTGCTTTAGAGACGGGTCCCCAGCACAGAACATGTTTTGAGAAAACACATCGTTCCTCTTATTTTTCCGGAGCCAGTTCTCACATGCCTCTCGCTTAGCTACGGGCAGACGGATAAACTTGAGGTCATAAGAAAGCCTCTCCTCCATTATCCCAAAGCCACTGACATAGCCCATGAGGCCCCTGTCATAGAAGGTCTCGTTGTCAGGGAGGCAGATGGGGAGGAGGTTGGGGCCCAGGGTGACACTATTTTCCAGCTCCAAGAGGGCAATGTCCCCCTCAAAATTGTGGGACTCATCCTGGTGGTAGTCTGGGTGGATGCTGACCCTGCGGACAGGGTGGTTTGCTAGTTTTGTGATCTCTTCCACGCTTACGTGGCCCAGGAACACATCCACGGTGGCATTGCCTTGTGCTTCATGATCCTTGGGGTAGAGGGTGTGGGCAGCTGTGAGGATCCAGCGGTCGCCCAGCAGGGCTCCACCCCCTCGCCCATAGATGTTGGTGAAGGCCTGCCAGGGGAAGTTGCCCAACTTGGCTTTTTGCCCTCCAATGATGCGCTGCTTCTGTTCCACAGGGTGGACGGGTTTCCCACACACTGGAGAGGAGAGACAGGGAAGGCAAGGACAAGTCAGGCCGGGCCCACCCTCTTCCCTTCTGTGGTCAGTCAGTTCCCCCTATAGCCCCTCTTTTCGCTCTGGGCTCTTTCTTCTTTCTCCTCCCATTCCCACACCCGCTGTCTTTGGTCTTTTGTCAGCCTCTTCTTGTTCTTTTTATTTCTTCCTGGGGGGTTTTCTTGCTCTTTTTATTCCCTGACTTCCCATCTGTGAAGCTTTTTCTCAGTGAAAAGGCAGGAATGCCAGGCCTGACTCTGGTTCTCTGGGTTCTTCTCTCCCTTTCTCCTGGAATATCTCCTCCCCTCTCCCCCTTACTCTTTTTGTCTATTTTTGACCTCAAGCTGGAGTGTCTCTCCATTCACTTTGTCTTCATTCTCTGTGCATGCTTTTCCTGAGGCTCTGCAGGGCTGCAAAATGCACTGGGGATGGCCCCGGAGGGCTTCCTCTCACCTGGCAAACACCGAGGAAGCTTCGATCCTTCCCACTCATTCTTCCAAATGCCCTCGGCCGTGCAGGTATAGGCCCCTGAGGGAAGAGGGGGCTATGATCAGGCTGGGAGGTGGTGGACATGGGAAACCAACAAGCACTGAATGTGCGGGATGGGGAGACGGGAGATTCGGAACCAACAAGGACAAGGATCAAAGGGAAAGGTTCAAATACATAAGGATGGACTATCAAAAGTGTGGGGAGGGGAGAGGCTCCCTACATATATTTTTGTTCTAGTGTTCAGTGAAAAAATCAGAATACTTAACTCTATGCTTGATGTGATCCCTATTTGTGAAAGTAGACATAAAAACTGGAAGGAACATATGAAAATCTTATCGGTGATTGCATCTTGGTAGTGGGATAGTAGATGATAATGGTAGCTACATGCTCTGATTGCTGACAGTGCACCATGCTTGTTGCGAAGCACTTTGTCTATATTATTTCATTTAAACACCACAGTGACACTTTCAGGGATGCATTATTATCCTCATTTTTTTGGATGAGGAACCTGAGCTTAAATAATCTGCACAGGGTCACATAACTTCTAAGTTCCAGAACCAAGATGCAAACTGAAGACTGTCTGACTTCAAAGCCAAGCTCTTAAATAATACCATATAATCTATATATAAGATTTTTTTTCTTTTTTCTTTTTGAAGTTTCAAATCTACGAAGCATGTGATTTATTTCATTTTAAAGAAAATTTTTGAAGATGAGTTTGAGAGTCATTTATTGCAAAAGAAATCACAACATAGTAGCCTGAGGGGTATGTGGGGAGAATGTTGGGGAAGTCCCACATAGCTGTAGTGTAGTGGTGGCGGTGGTGGTGATGGTGGAGGTGGAGGTGGGGATTGGTCATGATGGTGGTGTGGCGATGATGATGATGATGGTGGTGGAGGTGGGGATGGTGGTAATGATGGTGGTGGTGGTGGGGTGGTGGTGTTGGTGGTGGTAGAGGTGGGGGTTGGTCATGATGGTGGTGGTGTTGGTGGTGGTAGAGGTGGGGGTTGGTCATGATGGTGGTGGTGTTGGTGGTGGTAGAGATGGGGACGATGGTGGTGCTTGCGGGGGTGGCAGTAGTAACGGTCATGGTGGTGGTGAGAGGGAGCTGACTGTTGATGAAATTTAAGACTTTCTTTGTATCAGCTCAGGTGCCTCCTTCAACCCTACTAGATGCCTCTTGGCACTGTACTTTAGGCCCCTGAAGCCAATGTCCAGGGCAGATACCTCAATATGTATCCCCTAGGGATTATGTTGGAAAAATCTCAGAAGATGTCTTGAGAAGATGGAAGGGAGAAGGCTGCCATTTGCATGGGTCCCTACCTCGCGCGGTCTCGCTGATGCCGCCTCTGGTATGCATCTTGTAATATGGCTCCTGGCAGTAGTACTGGATACGGGCCTGGTAGGTGTTCACCCCCTTTGTGGTGGCGTAATTGAAGGCCCCGTTATTCAGGCTTCGGGGTGGCCCACAGTCCCTGACTTGGAGAGAACACAGGGCCGTATGAGAGCTGAGAGTAACGGTCCTGGAACGTCAGCGGGAAGAACCCGAGTTTTCTGCCCATAGAACAGGTTGAGAACCTTAGGGAAATACGGTCAGTGGGGGAGGCACTTGTGAAGGATGGGAACTAGATGGAGTGAAATTCAGTTCTGGGTAGAGCCCACCAACACTGCTCATTTGAGGGTTGACTGGTTCCTGAGGTGGGCCATAAGGCTTCAAGGGACAAGTGAGGGGGAGGGTGTTTGGGGAGAGGCTTAGTCCACATCCTCTCTTCCTGCCACAGCCTAGGTCTCCATGGCTGGGGTGGTGGTGGGAGCTCCCCAGGGGCAGACACCTGCTGAGTTGTGACTTACTCTTGCACCTGGGCATGGCACGATGCCAGGTGCCATCATCCTGACAGACAGCTGTGAAGGAGAGCAGCGCCTGGTTTCCCTGTTTGAGAAGAGGCAGAGAGAGGTAGAGGTATCATTAACACAAAGAGGCACTTCCTGCCTTTCCCACACTGGAGCAGCAGGGAATGCAAGGCTATCTCTCAGGCTCTCAGACCTCAGCACCCCCATGGATGTGGCTCCTTTGTTCTTCTCAGACCAGAGTTGCATATGGGAGCACTGAATCACACAGCGGAAAGTCAGAGCAAGGGCTGATTGTCAGACCCGATAATCCTCTCTCTAGACTCTTGCCTGCTTCCACTACGGTCCAGCTGATGCCCACAATTTTGTTTTGTTTTATTTTATTTTATTTTATGTAGGCTCCATGCCCAACGTGGGGCTCGAACTCACGACCCTGAGATCTAGAGTCGCATCCTCTACGGACTGGGTCAGCCAGGTGTCCCTGAACCCCACAATTTTAAATTTAGAAAATAACAAGCTTGGTAGCCTCAGGGGTCCCTCCAATTGTATATGTTTTTTAAAATAGCATTTTAGTTTACCAGCTTTTGTGAAATTAACCAATAAAGCCATGGTTTTTCCTGAGCCTGCAAAGCTGAGGACAGGGTGGTGGGCCCAGGGTGAGAACACCATCATGCATAAAAAAGCCCTGGGGCATGAGGTAGGAGATTTGGTTCTAGTCCCTGCTGTTACAAAATCACTGTGATGTTGAGTGAGTCACTCCTTGCACTCCACCCTGCCTTGTCAGTTCTTAAATCCTACCATTATTATGCTAGGCCAGTAGTTCACAAACTTGGCTTCACCTTAGAATCACCTGGGTAGCTGTAAGTAATCCTAGCTGCACTCCTGACCAATGGCATCAGTCTCTTGCAGGGGACCCAGACAACAGTGTTTTTGTTTTCAATGTGTCGTCAAGTGTGAGAGCAGGTAGGCCGGGTGATCTTCCAGCTCAAACATGTGTGAATCCAGCTGGGGCTGAGCCTAAATCTGATGTGAACCTGCCCACCTGAATTGCTCCTAGAGGGCTGGGCCAGCTCTCTCCCGTCAGCCTTGGGCTCTTACCTCCACGAGCTGGTAGCCTTGTTGGCAGGTGGCAATGAAGTAGTCACGGAACTGGTATTGAGGCTGTAGGTTCTGGATGATGGTGAACTTGTCTAGGGTCTGGGGCTGGGGGCACTTGATGACTGTTGGGAGACCAGAGGACATGTTTATATCAGAGCCACTGTCCTTTCGACCCATCTGGTTCTGCCCTGTTGCTGGCCAGTGAGAGAGGCCCCCAGGCAACCTTACTTTCGGTGGTATAATGCAGCTTCCAGCCTCGGCTGTCCCCCGAGTCATCTGTGAAGAACAGCAGATCCACCGCATTGCTGTTGCTGTCGAAGTCAGCAGGTCTTTGCTTCCCACAGAATTCGCCGATGTTCCTCCCGTTGGCATAGATCTGGTGGGGAAGATGGAGAGCCATCTCTCCAATTCAGACACTTTCCCACTGGGCCAGGATGGTGATGGTGGTGGGAATCTGCTTTGTGTGTATGTTTTCAGCTGGAGGAGAAAAGGGATGCCCAGGACCCACTTGCCTAGCCCGTGTGTGGGGTTAGTCATTCCTGTCCCAACTGGCCAGAGGATCTAGCGGGAAGCAGGGATGTGGGGAGGGGAAGGTGAGGAAGGGAGAGTCTTAGGGAGTAAGATGGCTGTACCTGTAGCTGGTCATAGGGGCAGTGTACTTGCTGGTGGTCATCGATCTCAAAAGGCTCCAGGAACTTGAGGTGGAGGGTGAGGCCGCGCTCCACCCGGATGCTGTAGTTGCAACGCAGGTCAGGTGGGTAGGGCTGGGGGTACTCCAGGCTGGTGATGTACCCGGATGGCTCTGTGTACAGCTCACTGCTACACTCGGCTGTGAGAGCAGAGCCGGACGGGGGTCACTGGGGGCTCTCTGGCTGGTCCCGCATGCCCTTGCTCGGTCCCTGCCTCCCTCCCACAGTGCCCCAACCTTACCCTGGCAGGAATGCCTGTCCTTCTGAAGCTCATAACCTGGACGGCAGGAACAGAAGTAGCCACCAACATAGTTGTGACACAGGTGCTGGCACTGGGGCTGGAGATTCTCCTCAACTGAGTTTCGCTGGGAAGCACATTCATCGAGGTCTGGAAGACCCAGAAAGAAGGATTAAATTCCTGCCGGGGACTTCTGTCATGGCTCTGCTCTCAGAGAGGTCAGTCACCAGAGGCCTAAAGACAAAATCATCTCCTGGCCACCTGGAATCATCTCCAGGCCTCTGTCTCTGTCTCTGTCTCTGTCTCTCTTTTTTTTTGGGGGGGGTTGGTGTGGGAAGGGACAGAGGGAGAGGGAGAGAGAGACTCTTAAGCAGGCTCCATACCCAGTGCAGAGCTGGACACGGGGGTCAATCTCATGACCTGAGATCATGACCGGAGCCAAAACCAAGAATCAGACACTTAACTGACTGAGACATGCAGGCACCCCAATTTCAGGCCTCTCTAATGCTTTCTGGGAACTACCCCACGGTGACAGAATCTAGATTGGCAGTCCTCTCTTGGAAAAAGCTCTTTTGAGGGGAAAAAATAAGGAAGGACTGGCTTCCTGCTTCAATGGATTCAAGATTCCCCTTTTCTGGTCCCCATACAACATGCCTAAGGCCAGAAAAAAAGGCACCCGGGGGCCACTCACCCACAGCTTGGTAATAGGCCAGGAAGCCCTTATAGAACATAATGGTGCCATTCTCCTCATTGGAGAAGTCTGTGTGGAAGGTCAGCTGCATCTTGTTCCCTTGAGACATAAATTCCTTTTCTTCTGGGGGGTTGCCCAGTGGAGAACCCACTTGCCCACAGAACCTCCCCAGAGTTTTTTTGTCAGCAGAGATCTGTGGAGAAAGGAAAAAGGGTGGGAAGAAGGGCCGCTGAGGAGACATGTCCTGGGTGGAAGGTCAGCACAAGTCCTCCTCTTGTCCCAAACAGTGAGTTGTGCTCCCCTGCTGGACCAGCTTCCATCTGGTCTCCACCTGCAGGGCTCTGGCTGTTGTAAACTGTCTCTCCACGACTTGCATTCTTTTTGTTCCCCCGGTGACTTCCATCTGTTCCTCTCAGTCTTTGGTGGCTAACTCCTGGCATGTCACCTGTGCCTGGTACAACGCCCCTGCCCTGTTCTCTGTCCCCTGGCATGTTTCAGACCTTCCTTTGTCTCCACCACCTCCCATGCTCATCTTCCACTGGAACCCTGGTTTTCTCCACACAGCCTTTAGCATCCCTTCATTCCTGGAGCCTGGAGTGGTCTGCTTTATTTTCTGTCCAGTTATCCCACCTCACCTTATGCAAACCTTTCACATCCAGCCACCTGCCTCCTGGTATACTCAGCTGAGTGGGAGCCTCTCCAGCCTCTGCACGGGCTAGCATCACCGAGCTTCCCTTATCTCTTTGCTCACAGGGTCTTCAACTCCTCAGAAGTGGAAGACATACTGCCCCCACCGCATCCCTCACCATCCCTGCCACCAAGACCCCTCCCCCGCAACCCTGCAAACTTCTCCAGTCCTCTGGGCTAGAAGACGTATCGTTTTCATGTTATTCTCTCATAACCTCCAGAGGGTCTCCTGGGAATGGTATTTACTGCATGTGTGTAGACTCTACTTGAATCCTGAATCTAGAATCTCATTTTTATTGATATAGAAAGTTGAGACTGGGAAGGCATACTTGGCTGTCACAGAGGTGAGGAGACTGAGCCCATTGACCTTGCTGAGGCTTATGCTTGAACTACCACCACACACGTTTCTCTTCCCCATGTTCCTGTTTAGGAAGGCAGCCACAGTGATATTCTACGTGGAAACAGAGAAACTGAGGCACAGCAGTTTTCCAAAGACTCCCAGCAAGTCAGCCGATGGAGAAGGTTTTTCTGACTCCTATAGGCAGTAAATTTCCTGGAAATGGGGCCTGCACATCCCCTCCTCTGTGTTTCTCCCTTCAGTGCTCACTGAGGGCCTCTAAATCCAGTGGACACCCCATCCCTGGTGTCACCAGACTCTCCGAACTTCACTTGGCCATTAGCTCTTGCAGGGCTGGGGCTGTGTCCATGGGTGGAGAATGCTATCCAGGGTGATTAGAGCACAAGTCCTCAGTTTCCAGAGACACCCAGCTCTCCCTCTGCCCTCCCAACCTGATCCCCTACCTTGACATAGTCATATAAACAGCCTTCAGAAGGCTCCAGGTCAAACTGCCAGAAGATGAGCTTCACCCTGAATCCTGTGGGCACTGTGATCACCGTGGTTTTCTCAAAGTTGCTGGGGTAAGGCTTGGGGTACAGAGGAGAAGTCACCTCCCCAAAGAGCTTCTGCGAAACGGGGATGGAGGCTCCCACGCGGCAGAACAGGATGGGCACCAGGAGGTATAAGAGCCACCTGCCGACAAGAAAGTGGGTGTCTAGTGCTGGAGGGCTGCGGCACCCCTGCCGTTTGGGCAGTGACTGGGGTGGGGGTTGGGATGGTCCTACCGCTCAGCATTTTCCTCTCTGGCCATTCTAGGCCTCGTAGAGATGTTCTAGGTGGGGGTGGTGAAGTGGAGAGCCTGGCCTCTGCAGCCGCTGCATTGGGTGTTCCTCCCCCCGGGGAATGTCCAGTCTAGAGGTCATCGTACTCCCTGCACCTCCCTCCCCATCCTCCTCCCCTGCCCTCTCCCACCACTCCCCTCCCCTTCCTGGAACAGGGCTGGCTTGGGACCAGTTAATGGAGGGCGACGGTTTCCAGTCATGGCTCTCTGATGGGGCTCCCAAAGGCTCAGCAAAGGCCTCTGGGAGAAACGGCCTATGGTATATGGAGTCATGCACAGAGCACACCTCTCCTGGGCACAGTGGGTCCCTTCATCTTGCTGCTCCCCTGCCATGAGTTAGGAGGAAGAAGGGAACATGGCCATCGCCTCATGGGTCTAAGGTCTCTTCCTCAGGAGGAGGGATGGTGGGGTATGTGTTTGCGTAGGCACGTGTGTGCTTCCGGGAATAGGTAAGGAATATGGGGAGGGAGGGGCGTTCTGGTCCCCCTGAATGAATTTGGGAGCAGGGTTGCCTCTCATGCCCAGGATTCTCTCCTCTGGCTTCTCCCACCCTCCGAGGGCCGCATCAGCCTTACTCACATTTCTCAAGGCTTGTTTTTGGATCCTGGACTCTCCTGACAGCGTCTTCATCCACTCTGTGTTGAGGGAGAGAGCGGTCATGCAGGGGAGGCAAGGGGGAGGGAATGACTGTAGAGGGGAAGGAGGGGACCATTCCCGGAGGAATGTTGTAGGGAATGAACTATTTGCATAAACAAAACGAAAAAAAATCTGTTTCCAGTTTAATGTAGTTTTGGTTTTGAAATCCCCGATGGTGGTGCCACCTGCTGGCGTGCCTGGGGAAGGGCTGAAGAGATGGGCCCGAGTTTTCAGAAGGGAGAAAGCCTTTGGGTGGAAGCCCAGACTTCTTGGTTTCTTAAATCTGATCTGAATTCTCCCTTTCTTCAGGGACTGCTGCTGTGTTTACAAGGTCCCGACGCCAAAGGCAACTGAAATCGCAGTTAAGGGGCGACTCTCTTTTCTGCAGTGCCCTGTTCCATTAATCCGGTTCTTCCTGCCCTTACTCACCTGGGAATGGCCAGGCTTTTAATGTCCAGGATGGTGTGACAGGAACCACGAGGCGGAGAGGGCATGGCAGGAGTGGACAGAAGAGAACGGAGTTTGGTTGCACTGGGGCCCCAGCCTCCTTTCCCCATGAATGACACTTAAACACAGGACACGGGGTGCTTAGGTCAGGGTGACCCTACAGCAGCACTAGGGTCTGTCTTAAGACCCTTCTTCCTCACTTCAGTGAACTCAGACTTGCCCGTGAACTTGGCTCTTAGAGAGGCAAGGGAAGCTGAGCGAGGGTAGAGACATCCTGTTCTTCTCGGCATTTGGTCAAGCGTTTGAACCCCTGAGAGTCACGGTTGCCTAGGACTAGGCAGACAGTATGTCTGCGCACCAACAGTGACTTGGTCTTTTCTGAAAGAAAGTAGGCCCCTGGGAGGGAGGGAGGTTTTGTCTCTCCTGTGTTCCAGGCCATAGTCTCCTAATTTAAAAGTTTGCTCGCTGTGGAAGCCTTTCTTCCTCAACTCTCCAGGGCTCAAATACCCTATGGCGTTCGATTCCAGAGGGAGGCTCAGGCAGAGCTGGCCTCCGAGTCGTGGGCCTTTGTAGTCTATCCTGCTTGTTTCTCCAATTGGATTAAACCCTCTTTCCCTCCACCCACCTACCCCCTCATTCATCCATGTATGGACTACCTACTTAATATGCCAGGGACTTTCCCAAGCAATGGATTGCAAGGACTCACAAAGATGGGGCAGTTCACCATTAGGCAATGACCAAGTCCTCACTGAGTGTGGTTAGAGAGCAGGTAGGTACAGGGAGATGTGAAGTCAACCAAGGTGTGGAGGGTTCCTCCAGCAGGCCTAAATGTCAGAGCTGAGGAGCGAATCTGATGGCAGGGCTGATCCATGATCTAATCCCTGACATGACCCATGACCTTGTCAGGTCAGAAAAGACGAAAGACAGAGGCGAAGCATAAGGACTAGATGAGGAGACGAGGAAGAAGGGGAATTTTTTTTTTTTAAAAGATTTTATTTATCTATTTGTCAGAGAGAGAGCTCACAAGCAGGGGGAGCAGCAGGCAGAAGGAGAAGCAGGCTCCCGCTGAGTAGGGAGCCCGATGCGGGACGCGATCCCAGGACCCTGGGATCATGACTTGAGCCGAAGGCAGACGCTTAACGACTGAGCCACCCAGGTGCCCCAAGAAGGGGAGTCTTGTCTAGCAAATTGCACATTAGCATTTTGACAACACTGTGTGCGTGCGTGTGTGTGTTGTGTTCATAGTGGAGGCAGAATGGCGGAGATCACAGTTAAGGAGCAGGTGGTCCAGGAAGGTAATTCTTAGCTGAAGTTCTCCTATTCATCCCAGGGATTCTAAGTATCATACAACATGGCTGCAAAGTGACAAACCTGGGCTTCATCAGCTCAGTCCCAGCCCAGCCTCCTCTCTGCCTGGCCACTCAAAGGAAACCTTACTTGCACATTTGTCGTATACCGTTGACTCACACCAAGGACAGAAAGAAGAAACAGCCCTATGAAGATTACTCCTGCACTGGTTTAAAGATCAGTATCGGGGGCGCCTGGGTGGCTCATTCGTTAAGCGTCTGCCTTCGGCTCAGGTCATGATCCCAGGGTCCTGGGATTGAGCCCCGCATCAGGCTCCCTGCTCCGCAGGAAGCCTGCTTCTCCCTCTCCTACTCCCGCTGCTTGTGTTCCCTCTCTCCCCGTCTCTCTCTCTGTCAAATAAATAAATAAAATCTTAAAAAAAAAAAGACCAGTATCGAAGACATTGTCTATTTTATTGTTTATTCCTCTTAGGTTTTGGTTCTGGGGAAAAAAATTTTCTCTCTTAAAGTAATAGTAGGTTACCTTATGTGGTTATATCCAGATATCTAGGTCTATATAGATCTATAGCTATAGGTATATATTTTTTGCCTTGGCAGGGAGAAACATCATTTTTCAATAATAAAAACAAATAAAATGAAACGAATACATGCTCATTAAATAAAATTTAGCAAAGTTTAGCAATTACGGAGGAATAGGGGAAAACAAAACAGCCAAAATTATACCACCTAAAACAACTTCTGGTTAGTATTTTGGGCTGTTTTTAAAAAAAGATTGATTGATTGGTTTTAAGGATTTTATTTATTTGACAGAGAGAGAGAGAGAGAGAGTACAAGCAGGGGGAGTGGCAGACAGAGGGAGAGGGAGAAGCAGGCTCTCCTCTGAGCAGGCAGCCCAACTCAGGGCTCGATCCCAGGACCCTGGGATCATGACCACAGCCAAAGGCAGATGCTTAACTTACTGAGCCATCCAGGTGCCCCAAGATTTATTTATTTTATTTTAGAGAGAAAGAAAGAGAGAGCAAACACAAGTGGGGGGAGCAAAGGGAGAGAGAATCCCAGGCCGACTCCGCACTGATTGCAGAGCCCGACATGGGGCTCAATCCCACGTCCCTGAGATCACGACCTGAGCCAAAACCAAAAGTCAGGCACTTAACTGACTGAGCCACCCAGGCACCCCTTAGGGTGTTTTTAATAGTCGTTTATACTTAGGTTTAAAAATGGTTTAAAAAAATTGAAGTAACCACATGTATGTACAACTTTGAATCCTGCTGTTTTTCAAAGATCAGTTTAACCTTTAACCAGGTAAGCTAACTTGACCTTCAGTGCTAGCAAATTTGCTCTCTTCTGTTTTATGGTATCAATTTTCTATTTCCATTTGAACAATCGTATTTTACTCGTGTCTTTCACTGTAAATCACCTCAAGACCTTATTAAAAGTTAAAGAGCTGGTCTTCTCAGGTGGAGCCCAGACCCAGGTGTCCAGAAGCACTGGGGGGTGTCGGCCCCAACATCCAGCCTGGTGCTGGGCTCAGCTTGGGGTCTGCAGGAGACGGGGCCAGCAGGGAAGTGTGAGCGAGGTGTTGTCATCTTCACTGAAGCAGGAATTCCCGGGCAGGACCTGTAAGGATGTGGGGATTGGGAAGGGGAAGCAGAGTAGGTCTGGAGGACAATCGGGAGCTATCATGGTGTCCTGGGAAGCCCATGGCCTTGGCAGTCCCGTCCCAGCTGTGGGTTTGGGGCAAGCCACTTTATCTCCCTGGGCTTCAGTTTCCTCATTTGTGAATTGCGGGTAATAACAGCTCCGTTGCAAACTTGCTGTGAGGAGTCAATGAAATGACCTGTGAAGCTCCTGGTATGCAGAACACGTAAGCCAAAATGGGCTGCTTACTAGAATTGCAGCTAGGAGATACCGTTGGCGGGGGGAGGGGGGGTGAAGCCAACAGTCTGAATGTGTGAAGGCCAACTAGAGGGGCTTTGGAATGTTTCAGAAATGAAAACAACTAAGACCACATCCCCCAGACCCCACTTGAACTGGGGGATGAGAAGGTGACCGTCTCCCAGGAGAGTACAGAAAAAGCCGTGTCAGCAGGAGATGAAGTTTAAAGGGAAACTGGCTGAGATGTCCAGGGCTTTCCTGGGTGGAGCGCAAACTGGGGCAAGAAGGTGGAGAAGGAGGAGGGGGGGGGCACTGGGAAGGAGGAGGAGCTCTCTCGCACAAAGGACAGGACAGCGGTCACTTGAATAGGGATTCCCTGCCCCCAGCGCCACCCCTGAGCCCAGTCCTCCCTCCTAACCCTCTCCTGGATGGGGGGATGCTCCACAGCTGGGTGTCACTGTTCGAGCGCCCCCAGGGTCAGTCCTTCCCCTCCATCACTCCCTTGATCCAGTCCAGGTAGTTGAGCACTTTGGTGTAGAAGCCATAACCCTTGCCACAGCCCACGCCCCAGGAGACTATGCCCGTGGCCACCCAGTGATGGGCGCGCTCATCCCATACCACATAGACGCCACCGCTGTCCCCCTGGCAGACATTCTGCTGCCTCATCTTATCCCCAGCACAGAACATGTTGGCAGAAAACACCTCAGACCTCTGCTTCTCTTGGAGCCAGGCCTGGCAGGCGGCGCGCGGGGCCACGGGCAGCCTGGAGTATTTCAGCTGGGTGGTTAACCAGCCCCTGTCCACGCCGAAGCCACTGACGTAGCCCCACACGCCGCTGCGGTAGAGGGCCTGGCGCTCGGGCAGACAGACCGGGAGCAGGTTGGGGCCCAGCCGCACGCTGCGCCGCAGCTCCAGGAGCGCGATGTCCCCGTCGAAGCTGCGGGACTCGTGCTGGCGGTAGTCCGGGTGCACCACCACGCGGCGCACCGGGTGGCTCCCCAGCCGCAACATCTCGTCTATGCTTGTGTGGCCCAGGAACACATCCACGCTCCGGTTCTTCCCGAGAAAGATGCCGTCCTTGGGATAGATGGTGTGGGCCGCCGTGAGGATCCACCTGTCGCCCAGCAGGGCCCCGCCCCCGCGGCCGTAGATATTGGTGAAAGCTTGCCAGGGGAAGTTGCCCAACTTGGCTCTGGAGGAACCCAGGGCCTCCTGGTTCTGGGCGATGGGGGTGACCGGCCGGCCACAGACTGGGAGAGAAGAGAGACGTACAGGGGACGTCAGCTGCTGCATCAAGATGCATTTGTTAAAGACCCGCTTCCGTGAAGCGCTCTCTCTCCAGCGCCTCCTCAGAGGATTTCTTTTTAAATAAGAATCACTCTTATTTTACCTTAATAATAGGATTAAAAAAAATTAATTCCAGTGTCACTAACACGCAGCGTTATATCAGTTTCAGGTATGCAATATAGTGACCCGACAGCTCTACAGGGTCCTCGGTGCTCATCACAGTAAGTGTGCTCTTGGTTCCCTTCCCTCGTTTCCCCCATCCCTCAGACATTTTAAGGCCACTTCCTCAGACTCTTGGTGGGGCCATCCTGAGCAAAATCATGCAGCAAGCAGTTTGTCCTCAGTGCCCGTTGCCTCTGTTTTCTGTGTCCTTCCTCATCGTTGACATCTTCCACCATCACCTGCCCTCCAACCCACTGCCCAAACACTGCATCAGCCTGGCCTGAGAGCTTTCTGAGGGTCAGGAGCGAGATCTGAGAAATTTATTCAGATTAGGTTAGAAAGGCAATGCTTTGACTAAAAAAAAAAAAAAAATGGATTTCAAAAACAGTGAACTTGAACCCTCATATCTTGCTGGTGGGAATATAAAAGGATGCAGCCCCAGCGGAAAACAGCCTGGCAAGTCCTCAAAAAGTGAAACCTACAGGTGTGATGTGACCTAGCAATTCCACTACTAGGGATATGCCCAAAAGAATAGAAAACATATGTTCACACAGAAACTCGTACACGAATGCTCATAGTAGCATTTACCCCTAAAAGGCAGAAAGTGAAAACAACCCAAATGTCCTTTAACTGATGAACGGATGAACAAAAGGTGGTATATCCATGGAAAGGAATGGAATCCTGACACCTGCTACAACATGGATGAACCGTGAAAACAGGCTAAATGAAAGAAGCCAGACACAAAGGCCACATGCTGCATGATTCCCTTTATAGAAAATGTCGGAAGAGGCAAATCCAGAGACAGAAAGTGGATTAGTGGTTGCCAGCGGGTGGTGGAGGGGAGAGTCTGAGGTGCTGGGTTTCTTTTTGGGGCGATGGGAATGTTCTGGAATTAGTGGGAATGGTGGCACGACCTTGTGGATATACTAAAAATCACTACATGGTATACTTTAAAATGGTTAAGATGGTGAATTTTATGTTACATAAATTTTATCTTAATAAAAAGTCTTAACATGGCAGACTTCCTGGCACTGTGCCATGTGGGTAGGGCGATGTTTTGGGGACAGAGAGCCTGTCTGTGTATCCTTAAAGCAGCCCATCCCAAGAGAGGGGCTTCTCTTCTTTCCACTCTTCTGACCCTCTCCTCCTTTACCGTCCCCTCTGATGAACTTCCTTTATGCTTCTACTTTCTCAGTTATCTCTTGATCCTGAATAAGGGACAAGATTCTTGCTTCTCCCTTTCTGGGCCCTTCTTGGTTCCCCTCTTCCTCCGCACCTTCCGCCTTTATCTCTCCCTGTCTACCCTAAGGCTTTCCTTTAACCCCCTATGTCCTGCTCCCGTGGGCCACACATGTGGCTGAGGTTTCTTCGGGAAGCGGCCACAGGGTCGGCGCCGGGAGGTCACTACTCACCCGGTATGCAGTGAGGAAGCTCCTCCCTGTCTTGCGTCTCCTTCCAGGGGCCCTGGGGTGTGCAGGTGAGTGTCCCTGGGGAGTGAAATGAGGGGGGCAGAGAGACAAATTCACAGCTGGGAGGTGGGGGTGCTAGGTGCCCAGAGCGCCTCCTGGTGGGAGTGAAGCAAATAGGAGCTGGTTCCCCAGCAGGCGGGGACTCACCTGCCGGCACGGCCTGATAATAGGGCTCCTGGCAGTGGTTCTGGATCTTGGAGGGGTTGTCTCCAGCTGTGCTGGTGGCCTCAGAGGCTTCCCTGGCCCGGCTGATGGGCTGACTGTGGTTCACACCTGTAGGAAACCAGTGGTCAGGAGGACCCTGAACTGGCAGCCCTGGGACTGATTCTGGCCCAGGGCTGTATTTAGTGTGACTTGCACAGTCTTTTATTTAGAACATTTGAACCGTTTTTCACTGATAAGATCATCCATGATAAAAATGATTAAAAAATGGAAAGTAACTGTGATAAATAGGCTGTGGGGATACAAGCATTGTCATACATGGCTGGTCAGTGCATATTAGCAAAAACCTCTTTGGAGGGAAATTCAGCAATGCTGAAACTTAAATTGCAAATGCTTTTTCACCTAACATTTCTATTTCTAAGAATTTACCCTCATACACAGGCTCAAAGATGTATATACAGGCATAGCCACAGCAGGACTGCTTGTGGCTGCAGAGTATCAGCAGAGGACTGGCTGCATAGATTATGTGCATCAATCGAAGGAATACTATATGGTCCTTAAAAAGAATTAGGCACTGCTAACCGCATGAATATGAGTCGGTTAAGCGTCTGCCTTTGGCTCAGGTTATGATCCCAGGGTCCTGGGATCAAGCCCTGAGTAGGGCTCCCTGCTCAGCGGGGACTTTGCTTCTCCCTCTCTCTCTGCCCCTCTCCCTGCTCGTGCTCTCTCTCTCTCTCTTGTTCTCTCTCAAATTAATAAATAAATAATAAATAATCTTTTAAAAAAAGACATATTATTGGGTGAAAAATGCTAGATTTAAGACATCGTGAATATTAGACACGCCCCCCCGCCGCCGCCGCACAACAATACGCATATTTGAATGGCACATAGAGTGTCTTTGGAAGCATACCCAGGAAATGGACAACAGGGTTGTTTCTGGACAGGGTAGCCAGGGACTAAGGGCCAGAGATGAGAGGAAGACTTACTTCTTATACTATTACCATATCATATTATTTTTTAAAAAAATTATCATGCGCATGCATTAGCTTCAAAAAACCTGAGTTATGATTTGAAAATCTAGAATTTCACTTAAAAATCTGGACTCTTGGCTTCTTTTGAAAGAGGAGATGATCTATAAGCATTCAGCCTATAAATCCGCATGGAAACAACTGCTGGAGCTGAGCCACGCCTGCCCCTTTAATTGGGCTGCTCAGCAGCAGGGGCATAGCTGGAGCGGGGGTTCGGGGGTGGGTAGGGTGGGGTCACTCAAGCTTCCACTTGTCCCTTCAGGAGACCAGGGGCCATGGCTCCAGGCAGAGGCCGCACCCCCAGGAGGGACACTTACCCACAGCTTGGTAGAAGGCCAGGAAGCCCTTGTGGAGGCCAGTGGTCCTGTCCTGAGAAGAGGCAGGGGCTCGGAAAGTCAGCCGCAATCGGTTCCCCAGGGACACAAACTCCTTCTGACCAGGAGGGCTGCCCAGCGGGGAGCCCTGCTGCCCACAGAACCGACTTGGATCCAACCCACTGGCTGTGATCTGAAAGGGGAGGGTGGGCAGGCAGGTGTGGGGTGAATCTGCTCCACAGGGTCACATCCTCTAGAAGGTCTGCACACCTCTGGGGCTCAGAAGCTGTTCCTCGGGGAGCTTTTCTCAAGTAGCGTCCTGTCCCATAACTGACCCCCAGGTTTCTTTTATCCATGACCAGATACCTAGTATATTTCTTTAGCCTACCATAAGTATCTCATAAAGCCCACCATAGTTACCTACTTTTAAGAAGCTCCTTGGGAACCCCAGGGTTTCTCCAAACAGTCCGCTGGATCATAAATTCTAAGAAGGCAGGAACCACATCTATTTTGCTCACCCTGACTGCCTGATGCTCCAGATGGTACCTACGGTACCACAGCCTTGAATCGACAAATATGCAGACCTATGCCCTTCCCGTCCCACCTCCTCCACCCCCATCACCTTCCACTTGTCCGAATAATTTCCCGTGGCCAACATCTGTGAAGCATAAGACTCTCTGCAAAGACTGAGCCCCTTGGGTTCCTAGCCTTTCCTGTTCTCCTTCCTTTGGAATGTTCCTCCTCTTACTCCAGAAGCTGTTAAGTGAAGCCCTCCACAAGGTGTGAAATCTGTGGACACAAAATGTACACAGTGCGTGTACCCTGGGTATTGATGCTTTAGTATGTTCTTGAAGCAGGTTGTCTCTGCTTCTGTTCCTTCTGCCTGCCTCACCGCTGCTCAAACCCTTTAATGTGGGTTCCCCAACCCAAGGAAGGGCATCTTGGAAGGAGTTCCCCTGGCCCATGCTTCATGCCTAATCTCTTCTCTGGGCACACAGCTCACTGGTCAGCTCATTTGATTTCTGACCTTCATATTGACCCACATACCCTGGGTTCTTGCTAGCTCTTTGTTCTCTCATTCTCCCCAAATCTCAAATTCCCCTAAGCCTCCTTTCGGCCCATCTCTCCGTGATCACAGTAACTGGGGGGAAGTTGGCATAAAGAAAAGTTTTCAGTCACCTGGAATGTCTTGCTCGGCCATGTCCCAATACTTTTCCTTCCTTAGGACATGAACACATTTAATGTCCCTATTTAAGAGACCTACCTCTTGGGGAAGAAGCATTTTACCCTAGGAAACTGTCCTTTACTGCTTCACTTGGTTGTTAAGTGCTCCAGTTTTCTTCTTACTCTTCCTCATGAATTGTTGGCTAAATAAAATAACTTAGGAGAGTCTAACTAGCAAAGTAGAATGAACACCTGACAGAGAGTCCTCAGACCTATGTTAAATTCCAGACTTTGCCCCACCTCCTTGTGTGACACGGGGGGTTTCTTAACCCCAGTTCTCGGTTTCCTCCTATAAAATGGTCCGTGAGGCCTCTTCTAGCCAGGACAACATCATGCCCTATGGCAGTTCTCCAGAGTCTACACGTGGAACGGTGGTGAGGATGACACTAAACACCTGCTCATCCCAAATTCATTCTGTTGTGTGTTCTACAGAAGCTTGGATTTCATCCATCCATCCATCCATCCGTCCATCCATCCATCCATTCCTTCAACAGGTACTGATTATGTTCTATGTGTGAGACACTGTGCTAGGTGCTGGGGATACAGATATGAACAGACAGTTCTGCTACCAAAGAGCCCACAGGCCGGCTGAGCATACTGACGAGTAAAAATGGAACTAGACTCCAGGGTCTTAAGTTCTGCATTTGCAGTGTCTGTGTGATTTGCTCTGGAAGGAGACAGGAGGGAAGGATCCTCTTCCTGAGCTTGAACTCCCTCCATGACAGGGAACAGTCAGGCCAAGATGGAAACTGCCCGTGACTGAGAAGAGCAGGGCTCAAGGTAGGTGCTCAACAGACATAGGCTGAATTAAATACAGTCCCGACTTTCCAGTAAAATCTGGAGCAGTAAACACATGCATTTGTCTCCTTTCCCACCTCAAATTCCACCAACATGACAGCAAAGGGATAAAATGGTTGTACGTGATTGAGGGCAAAAAGCGAGAGGACGTGACAGCAGAGGAGGGATGTCAACATTTTGGAAGATGGGTTGGAGATGGACAAATGGCAACGAGTCTTCAAAAGTGGAAGACAACATAAAGCAAGCCAGGAAACCCAGGAAAGTTTCAGAAATTGGGGTAACCAGGCACCCCCTGAGGATGAAGATGAGGGAAGGGCTGACAGAAAGCCATCGTGGGGAGACCTCAGAACTCTAGGTCCCTTTGCCCATGCTGTGCATCCAGGCAACCCCCTCCAGCTCACCCTGGCAGAAGACCCGAGCGTGAGCCAGACACCCTGGACTTGGGATCCCCTAGCACACTCGACAGAGGAGGTGAAGACCAGTGCGGTAAACAGAGGGCTTAGGTGAAAGTCTACATATCAAACAGTGAGATTCCCTCCTCTGCTTGTTTACCAGAATGTTGGCCACTCTGAGCAGGAGACCCAAGGATTCTGATCTGAGATCGGCTGTCCCTAAAGAAAACACTTCCACAAGCTAATATTTGGGAGGTTCCCCAACAGCACAAATAGGTCACCTTGTTGATAACTCTATTGTCAAACCTGTCACTTCACAAATTTTAGATATCCACATGGAGGATCCAGTGCCATCTGAGTATTTCACTCTTAAATATGAATGGACAGCCAAGGATTCTCAGACATTGTAGGAAAGTTTCTAACACAATAAGCAGAGACCAAAACAAATGAACAATGAAAGGGAACCTGGATGAAGTAGAGATAATACAAGGAACAGAAGGAACATTTAAAAATAATCCCTGTAGAGGAAAGGATATTGCCTCTACGAAACAAGAACAATATTCTACACAAAAGTACATTTAGAAGATAAGAACGAGCTTTTAGACATGAAAAAATACATTAGCAGAAAAAAATTAATAAAAAATTCATATTTAAGGGGCGCCTGGGTGGCTCAGTCCACTCAGTCCAGCGGCCGTCTTTGGCTCAGGTCATGATCCTGGGGTCCTGGGATCGAGCCCCGCAATGCTTCTCCCTCTGCCCCTCCCCCTGTTTGTGCTCTCTCTCAAATAAATAAAATCTTTAAAAAAAGTTGGATCTAAAATGAGGAAATCTCCCAGAAAGTGGAACAAAAAGAGATGGACAACAGAACAGAATGGATTAACAAAACTGGAGAATCCGTCCAGAATTTACAATAGCTAAATTTATTTTCTCTTTCTGAAGAAAGAGAAAATAAAGAAGCAGACATCTGGAACTTATATAAAAAATAATACAAGAGCAGTGGGTGGGGAAATACGTGAAGTAGGTGATGGGGATTAAGATTAAGCACCAGGAGTTGTATGGAATTGTTGAATCACTATATTGTACGCCTGAAACTAATATGACACTGTCAGCGAACGGGAATTTAAATAAAAACTTAAAAAAATGAATACGTGAGGAGAAGAAAAGTACAGCATAAGGAATATAATCAATAATATTATAATAACATTGTATGGTGACAGATTGGGACTACATTCACTGGGGTAAGCACTGAGCAATGTACAGAATTGTGTTTTCAATATGTTGCACAATTGAAACTAAGATAACATTTTATGTCAACTGTACTTCAGTAAAATAAAATAAAAAATAAAAATAAAAATAAACATACATAGGCTCAGAAGCCTAAAAAAAAAAAAAAATACAAGAGCATTCCCAGAATTGAAGGACTGGCTTTAAAAAGTCTCTAGATTAGGGGCGCCTGGGTGGCTCAGTGGGTTAAGCATCTGCCTTCAGCTCAGGTCATGATCCTGGGGTCCTGGGATCGAGTTCTGGGACCAAGTCCCATGTGGGGCTCCCAGCTCAGCAGGGAGTCTGCTTCTCCCTTTGACCCTCCCCCACTCGTGCTTTCTTGCTCTCTCTGATAATTAAATAAAATCTTAAAAAAAGAGTCTCTAGATTAAAAACCCCTGTACAACGAGTACAAAAAGACTCGCATTAAGGCACATCAGAATGAAAACTTAGGATACTGGCAATAAGGAAAATGTTCCAAAAGTCCTAGAGCGAAAATACTCAGGGCCAGGAATCATCCTTGTACCAGGCTTAACAACACTAGAGCAAGCAGACTGTATCATCAAAATTCTGAGAGAAAATGGCTTGTAACCCAGACTGCGTCCCCAATCCACTATCCATCAACTGTGAGGGTGGACTAAGACGTTCAGGGATTTGTGAGATCCTTTACAGCTTATTCTCTCATATCCTTTCTGGAGGAGAATGTGCTCCTCCAAAATAAGGGACTAAACCAAGAAAGAGAATGGTAGGGGGTTCAGTTCCAGCACATAACAGGTACAGGAAATGCCCAGAAGGAGGGAGAAAGGCACTTCCAGAACGCTTGAGGCTCTAGAGAGCAAGGAACTCTGAGGAGATAAAGCGTCGTGAGATCTTCAGGTGGGATGTCAACACAAAGCAAGACCAAGAGGTTAAGATTTGTAGTTGATTATGCGAGAGGAGATTTACTCTCCTGGCTAAGAGTTTGGGGAGCTTAGTTATAGACAGAGCCAAGCATACTAGAATCAAAACAAAAACAAACAGAAAACCCAAAAAACTCCCTGAGATTACTGACTCCCGGGAGACCCAAAAGCCGGAGAAGCAAGGACATGTAATTATTGTACACCATGTACTCAGAAGGGAATATTTTAAAGTCATGATAATGTAAACAACTAAAAATGCTAATAATGGTAGCTTGGGAGGATGGGGTGGGGAAATGCAGTGAAGGTCTAAGAGAGGTAAAGTGAGTCCTCATCTTCTATGGTTGGAAATTAAGTGATCGTGCACAAAAGTAACACAATAAGCATGCTATTTATACACATGGAAGTAAATGCCAGATGGAGCAGCTACGTGCATCGCAGGCGCTGCCGCTGGGAGAGGCCCTGGGGCTGGGAAGAAGGCTGGAGACTGCTGTTTTCATTATAAGCCTTGTCGTATACTCATTTTTACAAGAACTCTGTGCATGGATTATTTTGATACGAAGGAAATTTAACCCAAAAGATAACGTAAAGTGCTATTTTTAAAGTGTCCTTATCCTGCAGCTTGAACAGTCACCTAAGCTTTTGTTACTATTTAGGCCCAGCTTCCTGATCAGACGGAGCCTGCACTCCACAGACACTTGGTGGATCTTTACTGATGGATGTGTGAGTCCTTGCTATTTGACGCCAGGGTTTTGCAGTATGTGTGTGTCCCTCGGTACGACTTCCAAAGCAGGGCCTGCCCTGCCACCCTCTCTCTTGCTCTGCGGGGCCCAGATGGTAGCAGGAACAAGGGCAGGGCTGAGGGCAGAAGGCAGCGCCCTGGGGCAGACCCTGACCTCCCAGCTAAGCCGCCTGTGCCCCTGACTTGGGCTCTTCATCCATCCTTTGCCATTCAGGGCACAGCCACGTCCCCCTGCCTCTGGGCTCCAGGCCAGGAGGCTCCCTCCCCAGAGTCCCTTCAGGACCCCCACTGAAGCTCACTGTGACGGAGTCCCGCTCACAGTCCTGGGACGGCTCCAGGTCGAAGTCCTGGAAGACAAGCCTCACGGCAAAGCCCTCTGGAGCCTCGATGTCAGTGGAGTTCTCTTGGCCTTTGAGATATGGCTCCGGATACCCGGGGGATGTCAGCTGCTGGGGTAGCTGTTGGGCCAAGAGCACAGAGCCCTGTGTGGGGCAAGCCTGGAGGACTCCCCAGAGGAGTAGCCACCACCTGTGAGTGGATGAGAGCAAGATATGGCCTGAGGCCTGTGGAAGTATGAGGAGCAGGGGCAGGCGAAGCTGAGAGATCGAGAGGCCCCGCAAAGGCATTAGCCCTTGAGGCCTGGGCACCTGTGGGCTCCTCCCTTACTGCCTCTCCTCACCCCGATTCCTTCAGCCTCCTAGCCAGCCAGAGCTTGGACTGGGAGTTTTCCACCATTGCTCGTGTCCCAGGACAGTCTCAATCAAAGGAAGGGGCTGCTTTGTGCTTTGGCAGGTCCCAATCCCACCCTGGGATCTGGAGGAGCAATGGTGGTAGGAGGGAGGGACATTTAAATATGTTAGCTCTCCTGGCTCGGACCGCGGAGTCTGACCAACTCCAGGGAAGGCTGCTAGAGGCTACAGGCAACTTTCCAGTTCTCCCCGCAGTAACTGGTTCTGTGTGTGTGTGTGCGTGTGTGCGCGCGTGTGCGTGTGTGCGCGTGTGCGTGTGCGTGTGTGCGCGCGCGCACGTCCCTGGGTCCCACCTTCCCCTCTCCCCGCCACTGTCCTCTCCTCCAGGCCTTTCCGGTGGGCACACTCACATCTTGCCTGGGCAGCTTGTGGAGTGGGGGCTTCTCCAGTGGTTATTTCCCCACTCCGAGACCAGGCATCTGGTACTGGACATCTGGGACCAGCGAGAGGACGTGCCCCACGCCAGGGAACAGGAGGTGGGGCTGGGGAAGGCCCTGCGGGGGAGGAGGGAGAAGTTCCTGGAAATGAATTAAGTAATTCTCCACAGTTCCCTTTTTCCAGTTCTCTGGGTTGAGCGCCACCTGCTGTCTGATTCAGGAATAGTTTGCCCACGACCGGAGAGGAAAAATACCTCCCAAACCCCATTTGCCCTCAGAAAATATCAGGGGGCCGGGAAGGCACTGACTCTTGACCCTTTTGTACTGTTCACAACCAATTTTTAACTCGTGCATGTATCACACAGTAGGATGGTCCCTTTAATGGGCCACACACCTCCCTCCCTGACTGTTCCGCTCATTTATGTTAGCAGACTGCCTCTTGTAGAGATTGAAGTTTGTGACCCATGAACTTGAGCTGCTCCTTGCTCCTCTCTCATCAAGCATGGATGGGGGCACTCGCTTAGGTAGTCTTTTGAATCCTGCCCAACAGCCCCTGGAAGTTGCTTGTCCAGCAGTGTCAGGCCCAGACTCAAACTTCTTTAGACAGATAACAGAGACCGTGGCAGGGGGCAGAGGCCGCCCTCCCTGGGCCCCCGAGAGAGACACTCACCCATGGCTTGGTAAGGGGTGGGAAGCGCTTGTGGAGGCCCATGGTTCTGTCCTCAAAGGAGGCAGGTGTGTGGAAAGTCAGCAACAGCCCGCTCCCTGAGGAGCCGAACTCCCTGTGACCAGGGAGGGCTGCCCAGTGGGGACACCAGCTCCGAGCAGCCCCCCTGGCTGTGATCTGAAAGGGGAGGGGATGGGGGGAAGCATGCAGATGTGCGGTGCATCTGCAGCATTGGTTGGCTGCAGGGTCACGTCCTGTTGTGGACTCTAGCTTCAGCTAGAAGCTTTGCACACCTCTGGGGCTCAGAGTTGTAACATGTGATGGCTTTGTCGAATGGTTCTCTCCCATTCTGCTCACCACAAAGGCTAAGAACGGCTCCTCACCCACTCTAGTGCTCTTGGTACACTCTTCGTTCAAGAGGCTCTCCGGAAGCCCTTAGGACACTCCCAAACAATGCACCAGGCCAGCGAGCAGGCTGCAGTACAGTAGGGACTGTGGCTACTTGGCTCACCATCACTGATGGCTAACACGGTGCCTAGCCCAAGGGTACGATGGCGAAACATGCGTGGCTGAATCCTGACTATATGGGTAGAAAGTCTCTTAATCGGCTTCTTCCCTTTCCCTCTCATACTGACCCTCAACTCCCCCTTCTTCCAGCCCCTCCATCACTTTGCTAAGTACTTTTCTGCTACCACTCTCTGGGACCTGACTTTTCCCTCTTCCCCTTCTTCGGCAGGGTACCTCCTCCAGCTCCTTCCAGGCTCTCCCTGGGTCATCACAAATGACCAGGCTCCTTCTCAAGTGCCATCCCTCTGGTTTCCATTTGGCCCTAGAGCATCCTGCCTCCATCCTTAGTCCAAGGGAGAGCTCAGTAGGCAATCCCTCTCACCCTCATTCCAGAAGTAACCTCTACTCTGGGTCCATGCCCTGCTCAGGTCCCTGGTTGTATGTTCTCCTCCTTCTCATTATTTCTTCCTTTATTTGTCCCTCACCCCACTGCTTTCCTCCCTTTCTCCAGGCCTTTGTGTTCTTGCTTTCCTCCTCCTCCTCCCCGATCCAAGCTTTAGCTCCGACAGCTTCCTCTCCTCTGAGCCTCATGGCACCCCGTCTTCCTGGAGAGCCTCTGGCTTGAGAAGGCAGCTTCCTACTGAACTTGAGAATTTTTAAAAAAATATTTTATTTATTTATTTGACACACAGAGAGAGAGAGAGAGAGAGAGAGAGAGAGAGAGAGTGAAAGAACACAAGCAGGGGGAGTGACAGAGGGAGAGAGAGAAGCAGGTTTTCCTCTGAGCAGGGAGCCCAATGCGGGGCTCGATCCCAGGACCCTGAGATCATGACCTCAGCTGAGGGCAGATGTTTAACCAACTGAGCCACCCAGGTGCCCCTGGACTTGAGAATGTTTATTGTCTCTCAAGTGGTTATGGTGGAGATGGTGACCCCAAATATCATGGTCAGGGCATTTGTCTTCCTTCTATCACCTTCTATCACCCCCAGGACAGGGCTGCGATGGGCTGCACATTCCAAATCCCCTCAAGTTAATTGAACTTGGGGTTGTGCTGCTTCTCCTCTTCCTTTTCCAGCTCTTCCCCACAAGGCTGATTCCCAGCTTTCCTGGTAGATTGCAGGGCAAGGATTTCCCCCTGTTAATTCAAATTATCACAGACTCTTAAACTCTTTGAAAAAGACAAACAGAGGAATGACGTTTTACCTTTATGCTTGAAAGGACAAGACAGTCCCAAAGGTATTCTTCGGTCTAACAAACAAACAACAATCTCATAAATCTTTATGCCTTTTTGAAATTGAAGAGGTTAATTTAAATAATGTTTTCAGGGGTGCCTAGGGGGCTCAGTCAGTTAAGTATCCAACTCTTGGTTTCAGCTCAGGTCATGATCTCAGGGTCGTGAGTTTGAGCCCCGCCTCCAGCTCGGTGCTGGGCATGGAGCCTGCTTGGGATTCTCTTTCTCTCCCTCTCTCCCTCTGCCCCTCTCCCTGCTTTTGTGCTCTCTCTTTAAAAAAATAAATTAATTAATTAAATATTGTTTTCAGACAAATAAATTGTGAATGGCCAACTGGAGTTGCAGACTTTTAAGGTTTACAAATTACATTGTATTGGTCATATAGCAATCTTCTCTAATGTCTGCATGTCTTAAAAGATTCCTTTGTGCAAATTACACTTCCAAAGATGATATAAATATAACATAGAACAGGATTACATATTTTCACACCAGTGGGACTGAATGTTCTTGATTTACCACTTTATCAGAATCAACTCTATGAAGCAGAATCGTGTCTGATTTTCTTCAACTCTGGGATAAGAGGGAATATGTTCTCATCTTGCTGAGATTTATTTTGTGAGCATTTATGGGGCTTGCTTTTTAAAACTGAGCACCAGAATTTCATTTTAGGGCATTTAGAGGGGGGGGAAAAAGGCAGGCCTGAATGTACAAAAGAGAAAGTTAACAAATGGAATACAGGACACATTCTGGTTTTCACCCATAATTGGGAGGCAGGTTCAGTTACTCCAGGGCAAGTGAGAGGGTTTGGCTCAAGCAAGGCAAAGGAGCTGTGGCTGGGGAAGGCTCTGGGAAGAGGCAGATCTCTGGAAATATAGTAATTCTCAGCATGACCTTTAAAAAAATCTCTAGGGTAGACAGCACTTGCCATCTGGCTCAGGGATAGCTAAAATATTGGAGACAGTTTTTTTTTACCCCAATTGAGGCTGGATATCTCTGAGATCAAGAAGACCTCTTACCCACCAACACCCAGACTTAACTTGAAGGAGAAGCTGAAGGAAAGCTCGGTGGGGTCCATGCCAACTGTTCATTTTTTTTTTTTTTAAACTTCTCTATTTCAAAGACTCGATTTCCATTTATTTATGCTCCTGGTTCTCTACTAATCACTCCGCAGACTGTGGTTGTCTCTATCCGTGCCCTTCCTTCCAGACCGGGTGCCCTGGGGAGAGGAGCCATGCCCATGTGGAAGCCTCAGGACACCGCCTCATAGTGGACAGAGGAAGGCTCCCGTGAGGGCGAGTAGAATTCACCTCCGTGGACTCCTCCTCAGTTACTGGCCTGCACGGCTCCACCTAGCCTTGAACTGGAGATCTGGAGATACAGCCGCTGTCGGAGGTCCTGCCTTCTCATTGGATGTCAGAGCATGTGAGGTGGCTGACTGTGGTCTGCGTGGGAGGGAAGCATGAAGGCCCTTAGAAGTCCAGGTTGGACCACTTTATGCCGATTGCAGCAGTGGGAGGAGCAAACGGAGCCCCAGAAGTGGAAGCCCTCTACTGCCCCCTGCAGGTAAAAAACCGGGACCTGCAGGACCTGCCCAGGAACAAGAGGGACCCTGGCATGAGCCTCCACCAGGGATCTGTCCTGGGAGGAGGGGGCACTGAACCGGCCACTGAATCATAAGGCTTAGGGGCCGGGTATTGTGTTCTTTGTCTCTGATGTTCTTTGTCATATTCTTTTGATTATGCTTCACTATAACCACTCCATCATATACCCGTCTAACCACTCAACAACCCTAACAATACTGGCCACTTTTGCATTTATTTTCACCCACCCTGATTCGCTTTATTCAAAGAAAGAAATTCTTAGAGGCAGGAGTCCTACTATCTCCCCATCATGGTCATCATCTCCCTGAGGAGGTCTGATAGCCCTAAGGAGATTGCTAGTGCTTTACCCATGAGAGTATTAACCCTCCCTCTCTTTGTAGCTTTGGTAGACTAACTATCCAATCTTCCAGAACACTCTTCAGGGCCCTCTATTGGGAGAGCATATATCTCGGTTTGGATGGAACAGTCCCAGTTTACGCTGGTTGTCCTGGTGTAATTATCACTAGTGCCCTCCTTCCCCTGGTTTGGACAATAAGCTGTCTGGTCATCCGAGGGCAAGGTGTTTTGCAACTACTTCAATATGGCGACTCTGCTGCAAGTAACCTCCCTCTCCCCAGCCCCACTCACTGTCACTTGTCACTGTGGTCGCTACCCCAGTCTGAGCCCTGATTGCCCGGAGCCCTTTCTGGCAGCTCTGTGCCCACTACATCAGTTAGCAGGCTTTCATGAGCAACATGATACTCCTCTGGAATCCCATGTGGGGTACGTGCTCACCAACATATCTCTGCTTCTTCCCTCTCCACCAAAATCAGAACCTCCCTTCTCTTTAATACTTAAAAAAAATGTCATCTTAATGTACTCAGGTCTGAAAGGTGGGAGGGGATGGCTTGTCCCAAAGTTCTGAGGCCTGTCTACTAACCCCTAAGAACTTATCATGAGAAAGAGGCTGGGAATATCCCCCAAAGAACCTTCCTGCTTCTACCCTGCCAGAGTGGCTGGAAGGGAGGGCAGGGAGGAGTCCTCAAAACAGGAAAAAAAGATTGTGCTAGGGATTTTCAGTGTGTTTGGAGTGAGGAAAACCACTGTAGTGGAGTAGTGTTGTGCCTCACTCTGCCTCTCAGCAGCAGTGTAGACTGCTCTGTCAAAAATGATTCATCATGAGAGAGTGGGGGTTTGAAGCTGAGACCTTTCCCCCACAGATCACTCAATGAAAGCATTCATTTAGAAGTTGGATTGTTACAGAGGGAATTCCTCATATGGGTGGGAAACTATCTGTCCCAACTCCTTTTCTCCCAGACCGAAGAAGAACTTACCATTCAGATGCCAAGACATGCACGTGTAGACACATTCATTTATTCAACCAATATTTCTTGAATGTTACTATGTACCAGGTGTTCTAGGTATGGGGAACGTATGGAAATTCTTACATGCCATTTGGTCCTACGTTCTACACACACACACACACACACACACACACACACACACACCTTTCATATAAGAATCCATTGTTTCTTCCATTTTGAATCTTGTAATGCGGCTCCTCACAAATGTGGCAAGTTACAAGACCCAAATGGGGTATGTTCTGGAACTTTGGTTTTTCCAGGCTAAAAAGGTTCAGGAGAGCTATGGTTCATGGCTATGCGG